>NC_045169.1:11795086-11912586 GCF_900700415.2 Clupea harengus
GAAAATTAAAAAAGGATGATAATATACCTCACATGCCTCACATACTGAATGAAGACCAAACTGACAGAAACATTTTCCTCTGAATGATGAAGTGAATGATCTGGACAAACACATGCAGACTAAACATAGAGCTTTTGTGTACCACGTCTACCGTTGCTACAACCTACAGGCAAGTGTTACCAATGACTAAATTAGTAGCCTAGATACCAGAGTTGTAGGAACATGACTTACAAGCACCAATAACGCCTTGCAGTGCTCTAACTCTGCCTTGTGTCAAAGGTCAACTGTCCCCAGTAGCGGCTAAATTTATGTCAGAGGCAGGCATGCTTTAGAGTTACTTTTGGGGTCAACCGCTCATCCAGCTGTCAAGCACATGTCCACTGCCCACACACACATATAGGGACCATCTTGATTAAGGGTGGCCTCGCGATGTGAAAATCCAACCATGGCAGCAATCATGTCATCATCTCTGGTTTATTTACACAAGGACTTTATAGCATACATCCAGCTCATCACACACGCGACTGCAAGCAGAATCACTGCTCCTATGCAATCAAAAAATCCCACAAGACATCCGTTTCTGGCCGCCAAAGCCAGAGGGTCCCAACATAGTCATTCTGGAACACACACACACACACACACGTATACACACACACACACGTATACACACACACACACACACACACACACACACACACACACAGAGATACACTCTCTCTCTCTCTCTTTCCATCTAGGTCTCACTCTATCTCTCTCCCACCATCTCTCTCTCTCTCTCTCTCTCTCTCTCTCTCTCTCTCTTACTCCATCTCTCTCCCACCATCTCTCTCTCTCTCTCTCTCTCTCTCTTTGCGTGTGTGTCTTTGGCCAGCACTACCAGCCCATACTCAGCACTCCCTCCTTTCCCACATATGGTTTGAATAAATGTGCTTTACACCACTCTCCACCTAATCAAGTTCAGGCCCTAAAGCACAGCAGTTTGACAACTCCCTCACCCCAGTCTCCCTCCTTCTCTCCCTCTCCCTGTTTCTCTATCTATCTATCTATCTCTCTAGTGTAGTATATCAATGTATATTCTCTATGTGTATGTACACACAGTACATCTACAGATATCCCTCCCCTCTTCCCTTCTCCCCATCACCTTTTCCGTCATCCTTCCTCTCATTACCACACTCTTCATCATTAGCAACACTTTCTCTCTCTCTTTTCCTTTCTTTCTCTCTCCCTCCATCCAACATCCCAAACGTTTAATTTACTCTCTCAGACCAGTCTTATTAGCTGTCACATTAACTTTTTTTTTACTGTTTCAAAATCCACGTGAGAAGAGAAAGAGACCGAGAGCGAACATTAGAGCCTGAGGCTGACACGTAAAGGAAGAGAGGAGTAAACGACACAAAGAGGGTTGGGAGAGAGGGTTTGACACTTGTTTATTGGACCAGTATATAGGGCTTTTACCGCACCATTACAGACCTTTAAAACCCTACAACCTCACAACGTGTAAGCAGACAACATATACACTAGAATCCACAGAAGAGAGTGAGAGACAGAGATACATAGACAGAGAGGGAGAGAGAGAGAATGAGAGAGAGAGACAGAGAGAGAGAGTGAGAGATAGAGATAGATAGACAGAGAGAGAAAGAGAACGAGAGAGAGACAGAGACAGAGAGAGAGAGAGTGAGAGACAGAGATAGATAGACAGAGAGAGAGAGAGAACGAGAGAGAGAGAGACAGAGACAGAGACAGAGAGAGAGAGTGAGAGTGAGAGTGAGAGACAGAGATAGATAGACAGAGAGAGAGAGAGAGAGAGAGAGATGACAGAACTACAGGTATGGTGATCTAGGAGCAAAGGGGCAAAGAAAAGAGAGAAAGAAGGAAAGCGCAGGGGTGAGCAAATACAAAACAAATACAGTAAAATGAAAATAATAAAAATAAATGAATAAATCATCTAGGCTGCACAAGGCTTCTCTCAGTCTGCCCTAATCTGATCTAGTCATCTCCTTTACTCAGTCTTGGGACCCAGGTGTGGATCTTTAATCATTTGTTTGTTGATGGATGGTAGTTTGTTGGAGATCAGGAGCTTTGATTACAAATTTAATTTGGTCGAGCCCAATGGCTCGTGTCAGGTTGGCACGCTGTCAAGGGCTGCTGCAGTCCTGCAGAGGCTATTTTCTTTCATTAAAGAGCTTTTAGATAATGGCATAAAGGGGTCTTTTCACCTTTGCTCACGTTGTCATCTCTTCTTTCACATTGGAGTGCAATTGCTAACAGGCCTAGCAGACACTGGGTTCTGTTTAATATTCCAGCTGTGGCCAGAGAATAGAACAGAATAGAATTGAATAGAATGCCTCTGATGTCATTGTGCAGCGCAACGGAACATCTTGGCATGTTCCTCATGTTTCCCCAGGTTTCTGGGCTGGTTCCTCGTGTTCTCTGGTGTTTCTGCAGGCAAAGGCCAAACACCAGAGGGAACGTACTGATTCTTAGTTCTCTGTTCCCTCTCTGATCAAGCTTACACAGCAGACCAACTCACATTATGATGTTTGGATGTGTGTGATTTTTGGATGTGTGTGTGTGTGTGAACTTTTAGATGTGTGTGTGATGTTTGGATGTGTGTGTGTGTGATGTTTGGATGTGTGTGTGATCTTTGGATGCCTGACACACCGCTCCCTTTGCATGGCGGTTTAAGATATGTGTGGTTGGGTCAAGGAAACAAAACCGCGGCTGTAGGCACGAGGGCCAGCCTAACACACAGCCTTGGAATCTCGACCTCCGGGTACGATCCTCCCGGCCACCAACGGCTACAGTACCCTTGCAGCAGTACACAGGAGCGAGTGAGAGAGAGAGAGAGAGAGAGAAAGAGAGAGAAAGAGAGAGAGAGAGAGAGATAGAGAGAGAGAGAATAAGAGACGCTCTTCCACTCTCCTGGAGAACAACTCAGGGCCTCCTTATTGCCATACAAAGCAAGTTCACGAGGGTGAAGAATGTGGGTAATTTAGTGGGCTGCCCCACTGTCCGCTAAAGCTTCAGAAATAATGGGAAGGGGGGGTGAGGCGGCTGGGATGAGGGGGGAAAAAGGTATGCTTTATGCCTACACCTCACGCCCACAGCGCCCCGGGTCAGGTATTCCAGCTATCCTTCCCTTACGCCCATCCTTCCAAGGTTTTTTTTATTTTTTATTTTTTTATATATATGCCTTGGTCATGTAGAGTTAAGAAGCGCTTGCTGTGAAGTCATTTACAGCTGTGCTTTGCAGAAGGAAATGTGTGACCCAGTTGTCAAAATATTCTCAGCTGTTTTAGGAGGTCGGGATCGGCAGAGGTTGTGCCGGTGTGTGTGTGTGTGTGTGTGTGTGTGTGTGTGTGTGTGTGTGTGTGTCCCGGTGTGTAATGGAAAAAGTGGCACTCGTGGGCTGCATGGTGATGAAGTGAGCTTTCACGCTGAGAATGATTTCCGTCAACTTGCCAACATGGCTGGGAGCTTGTGTGTTTATTACAAAAGAAACCAAAGTGTGGCGTCAGGGTGTCTTTTTATCCATTTCCCACCCCTGTCTCGTCCTATGTTTCTGTCTCCACCAATTCTTACACACACACACACACACACACACAGACGCACACAGAGACTGACACAGCTCTATGTCATTCAACACACTCACAGAAAAACAGTCACACACAAACACAACACTCTCACAACACTGGCCGTCTTTCTCACACACATATGCGTTTGCACATACACACACACTCAAACACACGCACACACACACACGCTTCAACTCTCTCCCACTGAGCTGGCAGAGAAGACACGGCTCACTGGCCGGCTCTCTTAAGCATGCTGCCTGTGGGCTGCCCAGCAGAGACACTGAGCCTGTGTGTGTGTGTGTGTGTGTGTGTGTGTGTGTTTGTGTGTGTGTGTGCTGGCTTCATCAATAAATCACAGAGACTCACAAACTCAGTGTTCTCACCTGTTAGAGCACACACACTAGGGATGGGCATAATTAATCGACGATCGATTAATTGATCATTAAGAATTTCCTCGATGAAATTATTTTTTCATCGATTAAAACTAATGCATGTTCTGTTGCGTAGTGTGCGTGTAATTGATTTATTTTAGGGCTGTCAAAGTTAACGCGTTATTCTATGAGATTATTGTGGCGGAGATTAATGCAATCAAATATTTGAACGCAGTTAACGCAACTTTGTTTACTTCCGGTGCGCGTTGACCCGTGGCACGAAACCGCCCCTTGTCTGCAGTCAGTTAGATAGAAGAGACCGAGACGGTAGTTGAAGATGGAGAGAGCTGAGGGATTGTTGGGCGGAAAGTTTCTGTTTAAGAGGCAAAATGACAGAACAATCGACAAAACTAAAGTTGTATGTAGCATTTGTCAAGCTGAATGTAGCTATCACAGAAGCAGCTCGTGTTTAAGTTATCACCTTAATGCAAAGCACCCGACAGAAAGCAGTCCCAGGTTAGATGGTCGCCAACCCACACTCCACGACTTCTCTAGGAAATTAACTAGACCAGTCCGTGAAAAGGTTACCAACGCTGTAGCAGTTTAGGTTGCGGGTGACTGTCGGCCCATCAACATAGTTGAAGACGGTGGGCTGACTGAGGTGATTCGAATTGCTTCAGGGGACAATTCTTACGATTTACCGTCGAGGGGCACCATTGTGTCTCGCATACATTCCTTGGCTGATGGCGAGAGAGCACGAACAAAATACAATTAAACAACAGTGTCTGAATGAAGTGATTACTCGTTAATTTATAAGATTTAGTCTTTAGAAGAAAACAAACTTTTAATCACGATGAATCTAGATGAATGAATTTCAAAATGTGAGATTAATTAGTTAGAGAGAAAAAAAAACGAAGGTCCGTTGTGTTTATGAGCACCGGCTTCTAGCTGTCGGCTCCGCTGCTTAAGAGTACAGCAGCGCATATTTTCAAGTGTAACCATTGAACGGATCCCGTTTAACTGCCACAAGAGTTGTCCATCTTGTAAGTTTAACTGCCACAAGAGTTGTTCATCTTGTAATAAATATCTCAATGAGGAAACACGCTGTGTTTTTTCTATTTTCACTGCATTTTAATATAGCCTATAAATAGTGAATTTTAATATAAAAATATTAATGATTAATCGAAAATCGATCGTTAATTCTCCCGACGATCGATTAAGACAATTTAATCGAATGCCCATCCCTAACACACACACACACACACACACACACACACACACACACACACACACACACACACACGCACACACAGGCACATTTACATATGCACATATGCACATGCACACACACACACACACACACACACACACACAAATGCACAGGCATGCACACACAGGCACATTTACATATGCACATATGCACACACACACACACACACACACACACACACACACACATACATACATACATACACATACACCCACACACACATGCACGTACTGTATACACATATGCACCCACACTTATGCATACACAAACACATATACACACACATGCACACACACACACATACATGCACACAAAACATACATCAATATAGACACACTCACACCAACAATGCTTATTGATTTTGACATATATTGATTCACAGCACTGTGCACAAAATTGTTTTCAAAATAATCCTGACAAAAAAGGTGTTTACATGAAATCAACCAATCTCTCTTGCCAACCAACCAAACTCTCTCAGTCCATCAGAATGCATGAGAACTGTGCTATCAGTCTGCAAATAATCTGACTGCAGCACAAATGATGATGTTTTCTGTCTGTTTTACCTGATAAACACATATAAACCATTTGATATGATAGTATCCATGTGGGACAATATCTTTGCTCGCGTGCAAAGGGCTCGCTTGAAATTGATGTGGCACAAAAGGACTCAAATCAGATAAAGCATTCGTGTTTGTACAGTCATTGGCCCATTTGGGTGGTTGCCATGTCAACCCGTCAAAACACTTGATAAGCTCTCCTCTGGATGTGAAACCTCAAGGGTCTCCTCAGAAATTATATCTGTATGACTGCCGATGCAAACAGAGATAGAGGACTAGCCACTCCACCCAAAGAGTTAGAGGTGCAGACTTAAGGGTTTGGTTGAAAAGCTCTTAGACCTATATCATGACATATATCTTGAAGTATAATAATATTAGACGATTGTTCCTGTGTGTTCTATGCATTTGCTTGAGGTGTTTTTTTCGACAGTTTAGAGCATGGTATCTAAAAGAATGGACACCAGTGGATGGCTAAGTCCATGTATTCATTGGGACACGTCCTCTGTTAGATGATATGATTTCACACATGCCATGGTGCAAACACACAGTCACGCGCAGAGAGAGAGAGAGAGAGAGAGAAAGAGAGTGTGTGTGCGAAAGAGAGCGAGAGAGAGAGAGAGAGAGAGAGAGAGAGAGAGAGAGAGAGAGAGAGAGAGAGAGAAAAATGACTCAAACACATCTGCCTAGGTTTGGGTTTCTCTGACAGCAAATGCCTCATCCTCATCTTACCACTTAAGACTGCAAAAATAAGATAAGCATTCTTAGGAGTTCTTAAAACATTCCGTAATTTCTGTTAACGGGCCTCGACCTGATTATTCCTTACCCTCGTACTAAGTCATCCGGTTTGGATTCGACTGCGATGAATGAACTCTTACAGGCACTCCACTGAGTCATTCATCCTCTCAAACCTGGAGAGAATCACTCAAGACGCGCTCTCTCTCAGACACACACACACACACACACACAGACAGACACACACACACACACACACACACACACACACACACACGGAGACATATAACACACACAGAGACACACATGCACATAATTGCTCATTTAAGTCTTGCAGATGCAACACTTACATTCCATATGGACACCAAAGCTTGGGTAGGAGGGGATGAGATAGTGTTCTTTTCATTTTTTGACCAAAAACCATCCAAACCTAGGTACCCTATATGCTCTGCCACCCACCCTGTCTCACATGAAATGGCAATAAAATTACCCCAGGAGGGGGTTTCAGTGGGGGACTTGTGGAAGTGAGTGTTTAGGAAAACGGTTAAGCTTACACCAACCTCAAGTAATTGCAACCATTTGCAGGGCACGGGGGAAGAAAATTTCCCCCAGTCATAATTATCAAGCTGGAACATATTGGCTCAAGGAGTCATTGGGCTTAATCTACAATTATTGTTTATGTGCTGTCAGAGAGCAGAAGTTAGATAGGGGTTTCTTACCGGCCGGTCATGAGTTGACTTCGGGAAGGGCTGCAGAGAGGCTGTACATAGTAATTCTCCAGCTTGACTCCAGTAGCGGCGAGTCTGTCTATTGCTGGGGTCTTGATTTCGGATCCGTGATATCCCACATCACGGAACCCTTGATCGTCGACCATGATGAAAATGATGTGCGGTTGTGATGAGCTCTTGTCCAGTTCATTAACGTGATTGGGCAGTTTGGCGTTTATGTTACCCCAGGATGAATAACCACATACAGCACAACTGAGCATCGACAAGGTAGTCAGCACTTCCAAAGCAAACATCTTGTACCGCTGGTGTTTCTCCCCCTCAACTTAAAGTCATGAGCTACTAATATTGCGGGACGAAAACAGTCCTCAAAGCTGAAAAAATGTCATCAGATACAACGTGCACCGTACAGAGATCGCCGTATGTCATGCTGACCACGGATCATGCGTTGCATGTGTATGGTCCGCTCGCTCACTAGCGGGTGTAACAGAGGCGCTTGGAAATCGGGTCCGCATTGTCTAACTTGGCGCGGTTGATGAGTTCTACCTCTCCGTTATTCTCTCCACATGTCAACGACAAACAATGCGATCACTTTGTAGAACGAATTCCCCAGAAGAGACCAAACGTAAAACAGAACGGGCTCAGTCTTTAAAACATGGACCTTCCCCCTTTCTCCATAGCGGCGGCGGCGGCAGGTTCCTCTGAAGTTGGTTATCATGCACTCATGACGAAAGCGATTCATGAGCCGTATTGACACTCATGTTCCAATTTTGATTCGAATACTGTGTTTCCTCCAGTATATTTGAATTTGCGCTACCGGTGTGTCCAAAAGTATCCAAAAGCGTGGAACTTAAATTATCCTCATAGGGCTCGTCATGTTAGATCTCTGCATTCTCTACTGGCACATATGTCTTAAATTCGGCATTCCACATTGCTGCAAGCCAATGGTAGTGCGTTGAAGTTTCTGGTTGAGTCCTTCCCTCCAACCACCAGCGTCAAAACGGCAAACAGCCTATGCGTGAGACAGCTTGTGAGATGAGCACGGCAAAATGCAATCGAAACAGCCCTGCGTGCTACTTAATATCGCGGTCACCAAGCCGTAACTATATTGTGTAACCTAAAGCTTGCTAACACCATGTACTCCCGTTACACCACAATCAAAGCACGTCACGAAATCACATCGTTCTGGCTATGTAAGGAATGTTGTCAAATATCTCGGAGGGATATTTTCATGTTTTTTCCGCCGATACACTATTCACACTTCTAACGTAGCAGATTTAATATGTATTTAAAATATAATCAAAGGCTACGTAGGCTGTAGGCTACTGAGAATACTCTCCCGTAATGTGACTGAGGTGTGCACAACGTTCACTGACTCTAAGCACCACTATTTTAATATGTACCCCGGAAAAAGAGGCTCATTTGATAAAGAACATTACTACAAAAAGTTCATCATTCAAATATGAGAGTAAGTTTGCGAACCATTCAGCATAAATGAAGAGCCAGAATTAAATTGGTTCGTGGAATTGGAAAAGACAGCCATCTGTTTGTAACTGCCTTCTCTGACATTAATAAAATTGCAATACACCTTTTTGAAATATCTTATGAAAACATCATACACCAGTGGCTTACTGTATGTTCTGCTAAACTGTCAACAAATAACCAGCTGAGTGACCTGGGATTTCTCTGCCTCGACTTCACACTGAACCCGTCAATTCACCGATACTTTCAGCCGTAGCCATAGCTACCGAGAATGGATTCATTCAGTTCGAGTTATCTCATTGGCTGTGATTATTTGTATAGGCACACGGCAGCCGGTCCCACCTCACACCCCTCCAGCACAGCGGTGTGTGTTGTGACTGCAACCGCGGGACCTTGCATGGGACACAGGTTAAGTAGGAGGTGTTATGTATCCAAACAGCACAGGTACTATAGCAGGTAGCAGGCCAAGTCAACACTGTGGTTTTGTTTCCAGTGCTGCAGTAAAAGTCTAAATCAGTCAGTTGATTTTCTCAGGAGGACAAACATTTATTAACTAAGATGAAATAGTAACCTATAGGCTTATTTTCATAAAAAAAACCTCTCCCTGTAATATGGATTGTAACTAGTATTATTTGTGCGGTCTTGTCATGATGCAGTTTCTTGTATGACTCAGGAAATGGCGTGGTTTCATTCCCCTTACAAAAAGACAGAGAAAGGACAGCTATTGTACATTTCTGTAGACTGTAGTGAGACCCGAAATTTCATGACAGCCATCCTTTCCCAACATTCTTTCCCCATCTTATGCATATTTTCATCTACCAGTAAACATTCACAGTAAGTCTACACTTTCTGAACTTCCAAAACTATCATGTATGTGTACTGAAACTACACTTTTAGATATTCTAGAAATAGCCCAGAGAATTCTTGTAAGCTATGTACACTCCTGTTCTGTTTTTATTACATCAATATTTTGGCAGAGTAAACATTAACTATAGCTAACACACACATAATGAGTCCACAGGCACAGACAAACCACAGAAACTCACAACACATTAACTGCCCTTAATGTGAGACTGTGGAGGTGCCATCACTGATTACCTAAATTTCCCTCGGGATTAATAAAGTATCCATCTATCTATCTATCTATCTATCTACACCACAACTTGAGAACTGCAGATTTTTTCGTACACGCATTGGTGTAGGCCACTGGCACAACTGGACAAATCTCTGTCCGTCAAAAAAATCCTTGAAGATTTCACCGGCACTGTCTCTTTTTATCGACCATCTCCAGCTGCCTGTCACTCAGGGTGCACATGAGGGTGTGCTGCGTGCGTGTTCCTGCACTGGGCACACTGGCCAATCACAGTCAAATGAGTTATTGTGCGTTAACATGTTACATTAATGCAAAGGTAGCGCGCAGCAGTGTTATGGTCAACGAAAGCCATGGACAAGCAGAGAATGTTGAAATGTAACGGAAGGCCTGAAAATAATAGCAAAAAAAATAAATCAGACATCAGACAGATTAACCAGATTAACCTGTACATCAACTCTCCCCACTACCCCTGGGGTCCCCGGGCCAAATTCCGTTCCCAGTACACCCCTGCCTATAGGCCTTCTGCTTCTCTGCATTCTTGTCTATCTGGTTGCGCCTCTCCTCATAGAAAGGTGCAGAGCTCACATTGTTTTCACACAAAAGCCTACAGGCCTCCAATTATACGGGAGATCGTTTGGCCGACCTGATAAAGGGTTGCTGAAAGGAAAATGTAGGAGTGGGAAGATTCCGATTTGAAAACTGCAAAGGGCCCTCTTTTTAGCTGTCAGTTCCACAGAAGTCTGTGGCCTCATGTGGATGGATTGCAAGAGCTTGGTGCATTTGTTTTCTCTTAGAATGTCAGAAGCTATAATCATGGCTGACAAAACACTTTTTCTTCATACTACAGGGAACGGTCCCCAGTGTCCTTTTCATTCATCTTCTCCACAAGATTGGTTGAAGCAGCACATTTGCCGATCTGATCAGCATCAATCTGGACTTTAGCTCTGATCTCCTCTAATGTGTTTATATGTGTTACAGGTGTCTTGCTTGTGGTCTGGGGGTGCAGCAACAAAATAAAAAACAAATAAAACAAATATGGAAGGGAATGGAAGGGAAGAAACACAATAAATAAAATGACATTATGCTTTTTGTTGTTATGTTTTATTCTGAATCAAGCTTCTGCTGAAGTTCATAGCTTAACGTAAATCCAAAGGTTGAGCCATAAGCAACCCCTTTCCTCTCATACTCACACACTTGTGCACACTCACAGACACACACACAGAAACACACACTCACATGCACACACACACACACACACACACACACACACACACACACACACACACATTTGTGCGCGCACACACACACACACACACACACACACACACACACACACACTAATACAGTAACAGTACAGTATATTTAAACACACATGCATGCTTGTGTACACACACACATATCAACACACATACAGACGAGGCCCGTAACAACACCCACTCCATTCTTTTGAGTGAGACACTGCTTGGGTGCCAAACCTCCTCTCTTCTTTCTCTCTCTTCATTCTTATATAGTCTGCCTCCCCCCGAGGATAATTGCCTCATTGGTGATGTGACTCATTTTACTAGCAAAAATGCCCCCTTTAAAACAACAGGCTCACATCTGGCCGACACTCATCTGAATCTCACTCCACCAATCATTAAAAGCTGACAAACAGCGGTATATTGGAATGAAAGAGGATAGGAATTTCACATAAAATGACCCTCGGTCAGGATATACCTGAGAAACGCATACAGTATACAATACACTTGAAATAATCAAATTTTTCAAATTTCCAATCAATTTCAATACCATGTATACTTTTTCAAAAAACCTAAACACAAAATGACTCAAAAATGCAATTTTTTCTTTTCTTTTGCAGTGCAACACTAAACTGTGCAAAAATAGAGGATACAGCAACACATAATATGTGCATTTTGCAATGCTTCAAGTTGCCTGTGTTTTTTAGTTCATTTTACAATAAGTGATAAAGTAGTTTAATGGGAGAGAACATATGATATAGTTATGGCAGCATGAGTCACGTTTGGGTGAAGTATAAAGTGTTTTGGTGGTTGTAAGACAAGGTCAACTGATGTGCTGAAGTGTGTGTCTGTAAAGCCACTTGTGTGAAGAGTTTTGAAAAAGTGGACATGGTATTGAGTGTGAAAATTATTGGAAGTGTAACAAAAAACGGCAATATGACATTTGCACATACTATATTGCCTGACTATCAGTGGTGCAGAAGTCTACTGTTGCCTTCACCTAATCCATCCTATCTTCTGCATTTGGCCAGAGACCTTTATCAACACAGAATGTTGTCTCCTGCCATACAACAGGACAGCATCTCACATACAACAGTGTCTTATCCAGCCTTGGAAGTATTCCACTGTTATGTCCATACACCCAGCAGCCATTGCATCTAAAAGAGACATCTGGTCATGTGGGCGGTGATCATAAACCTTTCATTTCCATGCTGAAAAACATTCTTCTATGGGGTTGAGGAGAAGAGAGTATGGTGGCAGGAATAAGGACATCATCCTGGGATGGGCTGTACACCACCCTGTAACCTGGTGGGAGTGGTGAAAGGCCACTTTGTCCCATACTTTGACAAATGTTGGTAAATTCTGCCTCTCTTGCTCTCTTGCTGCTGAAAGCCTTTCATAAAGTTGTTCAAGAAAAGAAATAAGGCATGCTGTATTGTATGAGCCAATGACGGCCTTACGTGCTGTATTGTATGAGCCAATGACGGCCTTACGTGCTTTATTGTATGGGCCAATGACGGCCTTACGTGCTGTATTGTATGGGCCAATGACGGCCTTACGTGCTGTATTGTATGGGCCAATGACGGCCTTACGTGCTGTATTGTATGGGCCAATGACGGCCCTATGTGCTGTTTTGTATGGGCCAATGACGGCCCTATGCAGCTGCAGTCCATCAGCAGATATTGCTGCATACATGATGATGTTCGCCCCCTCTGGCCTGGAACATCTGCAGTTGCCCTTTTCCCAACCACATCCCTTCCACGGCGGCATATTTTGCCAAGTTGAAGCCGGCCTCGTCCACAAAGATGAACGTATGTTCGTTTTCACTGGCTTCAAGCTCCATGACGCTTCAGTAAATTAGAGAATACACAAAATACCATAAGTCACAAATTGCATAGCTTACAGTTTTGTGCAAAATCTCAAACAAAATGCCTGTGTTGTTCAGTCTTACCTGGATGTATTGGTACCGGAGTTTCTTTACACGCTCAGAGTTCCTCTCGATGGGGACAGTGTACACCCTGATCTGATGCTTCAGCAGCACTCTTGAAATGGTTGTAGTGCCAACATTCTCAATGTTTGCAAATATGTGGTTGTCTGTGATTATGTTATTGCGTATTTCCCTAAGCCTGATACTGTTGTTGGCAATGACCATCTCCACTATCGCATCCTCCTGTTGAGGCGTTAATAGTCTTCCCCTTCCCCCTGAGGGAGGCAACCGCTGGGTCCTACAGTAGTGAGTCAAAGACAGATGTGCACTGATACGTCAGGAGACTTTCCGGAGACTTTTCTCATATGACATGTATTACTGTAATATGCACATCAGCCAGATGCCTTCTGTCAGAATGCTGTACATACTGTATAGTACCTGTTGGTTTGCCTGAAAATCCTCACTATCGATGCCACTGTGGATCTAGGCAAGTTTGGTTGAACCCTGAGACCTGCTGCCCTCATGGACACAGACCACAATGTTAATAACCGTTGCTCTGATTTCATCAGACACAGCTGTTCTTACTCTTCAGCAATGTTATCTTCTTCCTCTTCCTCTGCGTCTGGCTACATCCATTTTACTGACAGCCTAAAGAAAGCAAATGCCAATCCAAAGATGGCCCCTTTTGTATATGTGATAACAAGGCGCAAACAAAAAACACCTGGATAGGTCTTCAGCTGAAATGACAACCAGGTGTTTTTTTAGGTATGTAGCTTGACAACTTGAAGCTTTGTAAAACGTATCCTCTGTTTTTTGCATAAATAACTATATGTAGTGTTGCATTGCAAAAAAGTAATTCCATTCCATGAACTATGGTACACTGAAAAGACACTAAAAGTCTGTTGTAGCCCTACCCAATGCTGATTCATGGTGTCCTCTATATTTTGTCTGTAACAGTAGTGTAGATCCCACTATTGACTAAATCAGTACTGTAGATCCCACTATATACACTTATTTTTCAATGTAAATGGGGCCACTTCTGCAGAGATGGTAACCTGGATAAACTTTCCGCTAAAATAAGAATAAGTTGTCTTATTCAAGCATATATCATTTGTGTGTCAAAATACAGCATCTTTCTATCTACAGTGATCTAAGTTTTGTTAAGTTTTGAACTGAAAGTTAACTGTTTTGAACAAAATATCTAAATGTCCGCAAAAATTGCTGTAGTTGCACAGAGTTTTGTTGGTGGTGAACATTGACTGAGACAGGTATCCATGAACTTTGGAAGAAGTGGTCATTGAATGCATTTTGTATCTAAGCAATAGAAAAGTATCCACAGTTTAGTTTGCATAGTCTACTGATAAGCTGAATGTGTTATGTTTTAAAAAAAAAGTGCACATGGTATTGAGACAAGTGTGAAATTGAAAAAAAATTGCAGGATAGAGCTGTCTTGAAGCATATCGCTGAATTTCATATTTACTGTATTTTATTTTATATTACAATATGAATGTGGTGTCATACTTTTTTCGTTTCTTTTGCAATGCAAAACTAAACTGAGGATACAGCAACACATAACATATGCATTTTGCAATGCTTCAAGTTGTCTGTGTTTTTTAGTTAATTGTACATTGAGTGATAAAGTAGTTTAATGGTAGAGAGCATATGCTATAGTTATGGCAGCATGAGTTATATTTGGGTGAAGTATGAAGTGTTTTGGTGGTTGTAGTGCATTCTGTACCAAAGGTCAACTGAAGTGCTGAGGTGTGTGTCTGTAAAGCGCACTGTATGAAGAGTTTTGAAAAAGTGGACACGGTATTGAGAAGTGTGGAAATCATTGGAAAAAAGCTGTAATAGATTTGTATTTGTGTATGCTCGTGGATCATCATATCCTTTATGTGAGGATAATCTTACTCAAACTTTATGAGTACCTGAGTGTTGACCTGTTCTGTCATTGTGGATCAGGGATGAGTTCTTATCTGTGCATTAAAACAGGTTGCCTATGTGGTATGTGAATGTTTGACCTTTTTTGCTACTGAAAACTGCCTCAGTTAAGACCAAAGTTTCTTCTTGACTTAACCCCTCATTGAGCAGACATGATCGAATTCCATCCCTTATTTACTGTGGCAATGGCTGCCTGTCATGACTGCGGCTTAACCCTGTGTGTTTGGTATACGCACGGAAACAGGATCCCCCCCCCTCCTGCGAGCAAGCAGGTGTTGACACAGGGGATCACAGGTGGGAGACGAAGCACAGGTGAGGACCTGTAGGATCAGAGGCACTCATCTGTGGCTTTTACAGTGGCAGGCATTCCGGGTCGCCAGGCTCACTCGCATACCAGCACTGCCGGTGCAGATGCAGAGGGCTCCAAATTTCCCCCTGACATCTCAACCTGCACATATGGAAACGATTAAGGCATTTTTTGTAAATGTCAGAACCGATTAAAACATCATCAATGCAAGGGCAGCAGAATAAAAAGAATGGATTGTGAGCTAACATGCCAATCACACTGTGCTGTAGTGTCATTTGGTTGTGCATACATTTGAGACCACATCCGCACATCCATTGACACGTCTGACAGAAGCGCTTGCCTCTGTTTCTAGTAGTCAGGAGCTGAAGGAAAATATGAGATTGCACCTGGTCACCAGCACACTGCTGTTATCAGACTAGAGCAGAGTGTGATGGCCCACACAAAAGAAGAGAAGGTCCATTTGTGAAATATACTATTGACAGTGATTCAGAGCACTGAAAGTGGAAACAACAGATAGTTTTACTAATGCTCAAAGAGGCAGGTTAACATGACAACACCTACGTCTGACAACTGTATCTTGCTATCATTCGTTTACTGAATACGCAGAATTAAATAAAACAAACCAACTAACGGAGTTCACAGAAGGGTGGTTTGGTTTGTAGTCCCGTTGAGCCCATGCCATGTGTCTCTCACACAGCACCTAGCCGGTCACATGTGGTAAAGTTTTCCTGGATTGCGTGAGGAACGTCTATGCCAGCAGCCGTGGTCGGCATGGTTATGTTCCACTGTTCTCCCCGTCACTTGATTGACATGGAAATTGAAAGGACTTTCAGTCCTTCTCACAATCACAGACTTACCACACAGTTCAGGAACTTGTGCGATTCAGCTTTACACCTTTACCACTACTCTGTCATGAACAGCGCCCTCTGTGGCTAGGGAGCTGTATTGCCCTGAGTGGACTCGTCCCTAGCGTGTGGGTAAAAATCAACTGTACGTGTTGATTAGATTTTTATCTTCACCAATGACCTCACTGCTGTTTGTCAGGCATAGCACAGACTAACCGGCACATGTGGCTACCTGCACTGGTAGGGGGGGCTTTTTGTTTACTCTTCACAGATGCTGGGCAGGCATGTAGCTATCTGATAGGAATCTGTGTGTTTGGTTTTGGGTGGGTGTGGAGGGCAGGTGGTTATTGTGAAGCGGTGAAGAAAGAGGGAGAAATAGCATAGGGGAAATGCATTAAACCGAAGAAAAGTATTACAAATAGGAAAGCACTGTGTCTGAAATGGAAATAATTTTCAAAACATAGCTGGTTTGAACCTTTCTCCTACAAAAATGCATTTTCCTTGCTGGTTAGGTATATAAGGTAGGGTAGACATAGTTTATAACTGGAAACCTAGACCAACAGGTCTGAACACTCAACATTTGAGGGGGTCTAAGCTAAGATGTGTATCCATGCTATGAACCCAACTCATAGCACGACAGTAGAGCCGATCAGAGACAACAATGTGTGCATGAGATGGAAGGATTTGGTTGTGGGTATTAGATATCTGCTATGGTCAGAGGCATCATAAAGGACTTTGATACGTCCCAGGTGGACCATACTTTGATACGTCTCAGGTGGACCATACTTTGATATGTCTCA
Source organism: Clupea harengus (assembly GCF_900700415.2). Taxonomy (NCBI): domain Eukaryota; kingdom Metazoa; phylum Chordata; class Actinopteri; order Clupeiformes; family Clupeidae; genus Clupea; species Clupea harengus. The sequence continues at coordinate 11,811,950 of NC_045169.1, forward strand.
GGTGGACCATATTTTGATATGTTTCAGGTGGACCATACTTTGATATGTCTCAGGTGGACCATATTTTGATATGTTTCAGGTGGACCATACTTTGATATGTCTCAGGTGGACCATATTTTGACATGTTTCAGGTGGACCACACTTTGATATGTCTCAGGTGGACCATATTTTGATATGTTTCAGGTGGACCATACTTTGATATGTCTCAGGTGGACCATACTTTGAGTGTTGAGGCATAATTTAGAGGTACAGAAGTGACCTACGGGCACGCAATGGGACGAGGGAAGAAAACAAACATGGAAAGAGGAGATAAATCAGAGGAAAAGACACAGAGAGAAAATGAAATGCTTTTTCAATTATTAAATTATAACTCTAAATCCCTTACAAAGCTGTGTCCTGAGCTGAGGCTTTCTGTCTCAATTTGTGTCACATCTCACACATTCCCCAGATCAAAAATGAAAAATGATGCCCCGAAAACAGACAGATTACCATTTCAGCATTCTTAAGCTGAGCGGGAGCAAACTAAACAACGGCGAAAAGATAATAGTCGTAATACCCAAAGGCCCCCTTGCCTCCGAGCCATGCTATAACTATTAAGATTTGTGTTACTTTTTTTCAGCACAGGTTTTTTTTTCTTTTTCGTTTTCTTTTTTGCCACGTGGGCCTCTGCTGGAGAGACCCGTGCGCGCGTCGCTGCGCAGAGTGCTTAATGTGTTATCCAGTTGGCTCAGATGACTGGATCAACAAGCTTTTGTTTTTGCTCCAGGGCTCCTAGAGTTAATGTGACCTTCAATGCAAGCTGCCAGCTGCTCCAAGGCTCATCCTGGGACTGTGCGAAGCCGAGCTTTACAGCGGGCTTCTGGAGACACAGAAATAAGTCAGAAATTGACAACAAAAAACAATAATAATAAGAAAAGAAAGATGTCCATCAAGTTTAGGTGAGTGTGTATTAAACATGAAAAATTGCACAGGAGAGGGGGGGGGGGGTGGAGAGGGATAATTTAGTGAATTAATTGTGCTTGGCCGGGAACGTTTGATTCTGCCCCAGGATGTCCCTCTGGACAAGATGAGCGTCTGTACACCTCTTTAAGTGCTCTTAATCTGTCTCAGTTGTTGTTTTAGTTTGTCTGTCTCTGACAGAGAGAGAGAGAGAGAGAGAGAGAGGGGTGCTATTCTCCATCTGTTGCTCCAGGTGGGTCCTGGGGTCCTGATTTCTCCACTGACATGGGCACACTGAGACAAAGGATTGCATGGAGAGAGAGAGGGATAAAAGAGAGGTTGATGAAATTAATACAATCTGATGCACACAAAGAATGAAAGTATAACTCACTTTGATTGCTTTACCAGTGTTTCTAAAGGTCTGACATATTCTCTCTCACACACACACACACATATGCACATGCACACACACACACACACACACACACACACACACACGCACACACTAGCTTCACAAGTTTGGGTGTGTTGCACATGGTGCAGCCAAGCTGTATGCTGATGCAACTTGTTAAGTGAGTTTGTTGCTTCAACGGCTGCCAAGGATAAAGTCACTGCACAGCCAAGCTATGCACCGCGCAAGTCATACTACCCAAAGCTGATGGATCCGGCCCATGGTGACTCAAGACTCCCACACCCTGCTGAGTGCACCACCACCTCGGCCTTCATCATCATCATCATCACCAACATCATCATCATCATCCCCACCATCATCATCATCATCACTATTCTCTACTAGTTTATGGTATGTATAGCCTTTTTCACAGCTCATTTCAACTCAGTTCAATTGTATTCTATTTCATTTGCCTATAATATTTATTTAGAAGGAAATGTACTTGGATTTATGTAGACATATTATGTATTCATTCTTGTACACACAGTCAGCACGATGATATTTATAGAAATATTTCCTATTGTTGTGTATGGAATGTGTTTTCTGTTCTACTAAATGAATTGAGTGCATTTGTCACCAGGGCCTGCGTTGTGTACCTTCACATTTCCCTCTGTGTTGATTTTGTTTTGAGCGAGCTGGCTCCAGTGTTTACGGACATTTTTAATCAGTCTCTCAATTTATGCCGTGTCCCTGTATGCTTCAAATCTGCTGTCATCATTCCAGTGCCGAAAAAGCCCAAGATCACCTGCTTAAATGATTACAGACCGGTCGCCCTCACCTCTGTAGTCATGAAAGTATTTGAACGCTTGGTCCTCTCCTATCTCAAAGCATCCACTGACCACCTCATGGACCCCCTCCAATTTGCATACAGACCCAACCGCTCAGTAGACGATGCAATCAACATAGCCCTTCACTATATTCTACAACACCTGGACAATCGGAACACCTATGCAAGGGTCCTGTTTGTGGATTATAGTTCTGCCTTTAACACCATCATTCCCGACCTCCTCCATAGCAAACTGACCCATCTGAACATCCACCCCCTTACCTGCTTATGGATTACAGATTTTCTCACCAACAGGAGACAGTATGTCAGGCTGGGCCCGCATCTGTCACAGCCCCGCACAGTTAACACCGGTGCCCCCCAGGGTTGTGTGCTGTCCCCCCTGCTCTTCTCCCTGTACACCAACGACTGCTCCTCTGGTGACCCGTCTGTCAAGACCATCAAGTATGCAGACGACACCACCATGATAGGTCTCATCAGCAACAACAACGAGTCTGCCTACCGGAGGGAGGTCGGCCATCTAGAGTCCTGGTGTGCAGTCAGCAACCTAGAGCTCAACGTCAACAAGACAGTGGAGGTGATTGTGGACTTCCGAAAAAAGGTTCCGACACATCTTCCACTTGTCATCAACAACTCATCTGTCACTGTAGTAGAGCATTTCAAGTTCCTAGGCACAACCATCACCAACACACTAAAATGGGACAATAACATCACTCAATTAGTGAAGAAAGGTCAGCAGCGCCTGTTCTTCCTCCGGCAGCTGAGAGGACTACAGGTCAGCCCCCCCATCATGGTGCAGTTTTACAGGGCTATCATTGAGAGTGTGCTTACATCCTCTCACTCGGTCTGGTATGACTCTGCCTCTGCCCGCTCTAAGGCCAGGCTCCAAAGAGTCGTACGGGCAGCAGAGCGCATCATCGGCTGCCCCCTTCCCTCCATCAAGGACCTTCACAGCTCCAGATCCCTCAGGAAAGTAATGAAGATCACGGCAGACCCCTCACATCCTGCTAACAGTCTCTTTAACCGTCTCCCCTCTGGACAGCGATACAGGGCCATCATGACCAAAACATCACGTCACCTCAACAGTTTTTTCCCCCAAGCAATAGCCCTCCTAAATAGCTCTCACACACGAACTTTATCGCACTTTATTTAACTTTATTTAACATTATTATTGTTGCACTACCTCCATTCTTATTTATTATTTTGCTCATACTGTCTGGTACTATCTGTCCTTGTATTGTTGTTCTGTGTTGTCTTGTTGTTCTATCTGTGATACTATAGCCTGCATGGAGAAAACCAAAAACAATTCCTAGTATCTGTATACATGGCGAATAAAGTTGAATTGAATTGAATTGAATTGAATTTGACCCTTACTGATCAGGGGCGTCCCTCTCTACCTTCAAGAAGCTTTTGAAGACCCAACTCTTCAGAGAGCACCTCCCTTCCTAACTGGCACCTTGATTAGTGCTTAACTTGCACTTCAGCAGTTACATTCCTGCACTTCTTTTTCCTTTCTAGGTCGTTTTTCTATTTCTTATGTAAAGTAGTATTTATTGTTACACCAGGTCTTTTATTGCTCTTAGCTTGACTGTTCTCTCCCTTGTAAGTCGCTTTGGACAAAAGCGTTTGCTAAATGACTAAATGTAAATGAATACAAACTACAACAAACACTCATCAAACGACCTCCGTGACATCAGGAAGTGCTTCAACTGGTTTGCAGAGAAAGGCGTCTCTCTCTCTCTCTCTCTCTCTCTCTCTCTCTCGTGGTGGTGATGCAAGAAATGGGGGGTGGGTGTTGTCAGGGCCGAGGGGTGTTGAGGGTTAATGGACATCCGATGGGCCGATCCGAGGGCTTCTGTGGACCGCTTCCAAACATATTTCAGGAGGGGCTGAGGGGTGGAGGTTGTGTTTGCACATTATAAATCGTTGTTATACAATTAGCTTGTGGCCTGCTGCAGTGGCTGAGTAAGTATGTATGTAATGTGTTTTTGAATATTTTTTTTACTTAAAATACAATAAAGTGACATTTTTTTTCTTTTTTTTTTCTAAAATTCAGTTTGTGTGAAATGGAGTTACTACACAAATGTACTGACATACACAGAAGTCAAGAAGATATTGATTACATTACGTATCACATCAGGCACAAGAAATCCTTCTGAATCTATATGCCATGGGTTCTTTTCCATAAATAATGTGTTCTGAAGTCATATAAAATGTTTGGAACGTTTGTCTACCTATACCATATGCTTTAATGGTGTTTGTTTTTATTTTGGCAGAGGTACTTCCATCCTGAAGGAAACACATAAAAGTTGAGAGGAAGCACTAAAGATTTACATCACTCCGTCCTTGACTCTTGTATCCTTTACATGTAACACACACACACACACACACACACACAAACCCGCGCACACAAACAAACACATAAAATGTCCACACTCACCGATCCCCCCTCTCGCATTCACTCAACACTCAAACTTCGATGTCCATGCAGTAATCCCAATACCTAGACTATATCTCAGTTATTGTGGGATGGCAGTAGGGCTGAACGATTAATTGCATTTGCGATTTAATCGCGATATGATAGAACGCGATTTTCTAACCGCAACGTTCGCGATTAAAAAACGTGGTCACAAAAAAAAAAAAAAAAAAAATTAAATAATTTTTTTTTTTTTTTAATATGGTACATTTTGCACACAGTGTTTAAAAAGTGCATGCCTAGTGTTTATACTTAAAATTACTTTTTTTAAATTACTTAAATGCACAGTGGCAAAGCTACCGTTGTTGTTCTTGTTTCTGTAATGAGCAGTTAAATAAAAATGTAAAATGTGGGAAAGAATATTTTACACTAAATGTATCTAATATTGAGTTGGTCATATTTAAATCATTCATTACGTTTTGTTCGGAAAAAAAGAGGATACATTTTTTTTTAAAAATCGCATATCGAATCGCAATCGCAATATTTTGGTAAAAAATCGCAATTAGATTATTTTCACAAATCGTTCAGCCCTAGATGGCAGTGCCAGCTGCGCAGGCCCCAGACACAGGCAGCCCTGCATGTTTGCACATGGATACCGGGTGAACGGAGCGAGACCCATAACTCCCTCTATTGTTTCCCACGGGGGATTTCATGGCCGGAGCAGACAGATGCAGAGGGCATCAGAGAGCATGATGCCTGCTGCCCTGTGAGGTCCCCAGGGAGGGATCCATTACACACCCCTCCCCTCCCCCCGCGAACCACAAAGAGACCCTGTTGTGCTTCAGCAATATGAGGGTACAGGTAGAGCAAGGAAGAAGGAGAAGAGAATAACTAAAAGAAGACGAAGGAAGATGGAGGGGAAAGGAAGGTGAGTGAAAGATAGTGACTTGAATGTCACTTCTGCAAGTTTTTTTCTATCATCAATAAATACTGCTGCAGAGAAACATGTCTGATTTCCTGTCAATAGTGAACTGGAAATTATATTCAAATTATATGCTTACATTTTTCTTTTTTTTTGTGATTGATTATATATATCAGAATTCTGTCTGTAAAAAAGAGGCAGAGAGAGAGAGAGAGAGAGCTGCAGACAAACACGCATGTTGAGACTTCAGGCTGCACGTGGCGCATGTCAGCACGCCACTCTGGCGCAATTAGTTTGCCCCAATTTTACAAGATGCCAAACGTCGCACACAGGAAGCTCACTGTAGCTCAACAAGATCTATTTTTAGCTCGCTGAAGTGCATGCTGGGTCCCCCCTTTATAGATGTGTGCGTAAGCTTGGCCATAATCAGAGGCCCAACAGGCCAGCAGACACTAGATGAATGAGCACTGTTTCACTCAAGCACAGTGACGTCCTTTCACCATACATAAACCTGTTGAAGAGATCTTTTGCCTCGAGCAGGGTCTAGTTGAGATGCAGAATGCGCTAGCTCAACCTAACATCTAACGCTAATGTCTCTCTCGCTGTTTTTCCTCAGGCCTCAGGATATGACGGATCTGTGGACTTTACTCAAGTCTGGCAGATCGAGGCAGAGAATAAACAGTGTGGGTCACAACTGGCAATTAAACATCATTAATTACAGTTCAGAGTAGTAAACCAGGCATGAAAATAATCAGTGTAGATGTGCAATGCGTTGTTGATTAGGGGGATATTTACCAATTCAGTCTTCTACTGGTAAGTAAGGGATATGCATTGTTCATTCAGTTCAAGGAAGACTATTTGGTATTTTAGTCAGCGTTACTAAAGCTAGTCTCTCATAGTTTATGTGTGTAGTCATAAGGCAATCACTGGTCTCACCATACCTCTAAACTAACTATCTAACACAAATCACAGGTCTCATCATACCTCTAAACTAACTATCTAACACAAATCACAGGTCTCATCATACCTCTAAACTAACTATCTAACACAAATCACAGGTCTCATCATACCTCTAAACTAACTATCTAACACAAATCTGTCATGACTTTGGACTATGATTGTCTCAGTTTGGGGACATTGGCGCCATCTGCTGGCCAAAGGACAATTGGACAGTCTTATCGTTATACAAGTGTCATTGTGTTACTCACCTGTGTCTCATCTATACTGATTGTCAATCAGTATAGATGAGACACAGGTGAGTAACACAATGACACTTGTATAACGATAAGACTATCCAATTGTCCTTTGGCCAGTAGATGGCGCCAATGTCCCCAAACTGAGACAATCATAGTCCAAAGTCATGACAAAATCAAGATTGACTTAGAACACCAAAACTCTGTTTAGAAAATGGGAATGAATGGGTTGAATTGGAGTAGGGGTGTGTATGTAGACGGGGGGATGTCTTCTTAATATAAAAGCTAAAAGTGCATTTTCTCTGCATTTACCTGTTCATCGTTTGTTGTATAACAAACAAGCATACATTCCTTTGTTATGTGGCACTACAAATGTCCAACTTGTATTTTGATAACAATTTAGGAATGTGCTACTATTAATATTCCTGTGTACACTGTGCATTATTTTTTGTTATTGTTAATGTTGTACATTTTTGCATATGTTTAAGTTGCTTAGGATAAATGTGTTTGCCAAATACCTTAAACTTACTTTCACAATGCATGTTTATCGGTATATGACCATTCAGCACTATTTTATAGACAAAAGAAGACTAATTTCTGTGCCTAATTTCTCGCACACACATAGTTTTCATTTAGCAGCTGATATGTCATGCTAAAACACCTCTTGTTTGTTACAAATGGAACAGACCTGATTTAGACCTGCTTTAATGAGGCGGAGAATTCTCACGCAAATTACAGACGCACTCTCGTCAGGCAGTCTTAGTAAATACCACGGAATATATTATTAGGGGCACTTTACACATATCCTCCCATCTTTTTGAGGCGAACACCCTACCTCCCCTATTCATATTTATGCATATGTATAAGACGGGAAGCGCAACTTGCCTCTATCCGCTTCAGCGGCGGGCAATCTGCGATTTTACCCAAGTGCGCCTGAAGTGGGCGCAATTCTGTTAGTAAATCTGGCCCTGAGTCTTGCAAAACTATGAGCTAATTTTATGTGTTACACTTATTTTTTTAATTTCCAATAACACTTCACACATGATTAATTTCCTAAGACACAACACATTTTAAACTTGTGTGCCATTTCAAGGCACTGTCCTTCAAAAGGCTACATATATGTACCAGTTCTAAAGGAATATGAGAGCGTATTATTTCTCGTAAATTTACTTTTATAGTCTAACTGTATGAATAGTTGTGTTTGCCATTTCATTTTGAAAATGAATACTTTTTAAGATAAAGAAAAACTAATACAATTTCTCCCATTGACTTACATTGGGCCATTGTGACATCATGATAGGGTCATTAAACTGGCTTGCACCTGTGCTTGCCTGTGCCAAGGTTCCAAGGCCCCTCTTCTCTCTGTCCCTCTCCATTCAACTGTATAACTAAACATTTTAAGAGAAACCTTCCATACTCCACTTCTTTTTCTCTCCATCTCTCAATCTTTTTATCTATCCCTCTCAGTCTACTCTCTCTCACACAATCAAAGTCAAGTCAAAGTCAAAGTAGCTTTATTGTCAATTACTTTGCATGTTAAGACATACAAAGGAATCGAAAAAAACGTTTCCCACTCTCCCACGGTGAAACATATAAAGTGCACACGCACAACAACAGATAAGACAAGACATATAGATATACATATACATATAGTTATAAACATACAGATACATGTACAGCAGCATACGTTTACTTTAAAGTGAGGTTATGGTAGTGCAAAAAAAGGCAGCAAAAAGACATCCTGTGAGATGTATTTGTTACATTGGCAGTGCAAGTATAACAGTAAGTGGTATAGTGATAAAAGTGCAAGGTACAGTTTTGTTGCAGAGTCCTGAGTTATTGTGGGGGGGGGGGGAGGATTTCAGCCTCATGTCAGACTGACGGATATGGCTGGGGGGAGTGAGGGGAGAGAATTTAGCTTCCTGACAGCTTGGTGTATAAAGCTATTTCTGAGTCTGGTGGTGCGGCAACGGAGGCTCCTATACCTTCTTCCAGAGGGTAGGAGGCTGAACAGACTGTGTGCGGGGTGGCTGGTGTCATTCGCAATCGAGGTAGCTTTCCGGGTGAGGCGGGTGGTGTATATGTCTTGCAGGGAAGGGAGTGGGAGTGGGGCACCAATGATCTTACCAGCTGTGTTCACTATGCGTTGCAGTGCTTTCCTGCTGTGTTCAGTACAGCTACTGCCCCACACAGTGATGCAGCTGGACAGGATGTATTCAATGGTCCCCCGGTAGAATGCGTTCAGGATGGGTATGGGAGCTTTCACTCGCTTCAGCTTGCGGAGGAAGTAGAGGCGCCGCTGGGCTTTCTTCGCCAGTGATGCAGAGTTGGTGGCCCAGGAGAGGTCCTCACTGATGTGCACCCCCAGGAATTTGGTGCTGCTCACACGCTCCACAGCAGCACCATCGATGGTCAGTGGTGGGTGTTCAGTGTGGCTTTTCCTGAAGTCAACCACAATCTCCTTTGTTTTGCTGACATTCAGCAGGAGGTTGTTGTCTCTGCACCACGTGGTCAAAAGGTTGACCTCCTTCCTGTAGTGGGTCTCATCGTTCTGGGAGGGCCTATTTCACTAAGCAGAGGTATATATTTTGACTCCAGTCTTAGACACTTCAGAGGAGCTACAGGGCTACTAGACTGTGTGTGTAATTATATCTAACTGTACTGCTTCATCTTAGATTGAAACTGGGAGGGCCTTCAGCCGGGTGCAATCAGTGAACATGCTACTTCCATAGGGCTGTTGCTGAAGCGTCAGCGGAAGTGTCAGCCCTCGTGCTCAGCCCTTTTCGTGTGAAGACCTTTTTGGGTAAAGACGTGCAAGTCTACCTGTACAAGTCCACCGAAACAAGGCTCACAAACAAGGTAAACTTTTCATTTTGATTCTACCATAGCCATGTGTCACAGTAGCATCTCTGTTGTCACTGGTTGTCAAAAAAGATCACAGCGCAGCAGACGACAGCGCAACCTGGGTAATCTCCGCTCACTTCAACAAACCTCTTCGGCTGTAACCTCTTTTTCTGTTGGCCTGTGGAACTGTCAGTCTGCAGTCAGGAAAGCTGATTTCATCTCAGGTTATGCCAACCACCTCTCCCTAGGGCTCTTAGCTCTCACGGAGACATGGATCACACCTGAAAACAATGCTACCCCGGCAGCACTCTCCACCAACTATGCCTTCTCCCATACTCCCCGGCCAACTGGTCGTGGAGGTGGGACGGGGCTGCTGATTTCAGACAACTGGAAATTCACTCCACTGCTGCCTTCAAACAGGTATGCCTCCTTTGAATATCATGCAATTATGGTAACTGCTCCTGTTAAAACTTATGTGATTGTTATCTACCGTCCACCAGGACAACAGGGTGATTTCGTCCATGAGCTGGACACCCTGCTGTCATCCATCCCTGACCAGGAGTGTCCAACACTCATCCTTGGCGACATGAACATCCACCTAGACAATCCCAACTCAGCTGACTTTCGGACCCTGGTTCACTCGTTCGACCTACAACAGGTCCCCACTCCTCCAACTCACAAAGCAGGAAAAGAGCTTGACCTCATCCTTGCTCGGAACTGCACCACGGACAACCTAACGGTAACCCCTCTGCATCGCTCGGACCACTTCTTCATTCGCTTCGATGTTCGGCTCATTGAGCAACCCTCTGTCCCCCCTCCGATGGTCTCGTTCCGGCGCAACCTCCGCAACCTCTCTCCCACCCACTTTTCCTCTCTGGTTTCTTCTGCTCTTCCACCTTTATCCACTTTCTCCTCACTAGGTGTCGATGATGCCACAGAATCACTCTGCTCCACTCTGAGCTCATGCTTGGATACTTTGTGTCCACTTTCCACCAGACCTGCTCGTTCTACCCAGTCTCATTCGTGGCTGAGTGATACCCTCCGAACGCAGCGCTCCAATCTCAGAGCGGCTGAGAGAAAGTGGCACAAATCTGCAGCACTGGACGATCTTGCAAGCTACCAGACACTGCTGGCCTCCTTCTCATCCAGCATCACTGCTGCTAAGAAGACTTTTTTCAACGACAAGATCAACGGTGCAACTGACGCTCGGAAACTATTCTCCACCTTCAAAACTCTGCTCTACCCTCCTCCTCCTCCCCCAGCTACTAACCTCACTGCTGATAACTTTGCTTCCTTTTTCACAGAGAAAGTGGCAGCCATCGGGAAACAGTTCGACCAACTGTCTCCCCCCCCTAAGGGCGCAACCGTCAATGGCTCATCATTTCCTTCTTTCACCCCTCTCAGCGAGAGTGAGGTCTCCAAAATCCTAACAGGTAGCCGTCCAACTACATGCCCGCTGGACCCCATCCCATCCAATATCCTTCAAGCCATATCGCCTGCCGTCTTACCGGCAATAACACAGGTGATTAATGCTTCATTTAATTCTGGAACATTCCCCTCTTCATTTAAAGTGGCTCGGGTAACACCGCTGCTCAAGAAGCCGTCTCTCGATCCCACTCAGGTGGGAAACTATCGACCGGTCTCACTTCTCACGCTCCTATCAAAAACCATTGAGAGGGCAGCTTCCAAACAGGTCACAGAGTTCCTAGCAAGGAACAATCTCCTCGATCCAAACCAGTCTGGATTCAAAAGTGGTCACTCCACCGAAACAGCCCTGTTGTCTGTGACAGAGGCCTTGAAAACAGCTAGAGCAGCAGCTCAATCCTCAGCTCTCGTCCTGCTTGATTTATCAGCTGCGTTTGATACAGTCAACCACCGCATCCTTCTGTCCATACTGTCAAGTATGGGCATTTCTGGCAAGGCTCACTCCTGGTTTGAATCGTACCTCACTGGGCGCTCGTTCAATGTGTCATGGCAAGGTCAGCTGTCTGTACCTCACCACCTTACCACAGGGGTGCCCCAAGGCTCGGTGATGGGACCACTTCTCTTTGCCATTTACACCACTTCGCTGGGCCCTATCATCCGCTCGCATGGTTTTTCCTATCATTGCTATGCCGATGATACTCAACTGTTTCTGTCTTTCCCTCCTGAGGACACCACTGTCTCGGCGCGGATCTCGGACTGTCTTGCTGATATATCCACATGGATGAAAAACCACCACCTTCAGCTGAACCTGGCCAAAACGGAACTGATGGTCTTTCCAGCCAAACAGGCCATCCACCACAACATCAGCATCAATATTGACTCCTTGTCTCTTGTTCCATCCAAAACAGCAAGAAACCTCGGGGTCATTATTGATGACCAACTGACTTTCACGGACCACATTGCCTCTGTCTCTAGGTCCTGCCGCTTTGCGCTATTCAACATCCGCAAAATCAGGCCGTACCTAACCCAGTATGCCACCCAGCTGCTGGTGCAAACCTTGGTGAATTCACGCCTTGATTACTGCAACGCCCTCCTAACGGGCCTGCCGGCTTGCGTGGTGAAACCACTACAAATGATCCAGAACGCGGCGGCGCGTCTGGTGTTCAACCAACCGGAGAGGGCACACGTCACCCCGCTACTCATTGACCTCCACTGGCTGCCTGTAGCTGCTCGCATTAAGTTCAAGTCACTTATGCTTGCCTACAGAGTGCTTGATGGTTCTGCTCCTATCTACCTAAATGCTCTTGTAAGGGCAAATGTTACACCCAGGATGCTGCGCTCTTCTAGTGAGCGTCGTTTGGCACTGCCGTCTGTGCAAGCACGGCAGTCCAGACTATTCTCATTTGTAGTTCCACGTTGGTGGAATGAGCTGCCCAGCACTACCAGAGCAGGGGCGTCCCTCTCTACCTTTAAGAAGCTTTTGAAGACCCAACTCTTCAGAGAGCACTTCCCGTCCTAACTGGCACTTCGACTAGTGCGTAACTTGCAATTACAGCAGTTACACTTCTGCACTCTTTCTTTCTTTTTATTTCATTTTGTTATATTTCTAATGTAAAGTAGTATTTATTTATTGTTACACCAGGTTCTATTGCTCGTAGCTTGAATATTCTCTCCCTTGTACGTCGCTTTGGACAAAAGCGTCTGCTAAATGACTAAATGTAAATGTAAATGGTGATGAGACCCACCAGAGTTGTGTCGTCCGCAAACTTCACCATGTGATTGGTACTGTGGGTTGTTGTGCAGTCGTGAGTCAGCAGGGTGAAGAGCAGGGGACTGAGCACACAGCCTTGAGGGGCCCCTGTGCTGAATCTCTCTGCTTCAGTCCATTTTCTCTCCTTTCAATTAAATATTTTCTCTCTTTATTCTGTCTTTATCCATAGCCACTTTTGCTCACTCTTCTTTCCTTTCTTCTCTTTCCTTTCTTATTCTGTCCATGAATTCCCACTTTTTTTCAATCTTTTATGTCAGCTTTGTCTGACTTGCTTTCAACCAACAAGACTACCCTACCAGTCAGCATAGCAACCACTTAAATTAACATAGCAACCACCATGACTACCCTAGCCATGCCCTTGTAACCACCTAAATTACCCTTACAACAGCCTAACAACCATTACTATAATGACAACCTAGCAACGACCATAGCAACCACCAGGACTACCCTAGCAATAGCCTAGCAACCACCTCAATTGCTCAAAGGAAGAAAATTAAAGAAACTAAGAACATTCTTCAGTTGTGTACTCAGCCTAATGTTAGTAGGGAATTTAAATATAATGTATTCATAATTAAATATAAACATCTAAAGAAATTGTACTATCAACATTCATTTGACAACCCCTACAAGGGTGAATTTGACTGAACAAACCAAGCTTCATAACATTGCTATTAATTCCAATATACTAACAAATGAAACGAAAATGATGTTTTCAAGGCCATGGCAAGACATACCTGCATACTTTGTAATCTCCATTCCTGTGTTAAAGAAAAGGAAGGCAATTCATCAAGTACGTCCCTCATGTGTATCCTCAGCCTAATGCTAGTAAGGAATTTAAATATTAACATCTACAGAAACTTTACGAATATGAATATTTTAATTCCACCATCAATATGAATTCGACAACCCCTACAAGGGTGAATCTCACTGAACAAAAAACATCTTTAAAGTGCCTAACATAACATCCTTACCACCTTTAAATGTCAACAAAGAATTACTTTTTATTTACATTATCCTTTTGAAGGTGAAGCCTGCAGTAACACATGAAATAATATTTGCATTCAGACATAACTGTACCATACAAATTAAAGACCCAAAGCCGATTCAACCAGATCTGAAGACTCACTCTTCTGCAGTTTATCCTTCTCAGCAGCCATGGTGTCGAATTTGTTGTAACTGGTCTGCAAGTGGGATTTCTCGTTATTCGGGTTGTTTTAACTGGTCTGTAACTGGGATTTCTCGTTATTCAGGTTGTTGTAACTGGTCTGTAAATGGGATTTCTCATTATTCAGAATGCTGTAACTGGTCTGTAACTGAGATTTCTTGTTATTCAGGTTGTTTTGACTGGTCTGTAACTGGGATTTTTCTTTATTCAGGTCTTTGTAACTAGTCTGTAACTGGGATTTCTCTGTTTTGATGTTGTTGTAAATAATCTCTAGCTGTTGGTATTCTATGGTCATGTTGTCGTAACCTGACTACATCTGCTGTTTCTCTTTGAAGCTGGTCAGTAATGGTTGGCGATGGCAGACAGCAGGAGAGCACACAGCAGACCCAGACACACAGCAGCCCTCTTCCAGTGTCCTAAAGATGGGAGAGAGTGCAGCTAAATTACAGATAGGAATCTACTTCATAATGGGAGTTTGAGACTCCATCTCACTACACAGTATTATATCATTTTAAACAAGGTTTCTGTTATCACAAACAAGAAAGTTGACATACAGTACATTACATTGCGTTGACATACAGTACATTAAATTACAACAAATAAAGTATTTTAGAATATATGTTCAAAACAGAAATGCTTTCTTTAATCAAAAGCAGAAAATCATTGTATGGGTGCATCTATTGTTCAGACATGATGATATTACCTGGCTTTACTCCTTTTTGTCTCCCAAGTTCTGCAATTAGATACATTTCTCAATGAATGCTTCAATGTCTGAGTACTTTGTGATAGGTAGTACATGTACTGCAAAATCCCAAAAGTATTGTGGTTGAAAATGCTTCAAGACTGTTGCCATCATATATAAGAAGACAATATTTTGTTTTCATGTATGTTTTCATACCTCCTAATTTACTTTTTTACTTCTTACCTTCCTACTTTTATTTTGCTTCATCACCAATGAGGTTTAATATATTGTTTTAATTAAAACAATGGAACACAGTAGAACTCAATTATAATTGATTTTACTTCAAACTTTTCACTCAAAACTCATACGAGCTGCTAATCATGAAACAGGGTCAGCGTTCTTAGCATTTGTAATCTTTGCAAGGATGAACCATGAGTTCATGAGTTCCCCTGATTATAAATGTATATTTAGAAATTCATATTCACCAGAGGGTTGAAGACTTGGGGCTTCCAAATTCTCTCTGGAGTTTGAAGTCTTGCAGGGAAACTCGCCAGTGTCTGTTTCTTCATGTTTGTCCATAGAGGGTCTGTTGACTCCATCAGGGTCTAATTGTCGATAGATGCCCACATTCATCTCCATTCTGCCCTGCTCCTCTCTACCGGCTGCTCAGATGATCATGAGATCTTCTCCACTCTGTCTTCTGGAGAGTGACTGTAGGTGAACAGCAGACCCACAGAGTTTGGCCCATTTTATACTCTTAGAAACATCGATAGAGGAAGTCCCCCATTGTATGTAATGTTATTCTAAGTGTTACAGGGGTGGAGCTTCCCTTTTCTGACATGGGTGGGAATCATCGAGAGCACATAAAGTCTCTTTCCAGTCATTGGTGCAAATGATCAGAGTCAGTGAAACAGTGGGGTTTGTTTGTTTTCAGTATGTCTGCATACATGTCTGTATGTCTATTCCTCCTAAAATTGCTCATGAAGTTGAAAGGTCTGTGTGAAGAATGCCATTAAGGGAAAAAAGGTACATGCAATGTTAATTACAACTTTTAGCGGCATACAAAACTGTAAATTGTAAGGGGTTGCATTTGTAAGAAAATATAATGGTTGTGATACAGTGGTGTGGTGAACATGGAGCTACTTTGCTGAAAACGAGTGTCAAGTAGGGTCAGGCAGAGAGGGCCTACGTGCAGTTTGTTTACAAATGGTGCTGGCCACCTCCTATATGTTCATTGTTCTGTCTCGGGAGAGTCCTGTCTTGTCAGGTATGTGCATTTATGTAGACCTTTAGACTGCTGATTGTTGACCTCTGCTGATTTAGAGGATTAGCAGGTCTCCTGGATATTTTGAAGAGTATTAAAACATATATCTTTGAACTCTGTCTCTGAGCTTTTTTGACCAAACCCACATTTCGACGGCAACCCGAGGCTCGGTCCATCACAAACAGCATTTATCTTACATGGTCCTGTTGTTTCTACAGTGTGTTACAGGGCAGAGTCTTGTACAATTTTCATAGAAACGTACGGTGAAAAAAGAACATGTCATTTTATAAAAATGGGATTAATTAAGCTAAGATGGATAGAATTTCGTGAGGTTTGGTTTAGAGAGGGCACACGACTGACCCATTAATCAGGGGTTTGTGTTTGTCACTGTCTGCGCAGTACAGACCCTCACCATTTCACACGTTTTGTACTCTTTCAAACACGTATGGAGGAAGTCACAGCAGCTGAGAACAGCACTAGTGAAAACAAAATCCTACTCTTTCTCTTCCTCCATGGCAGGAAAATCAGGTCATCAGGGTTTACATTTAGACAATGTAAGACATTATTCATGTCCATGACGTATACATTGTTATTATGGATGCAGTCCTGAGCTCAGTGTTTGTTAATTTAATTAAATTCAATTAATTGTATTCATATAGCGCCAAAACAACAGAATTGTCTCTAAGTGCTTTGCAGAGCCCAGGGCCTGAACCTCCTTAGAGCAAGAACAATAGCAACAGGGGCAAGGACAAACTCCCTGTTAACAGGAAGAAGAGAGTATTTGAATACACCTACAGGTGGAGAAACTACAGCAGAATCCCACAGTGAAGATAGTCTAGACCAGGAGGGGAAGAAAGAGACAAAGTGAATGTGTAGAGTTCGGCTGCTAATATACGTTTTTGCACTTAATGGATATGGTGATGAGGAACAATGTTTCCACAGCCATCGGCATTGGTGAGCAAAGGTCACGCAACCAAAATTTGGTTAGGAAACATCAATTTGATCAATAGATTAAGATATAAATTTAGGTAAACAATTAACAGTAGATAATTAAGCCACTTTATCAGTTTCAGTGTTAGCATAATATGATATAGGGACAGTGATGGAGATAATTTCCAAACACTGTTAATGACTTAAGAATATAATATTTAAGTGCCTTGTATTAAGTATTTTAATACACCTACAGGTGGAGAAACTACAGCAGCATCCCACAGTGAAGATAGTGTCACGGGGTGACCACATTTAGAGGGGGAGGAACCACACTCCAGGGAATTCGGTTCCCATGGGAAAGCTGGAAACGTAACACACTGAAGCTAGAAAGTAAACAACAGCCTAGGTGTAGCTGTTGGCGGGGATAACGTATTTCCTAAAGGATCCGTATTGAAACCGGAAGTCGTCACTTTACTCCGTTTGATTAGGACTGTTTACTTTTTCGTTGAGAAGTTGTGTTGATCGCCTGACTTTTAAACGATTTTTTATTATTAATATTTTTGTGAAGTTATACGGCTCAATACTCAATTGACTTGTTAATCGAACTTTTATGAAGTCATACAACTAAACACACAAGTGACTTGTTAACCGAACTTTTACAAAGCTATATGACCAAAACACACAGCTAGCGTGCTAATCACACCGTGTCAAATAAGCCATTAATAGTTACAAGCTAGCGTAAGCTAGCGTGCTAATCACACCGTGTCAAATAAGCTATTAATAGTTACAAGCTAGCGTAAATAAACAAATTGCCGTCTTTGCTTGTTTGTTTATTTCACATCGGGTTAAACGTCTGTTGCTCATGTCACAAAGTGATTGCACTAACTGTCCGTAACACTATGTGTAATATACAACTGCAGAACAGTTTCATCCCCAGGGCCATTACAGAACTAAATAATCACACAACCCTCATACCCTCCACCCAGCACAACTGCACTTTTTTTAGTGGTTGCACAAACAAATTTCATTGTGTATCTAATGCACAATGACAAATAAAGTCTATTCTTCTATTCTATTCTATGCAAAACAATGTAGCACACCAATGCAAATAGCCCTGAACACCTCCTCGTATGCATCATGTTATTGAAATGAGTTCCCGAAAATGAAAAATGGTGTTTGTTTGTTTAACAAGAAGCAGACCACTGAAGCATGTTGACGTTGTCAGAGGAGTAGAAAACCTTTGTGATCGAAATGATTACCAAACAGTTTCCAACTGATGTCTTTGAAACAAATCCATTTAATTTTTGCCACAATCTCGACACATAACTGCTCTGGAATTGAAGTTATGTACTGACATCTGAGTACTTACACATTACAGCCATCAGTAGAGATATCAATAAATACATTTCACATTGATTTACAGGTTGCTTGCCTGCTTTTAAAGGGGAAAATTGAGAGAACCACAATGCCCCAGTTATAACAAGCAATGTTCATATAGCACAGTAGCTGAGCCCATGAAAACCTAGTGCAGTAATTATAATAGGTCACAAACCTTTTCTATTCATTTACGCATACATCATGACTGATCTACCCACAATTTGGCTAGTAGGTGATTCTTGGTTGCACTGGCTTGAGAGACATAGCCAGGCTGTAACGGTTCCGGACCTCTCTCTTCCCGGTAAAGTGCATTGGCTTGGTCGGAGAGGTATGAGGTGGGACGAGCTGGTACCTTTGCTGGAGACAGAGAGACGGAGAAGGAGTGCACCGCATGTTCTTGTTATCCACGTGGGAGGGAATGATCTCGGGTACACCAAGGGCACTAGTCTAATACGCAGGATGATAGACGATTTAGCGTTGATCATGTCAATTTACCCAGTTACCCAGATCGTTTTCTCCTACATCTGTGAACGCAGAGTGTGAATGAGAGGAACCTGTGACGCCCCAGGTCTGCTCGACAAGTCCAGGCGTAATGTGAATAAGTTGGTGGGTTCCTTCTTACGGCAATCGGGCATGAGTTTCTTGACTCACTCAAATATTCACCACTTCATGGCTCTTTACCGTAAGGACGGGGTTCATTTGAACACCTCGGGTAATGCAGTGTTCATGGCTAACATAATTGAACATGTCAAATTAGTCCTATCACAGTAGCCCCCTGAGCAACACAACGGTCCTTTTAAGGGCCATCCCAATGACTTATAAACAGCCTGCATTTGCGGGCTGTGTGTGCGTGTGTGCGTGCGTTTGTGCCTGTGACAGTGCTAGCTTTAGCTAACCAAACACTGTATAGTATATAGCAAGGTAGTTAGCTAACGTAAGTGACACAAGACATAAAAACATCGATGCACCCTCGCGGAAAAACAAATGAAATAGCATGGGGAGATATCAACCTCTGTTTCACAGCATTTGCGAGGATGAACCGTATTAAATGTCATCCATACAGTTTAGGCGTGTAAAGTTTATTTCCCTCAGGTAACGTCATGCACTGCCCACAACCATTTGACAGCGGACTTACCAAACACCGTATAGTACAGAACTAGGTCAATTAGCTTGCGTAAAATACTGTAATTTAAGATAACCAATACCCCAATTACCCCCAAAAACCATCGATTGTGTGTGTGTGTCTGTGAGTGCTAGCTTCAGCTAACCAACACACCGTGAGCTGCTCAAAACAATGTATTAACTAGCTAGCTAAATTAGCTCGCGTACGATACTGTAATTTAAGATAACCAATGACCTAATTATCACACAAAAAAACATCGATTGTGTGTGTTTGTGATGTGTAACATATATCCTTAATCAGTCATTCAAGTTATTAACGTTTATTTACCGCTAGCCGACACCGACACAAGGGTAATTCAATCGCTATTAATGTTGAACTTGAACTTCAACAACGTCACACAACATTAAAAGTCAGGCATCGGCATGGTTCCTAAAGAAAAAAATCAAAGGTCCTTGTCCATTTCTGTTCAGGACATGTGACAAGTTTTATCCAACCAGAGACCGGGGTAAAGTGACGATATCCGGTTTCAATACGGATCCTTTAGGAAATACGTTATCCCCGCCGACAGTAGCCATTCATTACCGTTTAGGCAAACTAGCTTCAGGTGCGCGGCAGAGAATAACTCAGCTGACCATAGTTAACCGTGTGAATGTGAGTACTTTTAAACCCCAGGTTACCGTCAGTATGCAGGCAGGCTTGGAAGAAGCAAGGACGGGAAAAAGCAGGGATTTGGAGGGGAGACGACGCCCCGATCAAAACAAGCAGACTGTTGGATGGAAGTCAAGTCAAGTGAACTTTATTTGCATACCACATTTAAATACAACAGGATTCTTTACAGCCGAAGTAAATACATTGATACACATTTTAGATAAAAAAAGGAGATAAAACAAATGAACATAGTAAACTATAGTTCATCAAATACAGAGCTCAGCATTTTAGATGACACTCCATTGATAGTGAAAAAGATATAACATTGGGTGCATTTCTGAGATTAATGGTCTATTCTAAGACCATTCATATTTTGAGTGACATCCCTATGATGGTGGAAATGAGATCATACTGAGAGCATTTCTGCCACCTGGTGTTGGATGTGTTACCAGTCATAGTTTAGTCTTAAGGGTTCCATCAAGCAGCACTATGCTCTTGATCTCAGTGTAAAGTACAATTAAAAGCAGCACAACCTTTCACTGGTTTAAATTTGTTTGTTTCTTTGGAGAAAATTCAGTCGGACAACGTAAGAACATTGTTATTTGACAGTACATTAGAAGGTGCAGTCAACGATTTTAATCCAATACAATTTTTGTCAGATAAAGCTAATTTCTCCTCAATATCCTCTAGCTGTCTCAAAAAAACGCTGGTGTTCGTACACAGTCGAGGGTCTGTAAATGGGAAACGAAGAAAGTGGCTTGGATCAGGGCATACACCTTTCCAGCCTATCAACACAATGCTTCAGGAGCACGGAAGAGAGGGGTGTAATTTGATTGGCTGTGACCTCAAATATCAACAACCTTTCACTAGATACACAGATTCACAGACTACACAAACTTTGAATTACTTGTTTTGATCATACCATTGAGGTGGTGGAGACTATAGATGAATAACACTCCTCAAAGTGTAAATTAATAAAAAAAAACACATAGAAGGAAATTATTATCATTTATGAAGTGCAGGCAGTAGGACTGATGATATTTAGTGGAGATGCGTTTTTGCCACCAGAATTATTAGTATATGGACTTAAAAATGGATAGATTTTCTCCTTGAAAGAGACACCCCGGAAAGAGTAGAGTAGACTACATCTGTCTGCATCATAAAAGGAGACCAAACCTGCCTCATAATCCACAAACACCCCCACCCTCTCTGGCTTCTCTTTAAGAGAGAGTACAACAGAGGGATCAGTTAGTGCTTCATACCTATCCCCATTTATAAGCTTCATTGTCCAGTATCCATTCTTAGGGCTCAGGACAACGCGACCCTTCCGGTTAACGGACTCTCTGGCTACTCCTAATGCCCATGATGTCTTCCCACTGACCTCAACCTCATAGTAAAATCTACTAGAGGTGAACCCCTGCTTTCCAAGAACACAAACAATAGGATCGAAGCGTTTGCGGTTGTATGGGAAATTCTGCGGTGTGTCGACATGCCTCACTTGTTTCCCATCAGCAGACAAGATGAGGTTGTTTTCAGCTGTGTCAGGATCCAGAGTCACATCCACTGCAAGAGTAAAGACACATGTCAGTATAGTTGCAAGCGGCGACCATCAGGGTCCAAGCAGGTTTTGTGAGGCACTCAAACTGGCAAAAGGTTGGAGGACTTGACAACTTCAATAGCTTAAAGAAGGCATTGGCACTTTAGGAAATGTGAGCAAAGTACAATTTCAAATTTTTGGCTTAATCAGTTCTTGAGATGTCGCATAAGTGTAAGTATACCTAATTTCAGATTTTTAGCTGAAGCGGTTCTTGAGATAGTGACATGTGTCAGTTGTAGCGCCCCCTATGGATGAATTTTCACAAAATGTGGTGTTTGTCCATTTGAAAAATAAGAATCTGAAAAAACTAAATGGATCTTTTTTGCCTTCTAACAGACAGTAGGTAACAAGCACATTGCTATGATTCCAATATGCTTACAGATGAAACGAAAAGGATGTTTTCATGGCCATGGCCATGTCAAGACATACCTGCATACTTTGTAATCTCCATTCCTGTATTAAAGAAAGGGAGAGAATTCTTCAGATATGTCCCTCGGTTCTATACTCAGGTTAATGCTAGTAGGGCATTTCAATATAAACAGCTACAGAAATTTTACCATGAACATGAATTTGACAACCCCTACAAGGGTGAATCTTACTGAACAAAAAAAAACATATTTATAGTGCCTAACATAACATCCTTACCACCTTTAAAGGTCAACAAAAGACTTACAAAATATTTACTTTCTATTTAGATTATCTTTTTGAAGGTGAATCATCCAGTAACACATCAGCTAAGTATGAAATAATATTTGCATTCAGACATAATTTAAGACCTAAAGCCGATTCAACCAGATCTGGACACTCACTCAGGTTACAAAGTCTCTTCTGCAGTTCATCCTTCTCGGCAGCCATGGTGTGGAATTTGTCCTGTAACTGGGATTTCTCTCTAATCAAGTTGTTATAACTGGTCTGTAACTGGGATTTCTCTTTATTCAGGTTGTTGTAACTGGTCTGTAACTGGGATTTCTCTCTATTCAGGTTGTTGTAACTGGTCTGTAACTGGGATTTCTCTCTATTCAGGTTGTTGTAACTGGCCTGTAACTGGGATTTCTCTTTATTCAGCTTGTTATAAGTGGTCTGTAAATTGGTATTGCCATTTGTCAAGTTGTTGTTGCTGTTCTGTAACTGGGATTTTTCTCTGTTGAGTTTGTTATATTTTTCCTGTAACTGAGATCTTTCTTGATTCAGACTGTTGTAACTGGCCTGCAACTCAGATTTCTCTCTATTCAGGTTGTTATAATTGTACTGTAACTGGGATTTCTCTCTATTCAGGTTGTTATAACTGGTCTGTAAGTTGGTATTTCCATTTGTCAAGTTGTTATATCTATCCAGTAACTGGGACCTTTCTTGATTCAGACTGTTGTAACTGGCCTGCAACTCAGATTTCTCTCTATTCAGGTTGTTGTAACTGGTCTGTAACTGGGATTTCTCTCTATTCAGGTTGTTGTAACTGGCCTGTAACTGGGATTTCTCTTTATTCAGCTTGTTATAAGTGGTCTGTAAATTGGTATTGCCATTTGTCAAGTTGTTGTTGCTGTTCTGTAACTGGGATTTTTCTCTGTTGAGTTTGTTATATTTTTCCTGTAACTGAGATCTTTCTTGATTCAGACTGTTGTAACTGGCCTGCAACTCAGATTTATCTCTATTCAGGTTGTTATAATTGTACTGTAACTGGGATTTCTCTCTATTCAGGTTGTTATAACTGGTCTGTAAGTTGGTATTTCCATTTGTCAAGTTGTTATATCTATCCAGTAACTGGGACCTTTCTTGATTCAGACTGTTGTAACTGGCCTGCAACTCAGATTTCTCTCTATTCAGGTTGTTATAATTGTACTGCAACTCTGATTTCTCTCTATTCAGGTTGGTGAAGCTGGATTTTAACTGGTAATTTTCTCTGTTCAGATCGTCCCAGTTGGTCTGTAATGTGGATTTCTCTCTGGCAATGTTGTTGTGACTGGTCTGTAACTGGGAATTCTCTTCAGTTAGGTTGTTGTATCCTGTTTGCAGTTGTGATTTCTCCCTGAGGAGGTTATGGTAACTGCTCTGTAAACTTGATTTATCTGTATTTAAACGGTCATTACTGGTTTGCAATTCTGATTTTTCTCTATTTATCTGATCATAGCTGCCCTGCAACTGGAGTTTCTCTCTGCTGAGATTGCTGTAACTGGTCTGCAGTTGGGATTTCTCTGTTTTGAGGTTGTTGTAAGTAATCTGTAGCTGTTGGTATTCTATGGTCATGTTGTCGTAACTTGACTGCATCTGTAGTTTCTCTTTGTAGCTGGTCTGTAACTGTTTGTTCTCCATCATTTTGAAACTGAGAAGTGCGATGGCAGACAGCAGGAGAGCACACAGCAGACCCAGACACACAGCAGCCCTCTTCCAGCGTCCTAAAGATGGGAGAGAGTAAAACTAAATGACAGGTAGGAATATACTTCATAATGGGAGTTTGAGACTCCATCTCACTACACAGTTTTATATAATTTAAAACGAGTTTTCTGTTATCAAAAACAAGAAAATGATTGCATAGGTTCAGTCTTTGCGTTGACATACAGTACATTAAATTAAAACAAATTAGGTATTTTAGTATAGAAGTTCAAAACAGAGTTGCTTCTGAAATCAAAAGCAGAAAATAATTGCAGTTAATGTTTAGACATGATGATATTACCTGGCTTTGCAAAACATTTTCTGTATCCAGTTCTGCATTCTGACACATTTCTCAATCAATGATTCAATGTCTGAATACTATGTGATAAGTACTGCAAAATTCCATTAGTATTGCGGTTGAAAATGCTTAAAGACTGTTGCTATCATATATAAGAAGACAATATTTTGTTTTCATGTATGTTTTCATACCTCCTAATTTACTCTTTCACTTCTCATCTTTCTACTTTTATTTTGCTTCATCACCAATTATGTTTAATATTTTGTTTAATTAAAACAATGGGATACAGTTGAACTCAATTACAAATTATTTTACCTAAAAAATTTACCTCAAAACTCATACAAGCTGCTAATCATGAAACAAGGTCAGCGTTCTAAGCATTTGTAATCTTTGCAAGGATGAACCATGAGTTCATGATTTCCCCTGATTATAAATTTATATTTAGAAATTCATATTCACCAGAGTGTTGAGGACTTCCAAATTCTCCAAATTTTGCTCCATCCCCAATGATATCTAACATATTGTTTTAATTTAAACAATGGGACACATTAGAACTCAATTATAATTTCATTTTACTTAAAAAATATCAATGAAATCATGAAACAAGGTCAGCGTTCTTAGTATTTGTAATCTTTGCAAGGATGAACCATGAGTTCATGAGTTCCCCTGATTATAAATGTATATTTAAAAATTCATATTCACCAGAGGCTTGAGGATTTGGGGCTTCCAAATTCTCTCTGGAGTTTGAAGTCTTGCAGGGAAACTCCAGAGGTGTAAAGTAACGAATTACTTTTACTCACGTTACTGTAATTGAGTAGTTTTTTTGTGTACTTTGTAATTTTTAAGTAGTTTTTTAAATCGGTAATTTTACTTTTACTTAAGTAGATTTTGACTGAAGTATTGTACTTCGCTACATTGGAAATTACATCCGTTACTGAGTAAAAAAAAAAACATAGTTCAAGGCAGGAATCGCGCACCACAATGCTCACTGCAGTGGTGGATGCTGCATAGAGTGGATGATGGAGTCGATGCAAGGCGCCAGTACGGTGCCGAGTCACGAGAGATATATATGGAGGAAGATGATAGTGCGGACTACCAACAAGCTGCGGACCACCAACAAGCTGAAGCACCGAACTTTCCGCCAGTTGAAATTAAAGAAGATGAAGAAAACGCGTGGCCACATCTCAGCAAGCAGTTTGCCTTCCAACGTAAAAGAGGCAACAGCTATATGCTGTGTAAACTGTGCCTAATCCGTCAGTCAGAACTTTCTGCTTATACAAATTCATCTTCAAATCTGCGCAAGCATGTGTTGGTAAGTACAGTATTTGTCCCTTTCCATTAGTAGTTCAGACAGCGTTTTTGTCATTTAGTTAGCTTTGCTCCATTAAGCAAAATATGCGTTTCATGGCACTAGTAGGTAGTAGCCTAATTTTGGCTAGCACTTGCAACCGACCTGAGTATGCTAACGTCGACAGCGGTCATCCAATAGACTAATAATACCATTCCTGTCTTCCATTCGTTTCAGGTCATAGAATTATTATGTTCAGTCTCTCATATTGTGTTAAAAACTGCAGATCAGTCATCAGCAATGAAATACACCACATAAACTGATATTAGGCTAATCATTTGGCTGCCTCCCATGCCTTGAAACAGAACAATGTGAATGCGCACACCATCGTTTTCAGACAGTTGGACAAGTCAATGTGAATGTCGTTATCTGCAATTTATCACGATGTTTAGTCAGATATTGATAACGATAAGTGGTGGCTTTGCAACGTGCACGTCTTTCATGTTCATGCTAAGGGGTCCCGGTTAGCAAGAATTGAGGATTATGAATTGTGATGCATGTAGAAATAGAAAATAATGCTATAATTCTGTATACTGTAGGTCTGTCATCTCAAGTAGCTATTTATAGCTATTTCTGTGTTATGATGCACTCTTGAATCTTGATGGCAGCTCAATACTTAATTGTCAGAAATGTTGTTTGTCATTCTACAGGTCTAGTCTATGTCAGACAACACCTTGACCGGATGTTGGAGGCTGGAGCAAGTTGGACAACATTCATCAGATGAAGATGATTTATTTTCCTCAATGAAGTCCAGAAGGTACAGGGGAGTTAGAAGGGTACCTAGCCTGTGTCTCAGTCAATATGGATCTGCTGAACGCCTTTCAGAATATCAAAAAACTGTCCCTGAAACTCAATACTGGCCTACCTGCCTCGGCCACCTGCGAGCGACTCTTCAGCTGTGCTGGATTGCTGTTCAATGCAAAGCTAGCCCGGATGAACTCTACTCATCTTGAAAATCAGCTGCTGCTCAAACTCAACAAGAAGTTTGTAGACTAATGCTCTAAAGGTGGACACAAGTAAAGTAACCAAAGTTTAAGTGGGGCAGCGGTATTTTAACTTTTTATTTTAGCTGTCATGTCTTGACATGTCCTCCCAAAAGTTCTTAAATGTTGTGTTGACATGTTTAATGTTTGACATGTTTAATGTCATTGCACTTATATTTCTAAAGATTCTCCTTTAATAAAAAATAACTAGTTTTTGTATTGGATTTATGACCCCTTGTCCTTTTTTGCACTATATAGGAGCGGCCCCCATCAAGTTGTTGAAAGTAACTAAGTAACTTTTACTTAAAGTACATTTTAAATTAACTACTTTTTACTTTTACTTGAGTAGATTTTTAGATGGGTAATTTTACTTGTACTTAAGTAAAATTTCATCAAAGTAATTGTACTTTTACTTGAGTACAACATTTCAGTACTTTTTACACCTCTGGGAAACTCGCCAGTGTCTGTTTCTTCATGTTTGTCCATAGAGGTTCTGTTGACTCCATCATCGTCTAATTGTGGATAGATGCCCTCAGTCATCTCCATTCTGCCCTGCTCCTCTCTACCGGCTGCTCAGATGATCATGAGATCTTCTCCACTCTGTCTTCTGGAGAGTGACTGTAGGTAAACAGCAGACCCACAGTGTTTGGCCCATTTTATACTCTTAGAAACATGGATAGAGGAAGTCCTAGCAGCTGACAACATCAGCAAAATACATTTAGTCTCCATTCAGTCTAGAGTTCATGTTCAGACATTGGTGGACACGTGTCATGTTTATGTTCAGGCCCTGTCAATGTGTGAGAAATTACGAGACTTCACTCGTTAAGGCAAGCGGCCATCTTAAACACACGTCAGAAGGGAGGTTACTTGGTTTCATTGTACAGGTCACTAAAGTAACTGACTGACTAAAACCTCCCTGATGTGGCAGATTGAAATGGAAAGGAATGGTCAGCAGAATCACATGTTCCTGGACTGTAGTCCAATGACCCTATTCACCCGTAAAGTTTAATCAAGTATACAGCTGGGTCATCTGGTTCAAACTTCACAGTGGTATGCCTTACACATAGGCTACCTCTTTGCATACCTTTCTAGATGTCAAATGCCAACACCATTTGTACTGTGAATGCCACTAAGAATACAGTATGTCTGCATACATGTCTGTATGTCTGTTCCTGGGTGAATCCGGCAGCAGTAATTCTGCTAAACTGCAGAAAACTAAAGGTCCAGCATCCGCGAAAACCCAATCCTTCTCTCTTTCTTCCTCGTTGGAGAAATATCAGGTCATCAGGGTTTACATTTAGACAATGTAAGATATTGTATATCTTCATATGGTACATTTTCATTAATGATGCAGTGCTGAGCTCAGTCTTTGTATGTTCAATACAATGGACCTCTCTCTCTCTCTCTCTCTCTCTGTGTGTGTGTGTGTGTGTGTGTGTGTGTGTGTGCGTGTGTTTGTGTGTGTGTGTGTGTGTGTGTGTGTGTGTGTGTGTGTGTGTGTGTGTGTGTGTGTGTGTGTGTGTGTGTGTGTGCCAGCATAGTGAAACAAGGATGGAGGAAGTCACAGTAACTGAGAACATCAGCAAAAACACATTTACACTAAAACTCCATCTTTCTCTCTTCCTCTGTGGGAGAAGACTCAGTTAAGAATCAGAGTTCACCGTCAGACAATGTTGGACATTTGTGTGTGCGTGTGTTTAGAAGGAAGGTCTCTTGGGTTCAGTGTTTAATCAGTTGAGGTATTTGACTGACTAAACCTCGCTCTTGACATACCTCACAGAGGGAAAAGGGCATACCTGCCGAGGAGAGGTCACACCACTGGTACACTATACAGGATCCCGTGTGTCTGTGTGTCTGTTTGTGTGTTTGTGTGTGTGTGTCTGTGTGTGTGTGTTTGTGTGTGTGTGAGAGAGAGAGTAAAGGAAGGACTCTTGGGTTGTGAATTCACACAATGTAAAATTATTTAAAGTATCTGACTGACTTAAACCTACCTGATGTAGCAGATGGACTTTACTTTAGTCCCATTGCCTATTTCACATTTAGACAACACCATTTAATGTCAATGTAGAGTACAATTAAACCAGCATTTAGTTCGTCTCGTTCTCGTTCAACCTTATGCAGTACTCCACATTTCCAAAGGTGGCTTCAAAACACCAACTGACTAAACTCGCTCAATTATGGCGAAACTCATATTATTGTCAAACTAAATGTTCAACTCCGTTACAGTTGCACACCTATTATACCTACAAAAATATTTGGGACATTTTTTGTGTCCTGAATTTTCAGCTGGCTGCCTATTAGTTAATCCGGCACTGCTGAGCAGCCTTTGGGATCCTGCAATTCGTCCACAAGGCAAAGCGAGAAAAGCGGCAGGCATCAGAGAGCTACGGGAAAGCTCTGCAGTTTGAATTTAACAATGACGAGTATCTCAGCGCCCAGTGTGACCTTCGGTAGTCTTTGCAGGAATTCTTCCTCCGTGTCACATTGAGACAAAAAAACTCCACAGCCGGAATAGCTCCAAACTACTACACAGGACATACATGTAGTCTATATCTTGCCACATCTAATATCTGAAACTTGGCTATTGTGACTGCAGTCATTTGTGTGCTGGTGCACATCTGGTAGGAAGATTGAGCCTACTGTCATGCAGTTGATCATCATAATGTCATGCATTCTCACAATAGACTGCTTACTATACTGAGTTACTTTGCACTTAATGTTTTCGAAATGAAGATTTGTCACCAATTTGTAATTTGAAGGTGTTTGTTTTTATAGATTCAGTGGTTTCGGATGCACTTGGACGGATGTTTAATTTCAAAGTAAGACTATAAAAAAGGTTTTTGCACAAAGATGATAGCTTGAAAATGTTCACCATTCCTGAAAAGTGCACAACAGTCCTCTCTGTCTGTAATTGCTATTGCTATTAAAACATGTTTTCTACACATAGTACCACGTCAGAAATAGACACAGCAAATGGTATGACCTGTTGTTAATTTATTTGTAAATATAGATTATTTGATCATTACGTTTCAAAACCATTAAAGCGATGCTAACCACCATATGCATCTTTTGTGTATTAGCCTCCTTTTGTCTGCTTTAACACTTGGGAGTCCAAGACTCTTTTAGGTGGTCTGACATGCTTTGATGCTTTTGTATATTTCCCCTAACTAAAAACATTGAGGCAAAAGTGGCATGTATGATTATATTGTAGAAGACCTGAGCAATAATAACATGAGAGTAAAAGGAATGTAGTAGAACAATTTTTTTTACTTAAATCAAATCAAAACCTACCCTTACAAAAACTTAAATATTCCCCACGGGACCTCGTAGACCTAACTTTTCAAGGATTCAACATTTGTCCAGAAGGGGGCAGTGTGTTCCATTGTGCCAACTACATGCAGTGTGGGTTATTGTAAAGTGCCACTATTATCTAGATCAGATTGAAAAACTCTTTAACTATATAGACCAACCTAGAATAATATGCTCTGAATTCAACTGTGAGAACAATGTTCATACATATATATTCCAAGAGGAACAGGCTAAGTTTTTTCCATCTTCTTTTCTGACATTGTTTGCCATCATGCTGATTTGTAACAGCGCTCTACTGCCCTCATGTGAAAAAAATGGATTAAGCAGTAAATATGAAACACACAGTGGACCTATGGTAAATCAGTGAGAGATTTTCAGTGGATGTATACAATAGAGTATGAACATTTTAGTTTTAGCATTTTGTATTAAGTTCGAACATATTTTAAACAAATGATACAAGGTCAAACTGTGGAGTTGTACCATGCTTAAGGTAACTGACTGATTAAAACCCTCCTGATGAGACAGATGAAGATGGAAAGGAATAGTAGTAGCAGAAATGGCATAATAATGTTCCTGTACTGTAGTTTCATGGCCTCATTCACAGGTAAAAGTTTGAAGTTTAAAAAGTTTAGACATGAGTCGCGGTATGAGCGGTGCAGAGTGAAGTCACATTCCTTTGAGCTCCTCATCAGAATCGTTCATTTTGTATATATTAGCTATATTTTGAATTGTACATTTTTGATAGTCTTACTTTAAATAATTCTGCGTATTTTGGAAACACTACGACCACATTTTTGCGCCTGATATCTTAGTTTTTCCATCTGAACATGGCAACTCAACAAAAACGCGCCACTGCTAATGCCACTGCTAAGGCTAAATCGAGACCAGAGGCGAATCATCTGATACCATTCTAGATGCGATCCGATGCCTAAGGGACGACCTGCTGAAAAAAATGGACGACAATGCCAAGACGCAGTCCTTGGAACTGAAACAGCAAATCTCCCAGCTGAGAAGTAGCATTGAGCATGTTAGCAGCAGGACTAGGACGCTCGAGGGCACGGTGGAGAGCCTGCAGTCCGCGTGCAATGGCCACTCAGACATAATCGCTGAATTGGGGGAGCAAGTTAAGCAGCTGACAAGGGCAGTGTCAGATAAAAATGAGGATCTTGAGGCCAGATCAAGGAGGTGCAATCTCCGTATCACTGGAGTGAAAGAGGGACGGGAGGCGAAGAAAGCACCTGTAGCTTTTATTGCAGGGTTGCTGAAGGTCACGCTGGGGCTGGACAGCCCGCCAACACTGGACAGGTCACACCGGACCCTGCGCGAAGGCCCAGGAGATGAGGAACCACCCCGTGCCTTTGTGATTAAGTGCTGTCGGTAGGGAAAACGTATGCCTAAGGAATGTGTATTGAAACCGGATCTCGTCACTTTAATCCGGTCTCTGGTTGGATAAAACTTTTCAACAGAAATGGACAAGGACCTTTGATTTATTCTTTAGGAACCATGCCGATGCCTGACTTTTAATGTTGTGTGACGTTGTTGAAGTTCAAGTTCAACATTAATAGCGATTGAATTATCCTTGTGTCGTGTAATCGCTAGCGGTAAATAAACGTTAATAACTTGAATGACTGAATAAGGATATATGTTACACATCACAAACACACGTAATCGATGGGTTTTGGGGGAAATTAGGTAATTGGTTAGCCTAAATTGCAGTGTCTTAGGCGAGCTAATTGACCTGGCTAGCTATAGCGGAATTAACAGTGCTAGCTTTGTGTTTGGTCATATAGCTTCGTAAAAGTTCGGTTAACAAGTCACTTATGTGTTTAGTTGTATGACTTCGTAAAAGTTCGGTTAACAAGTCAATTGAGCATTAAGCCACCTGACTATAATGGGTCTATTCATATTAGCATGCTGACGTTATACTTATTAGCAGCGAGGCTAGCTAGCTACTATGTGTTCCAATGGATTGTTGGTCTAAGCGTTAGCTTCAGTTAAGTCCTGCAATACTCTGCAACATTCGTGTACCACATGAACAACTAACCGAGTCAATGTAGACATAGGTTAACAAGTCACTTGTGTGTTTAGTTGTATGACTTCGTAAAAGTTCGGTTAACAAGTCAATTGAGCATTAAGCCACCTGACTATAATGGGTCTATTCATATCAGCATGCTAACGTTAGACTTATTAGCAGCGAGGCTAGCTAGCTACTATGTGTTCCAATGGATTGTTGGTCTAAGCGTTAGCTTCAGTTAAGACCTACGTGTACCACATGAACAACTAACCGAGTCAATGTAGACATATAAAAAGTTGTGTAGATAGCTTTATTCACATAAGCCGTATAACTTCACAAAAATAATAATAATTTAAAGAAAACCGATCGTTTGCATGTCAGGCGATCAACACAACTTCTCAACTAAAAAGTAAAGGTCCTTGTCCATTTCTGTTGAAAAGTTTTATCCAACCAGAGACCGGATTAAAGTGACGACATCCGGTTTTAATACACATTCCTTAGCCATACGTTTTCCCTACCGACAGCCTGCCTTGGTGCTGACGTTAGCTCCCGCCTATTTAGCTTAGCCAATAAGGCTAGCTAGCTACTAGCAGTAAATGTGATGTTTTTTTTTAATTTTTTTATTAATATCCCTCACGTCAAGTTTCCTGACGTTACGCCTGGCAGTAGGCACTGTTTATCTGACGTTCTCTTGTTATTTCATCATTTTATAGTAGTGAAGATATTTAGTAATAATTAACATTGCAATTCTGAATAAAAAGTTTAGACATGGCCTCGTTCACGTGTAAAAGTTTAAAGTTTAAAAAGTTTAGACATTTGTATTTGTACATGCAAATTTAAGTAAAAAGTCCTTGTGAAGAGTCTTGTGTTTATTATGATTTGTGTGTGTGTGTGTGAAAACTAAACCAGTTGTGTTCAAAAGGTTCAAAAACGACATTAAAATTGCTCATACAAATACAGTTGAAAAGCCCCTGGAATGATTCCATTCAGGTTGAAAAGCTACATGCAATGTTTATTTCAACTTTAAACGGCATAAAAAAATTGTAAATTGTAAGTGGTTACATTTAACGTACATAAAAAAGAACATGCAATTATATAAAAATGGGATTTATTAGGCTAACAAAGACACAATTTCATGAGGTTTGGCACTCGACTGACCCATTGATCAGGGGCTTTTGTTTGTCACTGTCAGCGTAGTATAGACCCACACCATTTGACATGTTCTGTACTTTTAGAAACACGTATGGAGGAAGAAGAAGAATCACGTGTGGCTGTACTTTAGTCCCATTGCCTAGTTCACATGAAGACATCATTATTTAATGTCGGTGTAGAGTACAATTAAACCAGCACTTAACTTCTTTTACCTTTGAGAGTAGTTTATTTTTAGAATATTCAATCAAATACAAAACTCGGCATTTTGGTTGACATTCCTATGACAAGTGAAAATGAGATGAAATTGGATGCATTTCTGCCAACTAGGGGTGGATTTGATTGTTGGATGGAAGTCAAGTCAAGTCAAATTAACCCTATTTATGTAACACATTTAAAAACAACAGCAGTTGTACCAAAGTGCTTTACATCTGAGGTAAATACATTGATGAAAACTTTAGATAATAAATGAAGGAGGAAACAGGAAATTAACAAATAAAACAAGTAAAAATAAATAAAAGAAGAGGAAATAATCAAAAGTGAATAATGATGAAAAATACTAGAAATTCAATAGAAGACCACAATTAAAAGTGATGAGTAAAAGCAGTAAAAAATTATAAAACATAATGAAATACCAGCAAGTTAACATTCATTTTGGGCATGTAATTTGAGTCATGATAATCAGAGGAGATGAGTTTTTGCCACCATCATGAAGACCTGGACTAAAAAATGGATAGATTTTCTCCTTGAAAGAGACACCCCGGAAAGAGTAGATTAGATTCCATCTGTCTGCATCATAAAAAGAGACCAAACCTGCGTCATAATCCACAAACACCCCCACCCTCTCTGGCTTCTCTCTGAGGGAGAGAACCACAGAGGGACCAGCTATTGCCTTATACTCATCCCCATTTCTCAGCCATATTGTCCAGTATCCATTGACAGGTGACAGGACACGGGGTCTCTTCCTGTTAATGGACTCTCTGGCTACTCCTAATGTCCATGCAGTCTTCCTACTGACCTCAACCTCATAGTAAAATCTACCAGAGGTGAACCCCTGCTTTCCAGGAACATTAACAACACGATCAAAGCGCTTAGGGTTGTCAGGACGATTCTGTGGTGAGTCACTATCCCTCACTTGTTTCCCATCAGCAGACAGGATGAGGTCCTTGTGAGCTGTATCAGGATCCAGAGTCACATCCACTGCAAGAGAGTAAAACACATGTAAATAACGTTGCAAGAAGCGACCATCAGGGTCCAAGCAGGTTTTGTGAGGCACCCAATCTGGCAAAAGGTTGGAGGAATTGACTGTTTCAAAAGCTTAAAGAAGACATTGGCACTTGGGTAATGTATAAGTACTGTTACATATGTCTTGTATGTATACATGTTTTAGGCCTACATGTATTGTGTTCTGTGTTGTCGGTTTGTGTTGTTGAGCTATGAACCAAAATGTGAATGTGATTATTACTTTTGCAAATTTGTTTTATATTTGGTACATAGCTTCTATGTCCCATTCTGACATAATAATCCTATGAAATTTCATGAAGATCGTCCATTCAATCTGGCAAATATTGACCGCTGAAATTTGATGAGTGAGCCAATTTGTAAGGTCTGTGTTCTGTCCGTGTTTAATTTCTGCGTTTGTCTCCCTTGTGTTGTCACATGTTTGTTCCCTTTTCTTGTCCTCGTGCTTCCTTGTTCCCGCCATGTGCTTTCCTATGTTTGTTTGTCTATGCCATGTGCCCTCTTGTTGTTGTCCGTGTCTCCACCCCTCACCTGTTCCCAATCTCCCGGTTTGTTTGTATTATTGGTTTCACCTGTGTCTTGTTAATTCCCCTTGTTTAGTCCACCTGTGTCTTTGTCTGCCCCGCCTTGATTGTTCTCACCTGTCCCTCGTTATCTGTTGCCTGTGTGTATATATAGTCCTTGTTTTCTTGTTTCTCGGTGCGTCTTTGTAAATTGTTGTTACCTGGTATGTTCCTTGTTTTTGCCGCTGTTCCTCGTGTTACTAGCGATTAGCGATTCCGCCTTGTTAAAGTGATTACTCGTGCTTCTGACCTCTGCCTGTACTACGACTATTCTCCTGCCTATTCCCTGTTTGGATTTGTTTGCTATTCTTGGACTGCCTACCTGTGTACCGAACCCGGCTAGTAAAACGTTTCACCATTTCAATCTACCCCTGTGCTGAGTCGTGCATTTGAGTCCTGCACATCACTCACCATTCGTAACACAATTGACACTAGCAAATGGGGCCAAGTGTAAGTATACCAAATTTCAGATTCTTAGTTGAAGCGGTTCTTGAGAAAGTGACATGTCAGTTGAAGGGGCCCCTATGGAGGAATTTTCACAAAATGCGGTGTTTGCCCAAATAATCTTGTAGTGCGAGTGAGTATCAAGGTTTGTTCATTTGAAAAATAAGAATCTGAACAAACGAAATTGAGCTTTTTTGCATTCTTACAGACAGTGGGAACAAACACATTGCTATTATTCCAATATACAAACAGATGAAACGAAAATTATGTTTTCAAGGCCATGGCAAGACATACCTGCATACTTTGTAATCTCCATTCCTGTGTTAACCCTCCTATTATGTTTGGGGTCAATTTGACCCCATTCAATGTTTAACGTCTCTAAATAAATGTTTGACATCATTTTTTTTGCTTCATATTTAATGACTTTTCCTAATTTAATGGGGACAACTGGGTAAAGACAAAATTAACATGATATGTTTTCAATGATCTGTACACATACTGTACGCATAGGTGTTGTTTGGAGTCAATTTGACCCCAGGCTGTTTTAATTGTATAAAATATACAAGAAATATCAACTTTTTTCATCACATTGTTACTTTTCTTGATAAAAGAAATAGTTTCTTACTCCAAATGTTATAGATAGCAACAATATGTACTTAGAAATAATATGAAGCCATAAAAACACCAGAAGGATATCTCTTTCCAATTTTAGGTCAATCAGTGAGATTTTATGGGGATCTGCATATTTCTCCATAGTCGCGTAACATGTATTCTGGATGTATAAAGAGGGTGGGTGGGGGTATTGTTTTATTTTTAAGGGCTATTTAGGTAGTCAACAAACACACCTAAAGTACCTGACACAAAAACTTCGGTAAAAAAAAAAGAATTATGATAATTTTTTGGAGGTTTAAATTGCTGGGGTCAAATTGACCCCAAGCATAATAGATGTGGGTAAAATTTGAACATAATAGGAGGGTTAAAGAAAGGAAGAAAATTATTCAGATATGTCCCTCGGTTGTATACTCAGCTTAATGTTAGTAAGGAATTTAAATATTAACATGTACAGACATTTCACGAATATGAATATTTAAATTCTACCATCAATATGAATTTGACAACCCCTACAAGGGTGAAGTTGACTGATCAAAAAACATCTTTATAGTGCGTAACATAGCATCCTTACCACCTTTAAAGGTCAACAAAAGATTTGCAAAAGATTTACTTTCTATTTAGATGATCCTTTTAGATGATCCTTTTAGATTTACTTTCTATTTAGATGATCCTTTTGCTTTCTATTTAGATGATCCTTTTGCTTTCTTGCCTTTAAAGGTGGTAAGGATGCTATGTTACGCATGTTATGCTATGTTTAAGGGCTATTTAGGTAGTCAACAAACACACCTAAAGTACCTGACACAAAAACTTCGGTAAAAAAAAAAGAATTATGATAATTTTTTGGAGGTTTAAATTGCTGGGGTCAAATTGACCCCAAGCATAATAGATGTGGGTAAAATTTGAACATAATAGGAGGGTTAAAGAAAGGAAGAAAATTATTCAGATATGTCCCTCGGTTGTATACTCAGCTTAATGTTAGTAAGGAATTTAAATATTAACATGTACAGACATTTCACGAATATGAATATTTAAATTCTACCATCAATATGAATTTGACAACCCCTACAAGGGTGAAGTTGACTGATCAAAAAACATCTTTATAGTGCGTAACATAGCATCCTTACCACCTTTAAAGGTCAACAAAAGATTTGCAAAAGATTTACTTTCTATTTAGATGATCCTTTTGCTTTCTTAGAGACAGTGGTAACAAGCACATTGCTATTATTGCAAAATACTAACAAATTAAGCAACAAAAGGATGTTTTCATGGCCATGGCAAGACATGCATACTTTATAATCTCCATTCCTGTGTTAAAAAAGGAAGAAAATTCTTCAGATATGCCCCTCAGTTGTATATTCAGCCTAATGCTAGTAGGGGATTTAAATATAAACATCTAAAGAAATTCTACTATCAACATTAATTCGACAACCCCTAAAACGGTGAAGTTGACTGATCAAAAAATATCTTTACAGTGCCTAACATAACATCCAAAAGGTTGACAAAAGACTATTATTATGTGCACTCACTGAACTCAACTCTGAATTGTCATTTTGAAGGTGAAGCATCCAGTAACACATCAGCTAAATATGAAATTATATTTGCATTCAGACATAACTCTACCATACAAGTTTACTTCAAAAGCCGATTCAACCAGATCTAGACACACTCAGGTTACACAGTCTCTTCTGCAGTTTATCCTTCTCGGCAGCCATGGTGTGGAATTTGTCCTGCAACTGGGATTTCTCTCTATTCAGGTTGCTGTAACTGGTCTGTAACTGGGATTTCTCTCTATTCAGGTTGTTGTAACTGGTCTGTAACTGGGATTTCTCCCTATTCAGGTTGTTATAACTGGTCTGTAACTGGGATTTCTCTTTATTCAGGTTACTATTACTGGTCTGTAACTGGGATTTCTCTTTATTCAGGCTGTTATAACTGGTCTGCAACTGGGATTTTACTGTATTCAGGTTGTTATAACTGTTTTCTAACTGGGATTTCTCTCTATTCAGGTTGTTGTAACTGGTCTGTAACTGGGATTTCTCCCTATTCAGGTTGTTGTAACTGGACTGTAACTGGGATTTCTCTCTTCAGGTTGTTAAAACTGGTCTGTAACTGGGATTTCTCTTTTTTCAGGTTACTATTATTGGTTTCAAACTGGGATTTCTCTCTATTCAGGCTGTTATAACTGGTCTGTAATTGGGATTTCTCTTTATTCAGGTTACTATTACTGGTTTCTAACTGGGATTTCTCTCTATTCAGGTTGTTTTAACTGGTCTGCAACTGGGATTTGACTGTATTCAGGTTGTTCTAACTGGTTTCTAACTGGGATTTCTCTCTATTCAGGTTGTTGTAACTGGGATTTCTCTCTATTCAGGTTGTTGTAACTGGTCTGTAACTGGGATTTCTCTTTAGTCAGGTTGTTGTAACTGGTTTCTAACTGGGATTTCTCTTCATTCAGGTTGTTGTAACTGGTCTGTGACTGGGATTTCTCTTTAGTCAGGTTGTTGTAACTGGTCTGTAACTGGGAATTCTCTTCAGTTAGGTTGTTGTATCCTGTTTGCAGTTGTGATTTCTCCCTGAGGAGGTTATTGTAACTGCTCTGTAAACTTGATTTTGCTGTAGTACAACAGTCATTTCTGGTTTGCAATCCTGATTTCTCTTCATTTAGGCTATCATAGCTACCCTGCAACTGGAGTTTATCTCTGCTGAGATTGCTGTAACTGGTCTGCAGTTGGGATTTCTCTGTTTTGACGTTGTAATTAATCTGTAGCTGTTGGTATTCTATGGTCATGTTGTCGTAACCTGCCTGCATCTGTAGTTTCTCTTTGTAGCTGGTCTGTAACTGTTTGGTCTCCATCATTTTGAAACTGAGAAGTGCGATGGCAGACAGCAGGAGAGCACACAGCAGACCTAGACACACAGCAGCACTCTTCCAGGGTCCTAAAGATGGGAGAGAGTGGAACTAAATGACAGGTAGGAATATACTTCATAATGGGAGTTTGAGACTCAATCTCACTACACAGTATTATATCATTTAAATCAAGGTTTCTGTTATCACAAACAAGAAAATAATTGCATCTAATTTACGCCAGCTGAGTTATACCTATTTTATTTATTTGTATTTGTATTTATTTATTATTATTATTTTTTTTATTCAAATTTGTATTAATATATTTGTATTTGTATGTATGTATTGGATTCATATTACCTTGCTGCTATTACACGGCAATAATACAAGTTTATCTATCATCTATCTATACAGTGCATTCAATTATTTAATTTAATTTACTTAACTTTAATTTAATTTTCTTAACAAATAAAGTGTTTTAGAAAAGATGTTCAAAACAGAGTTTTGCAGAAAATCATTGCATGGGTTCATCTATTGTTTTGAGATATTGCCTGGCTTTGCTAAAAAGAATTCTCCCAAGTTCTGCATTTAGATACATTTCTCAACCGTTGCTTTAAAGTAACACTATGGAGTTTCTGGAGCTGCCAGGTAGGGGGTTACTTTTTGCTGGACTATTCAGTAACTTATTTGCTGTCTTGCTTTGTCTTGTATTGCACTTGCTTGATGTTTGACTTTGAAAGTTGTTGACTTGCTAGTTTGTCATAAACAAAGTAAGCAGATGTAGCCCTTTGGAAAAGTAGGCTAGATGCTTAAAGTTCATTAAAAGTATAAATAGAATAGGTTCATAAATAATATAATTAGAACAAGTTAATACATAGAATACATTTAAAAGATTAAAAACAATTAATACGGTTGTTATTGCGTATGTTTCCTCGTTAAGGTCATGTATTGTCATATACCAATGTGAAATGTATTTTGATTTCTTTTCTACTAAGTTCCTGATGTTGTAAATGTTTTCAAGGTTTTTTTTTTTGATTACTAGAAATTGAAATGTAAGAGTTTATATGATGTTGTTATTTGTAAGCCAATGAGATCGGAGTTGTAGGTCAGGGGTCAAGGGGTCAAGATTTGCTCCGCAACACTTCTAAGTTTAATGTGAGAAATACCCTCCATTAAGCGTATAATTGTCATTGTGTGTTAGACTAACTACTAGTGAAGCTTATAGGACAGTGAACAATTATTTAGTCGTGGTTGGATAATAGTTCAGAGAACTTGGAGGACTGAGCCACTGATTTGCTCTGAAGGCTAACTTGGCGCTAGCCTAGTATTAACGGGTGTGGAAAAGGGTAGTCTATTCGGCAACCTTATTAACCTAATTGTTTGATACTCTGGGCCTCATTTACTAACAGACCTGCACCCACTTTAGGTGTATTTTTCGCGCAAATTGCGGGGAAAGACACGGAACCGTATTTACACTTGCGCACTTGAGTAAAAACGCAGATTGCCTGCTGCTGGGAGGGTATAAGGGAAAGTGGGTGTTCGTCGCAAAGAGATGGGAGGAGATGAAGTGCGCCTAATTATGTATTAGTAATGAAACAAGAGGTGTTTTAGCATGACATATCAGCTGCTAAATGAAAACTGTGCGTGCGAGAAATTTGACACAATTAATAATTTTTTTTAAATACGAACATCAGAAATGTTATTTGTTTAAATGTTTATATTTGATATATCATTTAATATAGGCATATAACAAATTGTCCCTCCAGCTAGCTGTTCTGCCAAGTCTTACCCAGAATCGCCACTCAATGTATGGTTTACTTTAAACTAAGGTGGCCAGATTTCTATTCATATTCTTTTCCTTTTCCACCCATCATTCAAGCACACCGGGTACAGTGCTCGCCTTCTGCGTAGGAGTAACGCGTATCTATTCAAGAAAATAACTTGTACCTGAAGTACAGTAACTAAACTACCGTAAATCCTCAAATTGTGGCCGGGGTCTTTTATTTACTTAGGCTGCACAACGCACAGGCCTTTATTTGGGGCAGGCTTGTATTAGGGGCAGGCCTTTATTTCTTACTTATCTTCTGTTATAGAGTTTTATTATTTAAATCAAATAATGGGCATAATTACAGTAGGCTAATATCATTCATTGCATATGCATTCAACACTTCCTACAACCATTTACCGGTAGGCTATAGAATGAAACCAGTAGACCTATAGGCTAATCAACTTTCTGTAGGCTAACCATGTAGAAATGAATCAGT
This sequence comes from Clupea harengus, assembly GCF_900700415.2. Lineage (NCBI taxonomy): Eukaryota > Metazoa > Chordata > Actinopteri > Clupeiformes > Clupeidae > Clupea > Clupea harengus. The sequence goes on from NC_045169.1 coordinate 11,852,919, forward strand.
AATAAACCATTGTGTCAGTCTTAAGAGACATCGTTTATTGCAGATCTTTTTCAATGTTCTCAATTTCAAAAATATCACTCGGCCAAATAAAAAGTTTATCGAGTAGCGCTCTATGTGCAGTGTCAACGTAACAATAAACATATGGTCCCGTCAAAGGAGAGCAATCACAGAACGAACAGGAGACAACCAAAATGTAAAGATCCATTCGACAAGCCTGGTTTCCATATCCAGGCTAACTTTCTTTCTTTTCGGCTGCATTCAGTTAATTTTTTTGATTCTTCCAGTATCGAATTAATCTCGGGTCAATGTCAAACTGCTTTGCTGCTTTTTCTCCCGAATGTTCTTCAGCATACTTCAAAACCTTCTCTTTGAATTTAATATCAAATTTTCGCCTTGGTGCCATAGTCTACTGCTTCTGGAAAAAGTGGCCTAGCCAACTAAAACGTTAAAGATAAACCACAGTAGGCTACAATACATGCATTTAGGCTAAACAATAACAAATGGCCAGATGCGCCTTCATGAACACTAACAAATTCGCCTAGTAGGCCTACGTGGGAAAATGTATTTTCTTATTGCAAACAGCCCATGAAATTAGCCAACAACATTATACATGAGGAGAACATGTATTTATGAAATGCATTAAATTAATGTCTGCTTTGTGCTGATGGCATAGGCGGAGATCCCGGGGGGGACGTGCATGTGAAAAAGATGGCAACATTTCGTCGCGGTGGGAGGGGGCGGGGTCATCTGCATGTGAAAAATATGGGTCATCTGCAATTTTCCTGTGTCCCCCCCCCCAGGAATTACTCTCTGAAATTGTACTGTGTATTGTCCCCCCCTACAATGAAATGGGATCTCCACCAAAATAAAGCTTTTTGGCAACAAACATTAAAGGTGGGTTTGGCGTAGACAGAAAGATAGCCATACAGAAAAGCACCTCATACCCACTGTCAAGTATGGTGGCGGATCTTTGATGTTGTGGGGCTGTTTTTCTTCCAAAGGCCCTGAACATCTTGTTAGGATACATTGTATCATGGACTCCATCAAATAACAGCAGATATTAAATGAAAACCTAACAGCCCCCTCCAGTAAGCTTAAAATGGGCCGTGGTTGGACCTTCCAGCAGGACAATGATCCGAATCACACCTCAAAATCAACACAAAATAGTTCACTGACCGCAGAATAAAGGTTTTGCCATGGCCATCACAGTCCCACAAACGAAACCCCATAGAAAATCTGTGGGATGAGCTGAAGCCGAGTCTACAAACGTTGACATCAGAATCTGAAGAATCTGGAGAGATACTGTATGTAGGAATGGTCTCAGATCCCGTGCCATGTGTTCACCAACCTCATCACGCATTATAGGAGAAGACTCAGAGCTGTTATCTTGGCAAAGGGAGGCTGCACAAAACATTAAATTAAGAGGTGTCAATAATTGTGGCACACATGTTTTGGGGAAACATATTTATTTAATGTCAACATTTTTTTTCTTTCAATAATTTTACTTCAATGAAAAGGTAAGATTTTTGTGAATATTTTGAGTGAAAGACCAAGAGAATAAACAGCGAAGACATATTTTTTCATAGCCTGTTTTACTCATATTCACTAAGGGTGCCAATAATTGTGGAGGGCACTGTATCTGAAGCCCGGCCTCTAATTGAATCCCGGTCTTTATTTTAGGATTTACGGTAAGTAAATTGTAGAGACAGAGCAGCATATAAATTTTACCTTCCATGTTTATTTTGACGTTATAGCCTATCGAGCGCAAGCTACCCCCAGTGCCATGGCTACGTCAGCGTATCTGAAAACCTCCGTTACCCCTGACAACGTAGTTTGGACTGGTTATTGTGCAGGTGGTGGGTGATATACAGTCAGACCAGGGATTCCACACAATGGCTTTATTTCTGCATTCACAATTAAAAATAGATTGCATGAGTTTTTCAGCAATCGCGACAGCATTCCAGATCTGAAGTAACGTAAAAACAAGATCAGGACAATGCTCTCTTTAACTCATGCTATTATCTCGGTTAAAACCCTTGCAAATTGCTGTATAGCATTGCATCGGTTGACTCAACTTATATGTACATTTAATCAATCAATAATTTAAGAATACAAATTGGTTAATTTATTAAAATATCAAATAATTCATGGAGCACTCCCAAAAGCTAAATTTGCTGTAACCTCGTGAACCAAAAGCTCTAATACTAATTATAATTCTAATTCATCATCCATGGTGGCAGGAACACGCAGGCCCTTTCTTCCCTATTTTAGCGGCGCGCTAATAACACTAATGGGCAGGGTTAGGCACTGATTATGCGATAAGTTTCTTGTTCGATAAATACGACGCAAAATGCAGAAACACACCGTGCGCTATATGCGGTTTGGCAAAGGCGCTGATTACGCTGCGCTCGCAAATGTAAGTAAATGAGGCCCTCTGTGTGGTTAAATGTATTGTATTGCTATTCTGGTTATGAAACTGTCAAAGACCGTCATTTTGTTAATTAATACTTGTGTAAATTTTCCTAAGTAAATAGTTAACATTATCGGTGCTAACTTGCGAATGATTATTTGTATTAGTCCCATATTATATATATTTAGGTATTTAGCGTAGCTTTGTCAGTTATCGGACAGTGTCAAACATCGGCCATTCTGTTAAACAATCTAAATTCTAAATTTGATAATGGATTAACAATCGATATGCTCAGTTTAATAATGGATTAACATGACAATGCGAACGTTTGCCGATAACACACGTCGTCCGATAATTAACACCATTACGATAGTGCATATATACAACTCTGGGGTGAACAGGTGAGTGATTGTCTAGTATTGATAATATACTTGTTACACAATAATTCACCCTCCAACAGTAAAGACAAATCAAGCATAAATGTAAAAGTTAATAGAGGTAACATATGAGTTAAAAGAACTCAGGTTAGCTATCCCTAGTAATTGCCCGGGACAGCAAAGGGGCGCTACCCAAATTGCAACAGGTTTCGCTTAGTTTAGCAGCTAGCAAGTCATCTCGTTAGCGATGCTAGCAAGCTTGTTATAACACGCTTGGACATTGATGCTAGTAATAAGTGCTCTCGCGTCGGCTTCTTTGTAATGTTATTGAGATAGCTATGTTGGCTAGCTTGCCAACAACTTTCCAAACACAGTCAAACATCAAGCAAGTGCAACACAAGACAAAGCAAGACAGCAAATAAGTTACTGAATAGTCCAGCAGAAAGTAGCCCCCTACCTGACGGCTCCAGAAACGCCATAGTGTTACTTTAAAGGACCCATCGTATGCCCATTTTACCACAAGTTGATATGGTTCCTTGGGGTCTTAATGAAATGTCTGTAATATACTTTGGTCAAAATACCACAAGAATCATTTAAAACAGCACCCTTTTTTACCCTGTTAAAAACAGCCCTCCACAGAGTGACCTGTTTTGAGTGCCTATTCCTTTAAATGCTAATGAGCCACCTCCCCCCTCCTCCACGAGATGCACTCGCCTAGCTTTAACACCTCCCTACACCCCAACACGAAGCCCTTTCACAAGGGAATGTTTTTTGGATGAGAACTATTTCTCATAAAGACAATATATACTTCGACACAAATTCCACTCCATAGACATCCAATGAACTATCTACTGTAGAAGTAAGCATAGATCAAATAGGCTAGCTTAACTGTTCACACAAAAATGCGTGGGCCACATCTTTAGCGATTGCTGTACACCAGCTGGCTCCTACACACTACAACATGCTAATGTCGCTAACTTTTACAAAGCCTATCATTTCACTGTCAGGTTATTTTGTGTCAACAATTCATCTCGAAAACCTTCAACTACCAAACTAGTTCACAGAAATATTTTTGTTTGCGGTAGGCACTATATACCCATGCAAACGTAAATTCTCACAGGAATTACATCCAGACGAACTGCTAAGCTAGCCTATTTGATCTATGCTTACTGGAATAGCTAGCTAGCAGCATGAAGCAAATTAAGCCCTCAAGATGCGCTGTGGTCGGCTGCACAGATCTGTACATAACGTCCCAGCCTCAGAAGACACAAGAGCGGAATGGATTGAATTCATATTTAATGGTAATGTTCCGGAAAGAATTGGCAAAAGTGTGTTGGTGTGCAAAAGCCACTTTGAATTGGACTGTTTTACCAATCTGGGCCAATATAACTCTGGACTGGCAATAAGATTGACCTTGCAAGCGAGATCGGTACCATCTAATTGTCGCAGTACAGACGAGGGAATTGTAAGTATCTTTAAAAATAATTATTTTGACCGTTTAGTGTGGGTGGTTAGCGACGTTACCAATGTTGGAGAGGGGTTGGGGGGATGTTATGTGATCCCTTAGGCTAGTCATGTATGCCTTGTAAATATGAATTCAATCCATTTCGCTCTTGTGTCTTCTGAGGCTGGGACGTTATGTACAGATCTGTGCAGCCGACCACAGCGCATCTTGAGGGCTTCATTTGCTTCATGCAGCTACCTAGCTATTCCAAGTGTATCCGAGGTTTGTAAAAAACGAAGTGTAGTGCTTTGGCAAATATCGTATCTATAGTGCGTGTAGGGGGGGCGGGGGATGCGATGGGGGGGCGGGCCAAGGCCATGTAATAGAGACTCCCATATCATAGTGACGAGAGAATGATAAGGAAGCTCATTCGCAGTCACTCAAGCATGACGTTTTTGACATACTAGAACCATAACAAATCGCAGGAGTTTTTTCCTGAGTTTTTGGGTCGGTAGACATGCCACATACCCAAATTAACGTGTAGAAGCACTAAAAAAGTAGAATTTTCATAATATGTCCCCTTTAATGTCTGAGTGCTTTGTGATAGGTACTGCAAAATTAAAAAATTATTGTGGTTGAAAATGCTTAAAGACTGGTGCAATCGTATATAAGAAGACAATATTTTGTTTTCATAGCTCCTAATTTACTCTTGAACTTTATCTCAATTTTTACTTTTAACCTTCCTACTTTTATTTTGCTTCATCACCAATGATGTCTAATATTTGTTTTTATTAAAACAATGGGACACAGTAGAACTCAATTATAATTTCACTTCAAACATTTACCTGAAAACTCATACGAGCTGCTAATCATGAAACAAAGTCAGCGTTCTTAGCATTAGTAATCTTTGCAAGGATGAACCATGAGTTCATGAGTTCCCCTGATTATAAATGTATATTTAGAAATTCTTATTCACCAGAGGGTTGAGGACTTGGGGCTTCCAAATTCTCTCTGGAGTTTGAAGTCTCGCAGGGAAACTTGCCAGTGTCTGTTTCTTCAGGTTTGTCCATAGAGGGTCTGTTGACTCCATCATCGTCCAATTGTCGATAGATGCCCTCGGTCATCTCCATTCTGCCCTGCTCTTCTGTACCGGGTGCGCAGATGATCATGAGATCTTCTCAACTCTGTCTTGTGGAGAGTGACTGTTTGTGAACAGCAGACCCACAGTGTTTGGCCCATTTTATATTCATAGAAACATGGATTGAGGAAGTCCCCCATTCTATCTAATCTCACCCTACGTGTTACAGGGGTGGAGCTTCCCTTTCCTGACAAGGCCCTTAATCATCGAGAGCACATAAAGTCTCTTTCCAGTCACTGGTGCAAATGATCAGAGTCAGTGAAACAGTGGGTTTTGTTTGTTTTCAGTATGTCTGCATACATGTCTGTATGTCTGTTCCTGGGTGAATCCAGCAGCAATAATTCTGCAGAAATACACCACTTGAGTTGTAAAGGTTCAAATCCATGTAACTACATTAAAATTGCTCGTGAAGTTGAAAGGTCTGTGTGAAGAATGCCATTAAGGGAAAAAGGGTACATGCAATGTTAATTACAACTTTTAGCGGCATACAAAACTGTAAATTGTAAGGGGTTGCATTTGTAAGAAAATATAATGGTTGTGATACAGTGGTGTGGTGAACACGGAGCTACTTTGCTGAAAACGAGTGTCAAGTAAGGTCAAGCAGAGAGGGCCTACGCGCAGTTGGTTTACAAATGGTGCTGGCCACCTCCTATATGTTCATTGTTCTGTCTCGGGAGAGTCCTGTCTTGTCAGGTATGTGCATTTATGTAGACCTTTAGACTGCTGATTGTTGACCTGTGCTGATTTAGAGGCTTAGCAGGTCTCCTGGATATTTTGAAGAGTATTAAAACATATATCTTTGAACCCTCACTCTGTCTCTGAGCTTTTTGGCCAAACCCACATTTTGATGGCAAACCGAGGCTCGGTCCGTCACAGACAGCATTTATCTTACATGGTCCTGTTGTTTCTACAGTGTGTTACAGGGCAGAGTCTTGTACAATTTTCATAGAAATGTACGGGAAAAAAAGATGTAATTATATAAAAATGGCATTAATTAAGCTAAGATGGATAGAATTCCGTGAGGTTTGGTTTAGAGAGGGCACACGACTGACCTATTGATCAGGGGTTTGTGTTTGTCACTGTCAGCGCAGTACAGACCCTCACCATTTGACACGTTTTGTAATCGTATGGAGGTAGTCACAGCAGCTGAGAAGAGCACCAGCGAAAACACAATCCTTCTCTTCCTCTTCCTCCATGGCAGGAAAATCAGGTCATCAGGGTTTACATATAGACAATATAAGATATTCTTCATGTCCATGACGTACATTGTTATTATGGATGCAGTCCTGAGCTCAGTGTCTGCAAATTCAACTCAATTCAATTAATTTTATTCATATAGCGCCAAAACAACGGATTTGTCTCTAAGTGTTTTGAAGAGCCCAGGGCCTCAGCTTCCTTAGAGCAAGAACAATGGCAACAGGGGCAAGGACCAACTCCCTGATAACAGGATGAAAGGGAGGGGAGATAATCAGAAAAATGGCATAATCAAATCAGAAAACGTATCAGGATGAGATGTGGTAAATGCACACAATGCATACAAACATAATATGGTATACACATGATTCACACAAACTTAATAGTGGATAAGGTGGGGAGAGAGCATTCAAGTATTTGAATACACCTACAGGTGGAGAAACTACAGCAGCATCCCACAGTGAAGATAGTCTAGACCAGGAGGGGAAGAAAAAGACAAAGTGAATGTATAGAATTCAGCTGCCAATATACGTTGTTGCACTTAAGCAAAGCAGCACGCATCATGCAGCTCAACTCCATCATATTAAAAAGGCAGTGCACACAATGGATCCAACAAAAGTCCTTGCAAGGATACACATGCAAGATGAGACATTTCAAGCATCAGGCTCCAAAAATTATTTGACAAGAATGCAAAGAATTGCCTTTTCAGCTGCCATAGTTGCAATGCTTGGGTAACAGGGTGTTCAACGCACCACCATTTCAGTTTAAATAAAAAAGAATTACGTTTTGTCAGGGCTGAATGTGGGAGATGTAAAATGGCGATTATCGTCAAGGGTATAATCCTGATGCCTCTCAGAACATCTTCCTTTCCCTGCAGACGGGAGTAGGGACCACTCATATTCGGTGTTAAACAGTTTTCTTATTGGTGCATTTATAGGCCTTATGAAATTATATGATATGACATATGAAACATAACAATACTGTTGACTTCAGCGACCTCATCGTCACAATTTAATTAATTTATTTATTTATCCACAAATAGAGGCAGTCAGGTTTTACCATGTACACAGTGCTAATTGGTACCATAATCTTTGTTGGTGTTACTGGAATGGGGCTGAAAAGTCATTACACAGTTATTTCTTCCACCTCAGATAAAGTATAAAAGTTACTTTGGCAGCTTAAGGCCCCGTCACACCATGACGTTCTGGTCAACGTTCTCTGAACTTTCTAATCGTTCAATTTCGAGCGTTCTAGGGCGATGTGGACACATCTGGCGTGTTACTAACAAAAGAATAGCGTAGGACTGACACATGACTAGCGTGGGACTGACGCATGAGGAGTGTGTAACACCGACCAAGTGACGTGTCACTGGTCCGCGACAAACGTGTGCTGACGTGTCACTCCAGCGCGACAAACGATAAGTCAACATTAGAAGAGCGTGTTAAGAGTGTAATTAACGTGTGAATAATGACAGAAAAGCGTTTTGCGGCGTGTGGGTTTTATGGTCAAACGGGTATAAAACGCTGGAAAATCATAGTGGATTCAGTTGATCTGAACAGTGAACATCATGCCTCCAAGACCACGAAAAGGTGTGGGGGGGGGGGGCTTCTGCTACTAGCGCTGCTGAAAGTAAGAAGAATACAAAGCCTCTTTCACTAGCAATGTCTTCGGACGAAGATTTACTGTTATTATTACTGTGATTTAAGAAATAACGGGCGTTATTCCTGGGGTTTTATGTTATTAAAATAAATGATTTAAATTTGACACTGAATTTGTGTTTCTCAATGTTTATTATTAGAAAACATCAACACATCCACACACATTGTCCATGTCACAAGAGTCTTCATATCATATCCATCTGCCATGGAACAGCACCAGCTATAACAGTGCTCAGCTATGTTCAAGTTCAGTACATCTACTTCATGCTGGCTCAAGCAAGCAAATACCCTCCACTCCGCTTTTCGCTAGATTATGCAATGACCTTGCATGACATGATAGCATTGGATATGTAGATGTATAGTGCACAGAATAACGTTTGCAATGATGTAAGTTGCGTTTGTTGATCACGTATGGTTAATAACATATTAATTGTATGTAAGATCTTCCCTTGGTGAAAAAACTTTCGCCAATATCTTCCTACGAGAGATGGGTTAGGTGCTCAAATTTCCCTCGATCAAAGAGGACGTTAGTAGGCATGTCCAAACTAAAAATCACGTCTCAGGATTGCTGCGCACATAAGTTATTTCGGGTGCATCAACTGTAGGTACTCAGTCTACCCTACCCAACGACTGACTACGATAGCCAAACGCGTGCAAAGTTAATAAAACGTTCCACGAAAGTTCTCCAGCGTTTAAATTAAACGTTGATGAACGCTGATCTCCATGAGAACTTTTGTGCATGTTCAAAACTTTTTTTTTGGACCAGCGTTCTCCTCCGATCACCGACGATTACCGACGATTACAGCGTTCACCAGCTTTCACACAAAGCTCTTCTGGCGCAATACCAGCGACCATGGACGATTACCAACGTTTCCTCTAACATCATAGAACGTTGACCAGAACGTCATGGTGTGACGGGGCCTTTAGATTTAATGTAGTCCACAATGTGAAGACAGATCCAAAGATCGATCTATTCATATATGGAGACTAGTTTTAAAGATCCCTGGAATTTCAGGAATTGTATATGTACTCACCAAGTTAACCCCATATATACGCCTAAGGTACACTGGGATATTTTTCAAACGAGATATTGTTGTGCATAACCTGTTTCTTCCATAAAGCTGCCCAGTGTTTGCTCTCATCTTCTCTCACACACACCGCACAACACGCCCCTACTCTCTACCTATGTCTGCGCAAGGCCACTAGGCATCATAGTGGCCAGCGTAGTCGGGATGTGTCCATGAATGTAAAGAGTTGTTAACGGTATTATTGACTTATATTTATACACCTAAAAACGACTTTAGACCCTTGTTGTTAAACATATGTTCACCAAATCAAAACCTATATGCAGTATTCATGCAGTTCAATCACGTTATGCAAAACATCACTTACAGTGGCTTTGAGGTCGATTTTTCGTCCATATCGCTCAGGCCTAAGATGACAACTTTTTTTTTTGTAATAGTATAATATTAATTTGGCATAAGATATGGATAACTATATTAATACTGGGCTCTCAAGCGATTAAGAAAAATCGAATTAATTACATGATTTGTTATTTATTAATCTAAATTAATTGTAAATTTCAATTTGCTGTGAGAACAATTTAAAAAATCTGTCAAATTTGCCAATGACGTGAATTGACAAAGTAAATAAAGCTTTGGCAGTGTGATGTTCAGCTAACGTTAATGGCAAACAACAGATACTTCAATTAACTTTATTTAATGAAGAGCACATTAATCCATCTAATTGTTTATTGATGACTCTAACTCTGACCAATGCCATGCCTTTACATAACTAATATATAAACAATTGGTTTTCTACAGTGCTTGGCAACATTGTAGGCAGTATCATAATTCAACATTTTATTAGGGCTGTCAATCGATTAAAAAAAATTAACTAATTAATCGCACATTTTGAAATGAATTAATCGCGATTAAAAGTAATTTTTTTTCATTAGACTAAATCTTATAAATTAACGAGTAATCACTTCAGACAGCGTGTATTTTAGACACTGTTGTTTAATTGTATTTGTTTTTAAACACAATGGTGCCCCTCGACTGTAAATCGTAAGAATTTCCCCTGAAGCAATTCGAATCACCTCAATCAGCCCACTGTCCTCAATTATGTTGATGGGCCGAAAGTCACCGGCAACCCAAATGGTAACCTTTTCACGGACTGGTCTAGCTATTTTCCTAGAGAAGTCGTGGAGTGTGGGTTGGCGATCATCTAAGCTGGGACTGCTTTCTGTCGGGTGCTTTGCATTAAGGTGATTAAGGTGATAACTTAAAGACGAGCTGCTTCTGTGATAGCTAAATTCAGCTTGGCAAATGCTACATACAACTTTAGTTTTGTCGATTGTTCCGTCATTTTGGCTCTTAAACAGAGACTTTCCGCCCCCAACAATCCCTCAGCTTTAACTCTTTAACTACCACAGTGGTTCTCAAACTTTTTCTGTCATTCCCCACTTTGAACAAGGGGTGCTTTTCAAGCCCCACCTGTCCCTCATCGCTCCCATAAAATGGTAGGCCAAGCTTAAAATGGTCAATTTATTGAAATAACCTCAATACCAGCGACCACCTTCAGGCACTGTCTACCCTGAACAGTGAAGCACTAGCATGGTTCGCGGACACAAGCTTAGTCATCTAACAGTATGAAATGTATTTTGAGACATACAAATATATAATATATATAAGGCACACTGAAGACTCACTCAATGCTAGGGCAGAAAGAAGAGATTAAAATCACCATGTTGAGGCCTGGTTTGCCATTGTAAAACATAAATGTCCTCAGCACAAGAGATACCTCGGCCAGCACAATTGGTCAGACACATGTACTCCAGGTTGTGACACGGAACACATCCTGATGCATTCCCTATGTGAAGACTTATTAAAACCGATTTGTCCTACCAAGACAGCACTGGACACTTTAAAAGATAAATGGTTTAAAAGAGAAAAACTGAGCAACACCCCTAAATCTAAATATTTCAGTGCTCCACTTATCGTTCCAGTCCCCAAAAAGAACCTCTCCACAAAGAAAGCTGAAGGGTCTGACAGCAAAGCTGTGAAGCAGGTACTAGAGATTTTAATAATAAGTGCTAAATGATTCCTCACCTAAAATCATGTCCATATTTATAATCTAATTTCAATCCAGAATCCACAAGGTAATATTATTTCCTTCCAACTTTTTGATGTGAGTGGAAACGCCTGCAATGTTTTTAAAATAAAAAATAATAACAAATAGCATCTTATTTAGGTCAGCAAATGTATATTGCTTGAAGTGATTTAATGTTTCATGTTGTAGTGTATTGTTGCTATAGACACGCACACATGGACGGATTATGAAACCATTGGTTAGGACGTGTAACAAAATACACCGCTTCCAACCACAAATAAGAGATACATTTAAGCCACTTCTGATATTAACAAATACAAAGTCTAAAAACAATTGACAGCAAGCAAAGTTAATAACAGCGACTTCACGCAGAGGCTCTAGTTTAGGGCCCCCCTGAGCTCAGGGGCCCTTGGGCCTGGGCCTGTTCAGCCCGTTTGGTAATCCATCCCTGCACGCACACAGTATTGTATTTCTTTCTGTTGATGGACTTTTACTTTGACAACGGTGACAGTAACGCACATGTCTAGTAAGCCTCTATTAAATTATGCTTTCCCTCGCACGCTCAAAAACAATGACTAAGTTATTTAGCTGTCTCACACTGTGATAAATATGTTTAAGTGACCTACGTATGTTCAAATTCTATGAACTGTGTTAGTTCGTTGTAACGTAAAATGTTATTATTATTCATTTAGATACGTTAGGTTCTAATATGTGACCGTTAGCACACCATTCATTCACAACTCAGTTGGTGGCAGACGTTAGCACTTATTAGCCAGCTGTGTTGTAATTTGTTGCTCTGATTCTTGGTGTAATGAATCTAATAACTCGCTGTGTTTCGTTAAGATACCTTCTAAGTATTTTCCGTTTCTTGTGTATTATTGTTTCACTCATAAGTTTTCACCTGACATCAATAAAGGAGCAAGGCGAGTTAACCGTAGCCTACACAGCCCTAACTAAACTAAAGTTTAAAAAAAAAAAAAAAAAAATGTTTTTTTTTTTAATTGCGTTAACTGCGTTAAAATATTTAATCGCGTTAATCGCGGTTGCATTGATCGCTGACAGCCCTACATTTTACACAATATTTACCACAGTAATGCATTCTACTGTCCCATAAAGTTCTTACTTGGATAAAAGTCAGGTGTATTTCATCATTGGTAACATTTTGACCATCCTTACAATAGGACATTGATAAAATGTCAATAATATCATGTTAGTGTTGGCTCCATGGGTTTAAATGGGTTACATTCAAATACTGTGGTGAGGCAAAGTATCACTCTTTTTCTTCTCTGGGATTTTTCCCCTCTTAGGAGTGGCATTCTTCTTAGATACCTGTCAAGGCACACTGACAATATGAGCTACCTCCACGTGGTGTTCCCCGGACAACGTCTCTGACGGCTAACTGCTCATAAACCAGTCCCTTTCGACATCTCTTACTGCAATGACTAAGCAACCCAGCCATAGAATCCTTCAAGAGTCTACGGGCCCCTGTATCCTACAGCTCAACGTTGAAGGACTTACACATTCCAAATGTGAAGTGATTGAACGACTTGCTACAAAGCACTCAGCCCAAGTCCTCCTCCTACAAGAAACCCATACCAAGGAGGACAAAGAGATTAAGATCTACGGCTACCACCTTGCAGCTTCAATTCACTCCCAACACCATGGAATAGCCACGCTAGTGAAAAATGGACACACTTACTCCATACTGGATTCCTCACATAGTAGTGATCAACAATGGATTGCTGTATCAATCGGAGATACCACAGTGGTAAATGTATACAAACCACCAAAAACAAGTTTCTCCAACTTGCCGATCTATGACCATCCTGTCATCTACTCTGGCGACTTTAACTGCCAAAACGAACAATGGGGTTACAAAAACACAACACCAGACGGAGAAGCACTTGCAAACTGGGCATCTACCACCAACCTAACACTCCTCTATGACAGCAAACAACCATGCTCATTTACCTCTGGTCGATGGCAAACCGGCACCAACCCTGACCTGGCTTTCTGCAGCTCCCGAGATCGCTCTACAGCACAGCGTACTGTTATCAGTAAGTTCCCACGCTCACAGCATAGACCTTCTCTCATCACCCATCCAGCTCTTGTTACTCAAAGAAGCTTCACACTGCACATCGACCATCAAAAAACCAAAAAGAAAATGCTAAAGAATGGCGTGCCTCAGGGATCTGTTCTAGCTCCAATTTGCTTCAACATCTATACCTCTGATTTACCGACAACAACCAGCAAAAAATACACCTATGCAGACGACATCGCACTCCTAACTACAGGAACTTCTTTTAGCTCACTAAGTGACACCTTAACAAATGATCTTACTAATCTGAACAAATACTTTATTAACTGGCGACTGAAAATGAATGAAACCAAAACCGTCAGCAGCAACTTTCATCTTGCCAACCGACTAGCCAACACCCAACTAAAAGTAAAATGTGCAGGAAATACTATCCCATTTGAAAAGTCTCCAAAATACTTGGGTGTTACTCTGGATAGAAGCCTCACCTATAAACAACACCTCCAGCAAGTCAGAGCCAAGGTGGAAGCAAGAAACTGCCTCATTCACCGTCTCTGCGGAACCTCGTGGGGAGCAAGTTTCCCTGTACTCCGAACTGCTACTCTAGCACTGGCCTACTCAACAGCAGAGTACTGTGCACCTATTTGGTGCAAATCCACTCATACCACCAAGCTTGACATAGCTCTCAACAACAGCATGCGGATGGTTTTCAGGATGTATAAGATCTACACCAACCTCATACCTACCAATCCTCAGTGGAATCCCACCACCAGCAATCCGCCGTGAAGCAGCCTGCCTAAGCCTTGCACAGAGAGCTCAACGCAGAGCCAGCCACCTACTCCATCATGACATCAACTCAAACGACCCACCACCACGCCTACCGTTGAGGGCACCAATCTCTGCAAGACTTCGGGGTCTGCTGCATGAGGCAAATGGTCAGCCACCTGGGTCCTGGACCATCACACAATGGACCAAACAGTGGGGCTCAGCCAACACTAAACTACATGGCTACATCAAAACACCGTCCACAAGGCCTGCAGGACACACCCTCAACAGAAACTCCTGGGTACGACTCAACAGATGCCGAACAGGACATGGACGCTTCCGAGCCAATATGCACAGGATGAACCTATGTGATGCTCCAGACTGCCCCTGTGGGGCCCCAGAGCAAACTGCTGATCACATTATCAACGACTGCACCAAGTACCAGTGCCCTGGCCTTCAGGCACTGTCTACCCCTGAACAGTGAAGCACTAGCATGGTTCGCGGACACAAGCTTAGTCATCTAACAGTATGAAATGTATTTTGAGACATACAAATATATAATATATATAAGGCACACTGAAGACTCACTCAATGCTAGGGCAGAAAGAAGAGATTAAAATCACCATGTTGAGGCCTGGTTTGCCATTGTAAAACATAAATGTCCTCAGCACAAGAGATACCTCGGCCAGCACAATTGGTCAGACACATGTACTCCAGGTTGTGACACGGAACACATCCTGATGCATTCCCTATGTGAAGACTTATTAAAACCGATTTGTCCTACCAAGACAGCACTGGACACTTTAAAAGATAAATGGTTTAAAAGAGAAAAACTGAGCAACACCCCTAAATCAAAATATGTCAGTGCTCCACTTATCCTTCCAGTCCCCAAAAAGAACCTCTCCACAAAGAAAGCTGAAGGGTCTGACAGCAAAGCTGTGAAGCAGGTACTAGAGATTTTAATAATAAGTGCTAAATGATTCCTCACCTAAAATCATGTCCATATTTATAATCTAATTTCAATCCAGAATCCACAAGGTAATATTATTTCCTTCCAACTTTTTGATGTGAGTGGAAACGCCTGCAATGTTTTTAAAATAAAATACCAGATGAGAAATTAATTCGCTAGAGGGGGTGGATTAAATGCAGATTTGCATTTCCTAAAATGCAATTTAGATGGAAAAAATGTGCTCGATTTTGATTAGGACTCCCTTGATTAGGAGTATGTCCATTTTTTATTTGGATAAAACAGGTGATGGAAACGTGCACACACTCGAATGTTAATGAATAATTTCAAAATATGCAAATGAAAGCTACTGGCTACTACACCTGCCCAGATTGGCTCCTTTCACATCATGGTCTGTTTGTCTGAGGTGCACTTCACAGCAGGGCAACATTAAGTGTTACTTTTGCTGCTTTGTCAGGCACGCAAGGCCGAGGTTCCCCACTGTATTGGTGGATGTATTGTTTACGACAAAGTTCTCTAAGCTGTGATGGCCGAGAGGTAAAGGCGTTGGACTAGAAATCCAATGGGGTTTCCATGCGCAGGTTTGAACCCTGCTTCCAGCGAATCTCTGACTTGTTAGAGAGCTTAATCTTAACCTTGAGACATAAGATGGGAATCTCTATGATGTATTACATCCAACGAAACATGAAACGCTTATTTCATAGCTGTGTAAGTGCGACAACTTTGCTTCACAGGAACCAAAGTGGATGAGTTGGTACTCCTTCTCTGTCATATGTTGAAGTGTAAACTTTGCTGCTCTGTCCATTTTTTTGTCGTAGGTCTAGAAATGCTGTCAGTCAGCTGTGATGGCCGAGAGGTTAAGGCGTTGGACCTGAAATCCAATGGGGTTTCCCCGTGCAGGTTCGAACCCTGCTCGCAGCGAATCTCTGACTTGTTAAAGATCTTAATTTTACCCTTGAGACATAAGATGGAAATCTCTATGATGTATTACATCCAACGAAACATGAAACACTTATTTCATAGCTATGTAAGTGCGACAACTTTGCTTCACAGGAACCAAAGTGGATGAGTTGGTATTCCTGCTCTGTCATATGTTGAAGTGTAAACTTTGCTGCTCTGTCCATTTTTTTGTCGTAGGTCTAGAAATGCTGTAGGTCAGCTGTGATGGCCGAGAGGTTAAGGCGTTGGACTTGAAATCCAATGGGGTTTCCCCGCTCAGGTTAGATCCCTGCTCACAGCGGAGCTTTGGACTGTATACTTTGTTGCAAACACTGCATTCTTGAGATGCATCGCTCGTACGGTTAGAACGCAAAACACGTGGGACGACAGACATCAAAATGGACTCTTACGGCCAGCTGGTCCCTTACCTATGTGCATTTCAAGCTGCATAAGTCCAAGCTGCAATCTGCGTGTCTCTTAGTTGAGCTAGTAGTCCTTCTTTGGCCACATGCTTTAAAGATCCTGCCCAGATTGGCTCCTTTCACATCATGGTCTGTTTGTCCGAGGTGCACTTCACAGCAGGGCAACATTAAGTGTTACTTTTGCTGCTTTGTCAGGCACGCAAGGCCGAGGTTCCCCACTGTATTGGTGGATGTATTGTTTACGACAAAGTTCTCTAAGCTGTGATGGCCGAGAGGTTAAGGCGTTGGACTCGAAATCCAATGGGGTTTCCCCGCGCAGGTTCGAACCCTGCTCGCAGCGAATCTCTGACTTGTTAGAGATCTTAATCTTACCCTTGAGACATAAGATGGGAATCTCTATGATGTATTACATCCAACGAAAAATGAAACGCTTATTTCATAGCTGTGTAAGTGCGACAACTTTGCTTCACAGGAACCAAAGTGGATGAGTTGGTACTCCTTCTCTGTCATATGTTGAAGTGTAAACTTTGCTGCTCTGTCCATTTTTTTGTCGTAGGTCTAGAAATGCTGTAGGTCAGCTGTGATGGCCGAGAGATTAAGGCGTTGGACTTGAAATCCAATGGGGTTTCCCCCCGCAGGTTCGATCCCTGCTCACAGCGGAGCTTTGGACTGTATACTTTGTTGCAAACACTGCATTCTTGAGATGCATCGCTCGTACGGTTAGAACGCAAAACACGTGGGACGACAGACAACAAAATGGACTCTTACGGCCAGCTGGGGGGTATTCGTCGTAGCTCGCTAAACGGTTTAGCGAGCTAATTTTCAGGCTAAGATAAAAAACGCCCCTCTTTTTGGTTCGTGGAAGCAACTTTTGATAAATCACCATAGTTACATATTGATTAGCACTAACCTGCTCCAGGGCAGGCTAACTTAAGTGTAGCTGGATAAGCTTGCCACACCCCCGGAAAAAGGAGGGATCCCATTGACCAAGGACTGATATTAGAGTTAGATTAGCGGAGGGAGAGAGTTCTTTGCGATCGCAAGATCAATTATTCTTGTATGAGCGCTACCGATTCAGCCGACAAGGAATCATTAATTTACAAGACCTTCTCGAGTCATTTATTGCAAACACCACATTGACTGTCTTGCGCTTTTTTGCGAGTGGTAAATTTGTGTAGTGTCGGTGATGCGGAGAACAAAGCACTCATAATTATATGAGTGTTATTAGTACACCATAGCATATCATTATTGTAGAAAATGATTACGGTGGACTCATGATAAGAATAGAGAGAAATACAGACAATTTATTTTCACTGCTTCAATTTATTGCATTTGTTATTAATACATTTAGTCATTTAACAGACGCTTTTATTCAAAGCGACTTCCAAGGAAATGTAAAACTACATCGCGGAAGGAGGTGAGGGGATTTGAACTAGCAATCATGCAGATTCAAACCGGTAGAGGAAACCTCTGTACCAGCTGACACTTGCCGTCAGGTATTCATACATAGATATCACCCTATAAACATCCCAACACACCTTGCTCTCACAGCGGTGGTGGTGTTGAATTTTGCCATGATTATGGTCTTGTATTCTTCATAAGCGTTCATGTTCATCTCCTACTCGCCAGCCGAGAAAAAAAGAGCCCTTTTCTTTGAGTTTAGAACCATTATACCGTTAAAAAATCATGGTTTTGGTGATCGACCTTTCCTGCCTTTTGAAGTAAGACGTGCACGTGCAAATGCCATGATAACTTTAGCCTGCTTGAAATTAACCACATGATTAGGATGGGGGTCAGCCGTTAACAAACCGATATTTGCTGTTCTCAATCAGCTCGCTAATCTTAACGGGCTAAAAGGCCAATTGATTAACTTAGCTTCAATCCTACGACGAACGTACCCCTGGTCCCTTACCTATGTGCATTTCAAGCTGCATAAGTCGTTTGCATGTCTCTTAGTTGTGCTGGTAGTCCTTCTTTGGCCACATGCTTTAAAGATCCTGCCCAGATTGGCTCCTTTCACATCATGGTCTGTTTGTCCAAGGTGCACTTCACAACAGGGCAACAAGGCCGAGGTTCCCCACTGTATTGGTGGATGTATTGTTTACCACACAGTTGTCTGAGCTGTGATGGCCGAGAGGTTAAGGCGTTGGACTCAAACTCCAATGGGGTTTCCCCGCACAGGTTAGAACCCTGCTCGCAGTGAATCTCTGACTTGTTAGACATCTTAATCTTACCCTT
The DNA here is from genome assembly GCF_900700415.2 of Clupea harengus. Lineage (NCBI taxonomy): Eukaryota > Metazoa > Chordata > Actinopteri > Clupeiformes > Clupeidae > Clupea > Clupea harengus. The sequence goes on from NC_045169.1 coordinate 11,871,617, forward strand.
GAGTCATAAGATGGGAATCTCTATGATGTATTACATCCAACGAAACATGAAACGCTTATTTCATAGCTGTGTAAGTGCGACAACTTTGCTTCACAGGAACCAAAGTGGATGAGTTGGTATTCCTGCTCTGTCATATGTTGAAGTGTAAACTTTGCTGCTCTGACCATTTTTTTGTCGTAGGTCTAGAAATGCTGTCGGTCAGCTGTGATGGCCGAGAGGTTAAGGCGTTGGACTTGAAATCCAATGGGGTTTCCCCGCGCAGGTTCGATCCCTGCTCACAGCGGAGCTTTGGACTGTATACTTTGTTGCAAACACTGCATTCTTGAGATGCATCGCTCGTACGGTTAGAACGCAAAACACGTGGGACGACAGACAACAAAATGGACTCTTACGGCCAGCTGGTCCCTTACCTATGTGCATTTCAAGCTGCATAAGTCCTTTGCGTGTCTCTTAGTTGTGCTAGTAGTCCTTCTTTGGCCACATGCTTTAAAGATCCTGCCCAGATTGGCTCCTTTCACATCATGGTCTGTTTGTCCAAGGTGCACTTCACAGCAGGGCAACAAGGCCGAGGTTCCCCACTGTATTGCTGGATGTATTGTTTACCACAAAGTTGTCTAAGCTGTGATGGCCGAGAGGTTAAGGCCGTTGGACTCGAAATCCAATGGGGTTTCCCCGCGCAGGTTCGAACCCTGCTCGCAGCGAATCTCTGACTTGTTAGAGATCTTAATCTTACCCTTGAGACATAAGATGGGAATCTCTATGATGTATTACATCCAACGAAACATGAAACGCTTATTTCATAGCTGTGTAAGTGCGACAACTTTGCTTCACAGGAACCAAAGTGGATGAGTTGGTATTCCTGCTCTGTCATATGTTGAAGTGTAAACTTTGCTGCTCTGTCCATTTTTTTGTCGTAGGTCTAGAAATGCTGTCGGTCAGCTGTGATGGCCGAGAGGTTAAGGCGTTGGACTTGAAATCCAATGGGGTTTCCCCGCGCAGGTTCGATCCCTGCTCACAGCGGAGCTTTGGACTGTATACTTTGTTGCAAACACTGCATTCTTGAGATGCATCGCTCGTACGGTTAGAACGCAAAACACGTGGGACGACAGACAACAAAATGGACTCTTACGGCCAGCTGGTCCCTTACCTATGTGCATTTCAAGCTGCATAAGTCCTTTGCGTGTCTCTTAGTTGTGCTAGTAGTCCTTCTTTGGCCACATGCTTTAAAGATCCTGCCCAGATTGGCTCCTTTCACATCATGGTCTGTTTGTCCAAGGTGCACTTCACAGCAGGGCAACAAGGCAGAGGTTCCCCAATGTATTGCTGGATGTATTGTTTACCACAAAGTTGTCTAAGCTGTGATGGCCGAGAGGTTAAGGCGTTGGACTCGAAATCCAATGGGGTTTCCCCGCGCAGGTTCGAACCCTGCTCGCAGCGAATCTCTGACTTGTTAGAGATCTTAATCTTACCCTTGAGACATAAGATGGGAATCTCTATGATGTATTACATCCAACGAAACATGAAACGCTTATTTCATAGCTGTGTAAGTGCGACAACTTTGCTTCACAGGAACCAAAGTGGATGAGTTGGTATTCCTGCTCTGTCATATGTTGAAGTGTAAACTTTGCTGCTCTGTCCATTTTTTTGTCGTAGGTCTAGAAATGCTGTCGGTCAGCTGTGATGGCCGAGAGGTTAAGGCGTTGGACTTGAAATCCAATGGGGTTTCCCCGCGCAGGTTCGATCCCTGCTCACAGCGGAGCTTTGGACTGTATACTTTGTTGCAAACACTGCATTCTTGAGATGCATCGCTCGTACGGTTAGAACGCAAAACACGTGGGACGACAGACAACAAAATGGACTCTTACGGCCAGCTGGTCCCTTACCTATGTGCATTTCAAGCTGCATAAGTCCTTTGCGTGTCTCTTAGTTGTGCTAGTAGTCCTTCTTTGGCCACATGCTTTAAAGATCCTGCCCAGATTGGCTCCTTTCACATCATGGTCTGTTTGTCCAAGGTGCACTTCACAGCAGGGCAACAAGGCCGAGGTTCCCCACTGTATTGGTGGATGTATTGTTTGCCACAAAGTTGTCTAAGCTGTGATGGCCGAGAGGTTAAGGCGTTGGACTCGAAATCCAATGGGGTTTCCCCGCGCAGGTTCGAACCCTGCTCGCAGCGAATCTCTGACTTGTTAGAGATCTTAATCTTACCCTTGAGACATAAGATGGGAATCTCTATGATGTATTACATCCAACGAAACATGAAACGCTTATTTCATAGCTGTGTAAGTGCGACAACTTTGCTTCACAGGAACCAAAGTGGATGAGTTGGTATTCCTGCTCTGTCATATGTTGAAGTGTAAACTTTGCTGCTCTGTCCATTTTTTTGTCGTAGGTCTAGAAATGCTGTCGGTCAGCTGTGATGGCCGAGAGGTTAAGGCGTTGGACTTGAAATCCAATGGGGTTTCCCCGCGCAGGTTCGATCCCTGCTCACAGCGGAGCTTTGGACTGTATACTTTGTTGCAAACACTGCATTCTTGAGATGCATCGCTCGTACGGTTAGAACGCAAAACACGTGGGACGACAGACAACAAAATGGACTCTTACGGCCAGCTGGTCCCTTACCTATGTGCATTTCAAGCTGCATAAGTCCAAGCTGCAATTTGCGTGTCTCTTAGTTGTGCTAGTAGTCCTTCTTTGGCCACATGCTTTAAAGATCCTGCCCAGATTGGCTCCTTTCACATCATGGTCTGTTTGTCCAAGGTGCACTTCACAGCAGGGCAACAAGGCCGAGGTTCCCCACTGTATTGGTGGATGTATTGTTTACGACAAAGTTCTCTAAGCTGTGATGGCCGAGAGGTTAAGGCGTTGGACTCGAAATCCAATGGGGTTTCCCCGCGCAGGTTCGAACCCTGCTCGCAGCGAATCTCTGACTTGTTAGAGATCTTAATCTTACCCTTGAGACATAAGATGGGAATCTCTATGATGTATTACATCCAACGAAAAATGAAACGCTTATTTCATAGCTGTGTAAGTGCGACAACTTTGCTTCACAGGAACCAAAGTGGATGAGTTGGTACTCCTTCTCTGTCATATGTTGAAGTGTAAACTTTGCTGCTCTGTCCATTTTTTTGTCGTAGGTCTAGAAATGCTGTCGGTCAGCTGTGATGGCCGAGAGGTTAAGGCGTTGGACTTGAAATCCAATGGGGTTTCCCCGCGCAGGTTCGATCCCTGCTCACAGCGGAGCTTTGGACTGTATACTTTGTTGCAAACACTGCATTCTTGAGATGCATCGCTCGTACGGTTAGAACGCAAAACACGTGGGACGACAGACAACAAAATGGACTCTTACGGCCAGCTGGTCCCTTACCTATGTGCATTTCAAGCTGCATAAGTCCTTTGCGTGTCTCTTAGTTGTGCTAGTAGTCCTTCTTTGGCCACATGCTTTAAAGATCCTGCCCAGATTGGCTCCTTTCACATCATGGTCTGTTTGTCCAAGGTGCACTTCACAGCAGGGCAACAAGGCCGAGGTTCCCCACTGTATTGCTGGATGTATTGTTTACCACAAAGTTGTCTAAGCTGTGATGGCCGAGAGGTTAAGGCGTTGGACTCGAAATCCAATGGGGTTTCCCCGCGCAGGTTCGAACCCTGCTCGCAGCGAATCTCTGACTTGTTAGAGATCTTAATCTTACCCTTGAGACATAAGATGGGAATCTCTATGATGTATTACATCCAACGAAACATGAAACGCTTATTTCATAGCTGTGTAAGTGCGACAACTTTGCTTCACAGGAACCAAAGTGGATGAGTTGGTATTCCTGCTCTGTCATATGTTGAAGTGTAAACTTTGCTGCTCTGTCCATTTTTTTGTCGTAGGTCTAGAAATGCTGTCGGTCAGCTGTGATGGCCGAGAGGTTAAGGCGTTGGACTCGAAATCCAATGGGGTTTCCCCGCGCAGGTTCGAACCCTGCTCGCAGCGAATCTCTGACTTGTTAGAGATCTTAATCTTACCCTTGAGACATAAGATGGGAATCTCTATGATGTATTACATCCAACGAAACATGAAACGCTTATTTCATAGCTGTGTAAGTGCGACAACTTTGCTTCACAGGAACCAAAGTGGATGAGTTGGTATTCCTGCTCTGTCATATGTTGAAGTGTAAACTTTGCTGCTCTGTCCATTTTTTTGTCGTAGGTCTAGAAATGCTGTCGGTCAGCTGTGATGGCCGAGAGGTTAAGGCGTTGGACTTGAAATCCAATGGGGTTTCCCCGCGCAGGTTCGATCCCTGCTCACAGCGGAGCTTTGGACTGTATACTTTGTTGCAAACACTGCATTCTTGAGATGCATCGCTCGTACGGTTAGAACGCAAAACACGTGGGACGACAGACAACAAAATGGACTCTTACGGCCAGCTGGTCCCTTACCTATGTGCATTTCAAGCTGCATAAGTCCTTTGCGTGTCTCTTAGTTGTGCTAGTAGTCCTTCTTTGGCCACATGCTTTAAAGATCCTGCCCAGATTGGCTCCTTTCACATCATGGTCTGTTTGTCCAAGGTGCACTTCACAGCAGGGCAACAAGGCCGAGGTTCCCCACTGTATTGCTGGATGTATTGTTTACCACAAAGTTGTCTAAGCTGTGATGGCCGAGAGGTTAAGGCGTTGGACTCGAAATCCAATGGGGTTTCCCCGCGCAGGTTCGAACCCTGCTCGCAGCGAATCTCTGACTTGTTAGAGATCTTAATCTTACCCTTGAGACATAAGATGGGAATCTCTATGATGTATTACATCCAACGAAACATGAAACGCTTATTTCATAGCTGTGTAAGTGCGACAACTTTGCTTCACAGGAACCAAAGTGGATGAGTTGGTATTCCTGCTCTGTCATATGTTGAAGTGTAAACTTTGCTGCTCTGTCCATTTTTTTGTCGTAGGTCTAGAAATGCTGTCGGTCAGCTGTGATGGCCGAGAGGTTAAGGCGTTGGACTTGAAATCCAATGGGGTTTCCCCGCGCAGGTTCGATCCCTGCTCACAGCGGAGCTTTGGACTGTATACTTTGTTGCAAACACTGCATTCTTGAGATGCATCGCTCGTACGGTTAGAACGCAAAACACGTGGGACGACAGACAACAAAATGGACTCTTACGGCCAGCTGGTCCCTTACCTATGTGCATTTCAAGCTGCATAAGTCCAAGCTGCAATTTGCGTGTCTCTTAGTTGTGCTAGTAGTCCTTCTTTGGCCACATGCTTTAAAGATCCTGCCCAGATTGGCTCCTTTCACATCATGGTCTGTTTGTCCAAGGTGCACTTCACAGCAGGGCAACAAGGCCGAGGTTCCCCACTGTATTGGTGGATGTATTGTTTACCACAAAGTTGTCTAAGCTGTGATGGCCGAGAGGTTAAGGCGTTGGACTCGAAATCCAATGGGGTTTCCCCGCGCAGGTTCGAACCCTGCTCGCAGCGAATCTCTGACTTGTTACAGATCTTAATCTTACCCTTGAGACATAAGATGGGAATCTCTACATCCAACGAAACATGAAACGCTTATTTCATAGCTGTGTAAGTGCGACAACTTTGCTTCACAGGAACCAAAGTGGATGAGTTGGTATTCCTGCTCTGTCATATGTTGAAGTGTACACTTTGCTGCTCTGTCCATTTTTTGGTCCTAGGTCTAGAAATGCTGTCGGTCAGCTGTGATGGCCGAGAGGTTAAGGCGTTGGACTTGAAATCCAATGGGGTTTCCCCGCGCAGGTTCGATCCCTGCTCACAGCGGAGCTTTGGACTGTATACTTTGTTGCAAACACTGCATTCTTGAGATGCATCGCTCGTACGGTTAGAACGCAAAACACGTGGGACGACAGACAACAAAATGGACTCTTACGGCCAGCTGGTCCCTTACCTATGTGCATTTCAAGCTGCATAAGTCCTTTGCGTGTCTCTTAGTTGTGCTAGTAGTCCTTCTTTGGCCACATGCTTTAAAGATCCTGCCCAGATTGGCTCCTTTCACATCATGGTCTGTTTGTCCAAGGTGCACTTCACAGCAGGGCAACAAGGCCGAGGTTCCCCACTGTATTGGTGGATGTATTGTTTACCACAAAGTTGTCTAAGCTGTGATGGCCGAGAGGTTAAGGCGTTGGACTCGAAATCCAATGTGGTTTCCCAGCGCAGGTTCGAACCCTGCTCGCAGCGAATCTCTGACTTGTTAGAGATCTTAATCTTACCCTTGAGACATAAGATGGGAATCTCTACATCCAACGAAACATGAAACGCTTATTTCATAGCTGTGTAAGTGCGACAACTTTGCTTCACAGGAACCAAAGTGGATGAGTTGGTATTCCTGCTCTGTCATATGTTGAAGTGTAAACTTTGCTGCTCTGTCCATTTTTTTGTCCTAGGTCTAGAAATGCTGTCGGTCAGCTGTGATGGCCGAGAGGTTAAGGCGTTGGACTTGAAATCCAATGGGGTTTCCCCGCGCAGGTTCGATCCCTGCTCAGAGCGGAGCTTTGGACTGTATACTTTGTTGCAAACACTGCATTCTTGAGATGCATCGCTCGTACGGTTAGAACGCAAAACACGTGGGACGACAGACAACAAAATGGACTCTTACGGCCAGCTGGTCCCTTACCTATGTGCATTTCAAGCTGCATAAGTCCTTTGCATGTCTCTTAGTTGTGCTAGTAGTCCTTCTTTGGCCACATGCTTTAAAGATCCTGCCCAGATTGGCTCCTTCCACATCATGGTCTGTTTGTCCAAGGTGCACTTCACAGCAGGGCAACAAGGCCGAGGTTCCCCACTGTATTGCTGGATGTATTGTTTACCACAAAGTTGTCTAAGCTGTGATGGCCGAGAGGTTAAGGCTTTGGACTCGAAATCCAATGGGGTTTCCCCGCGCAAGTTCGAACCCTGCTCGCAGCGAATCTCTGACTTGCTAGAGATCTTAATCTTACCCTTGAGACATAAGATGGGAATCTCTACATCCAACGAAACATGAAACGCTTATTTCATAGCTGTGTAAGTGCGACAACTTTGCTTCACAGGAACCAAAGTGGATGAGTTGGTATTCCTGCTCTGTCATATGTTGAAGTGTAAACTTTGCTGCTCTGTCCATTTTTTTGTCCTAGGTCTAGAAATGCTGTCGGTCAGCTGTGATGGCCGAGAGGTTAAGGCGTTGGACTTGAAATCCAATGGGGTTTCCCCGCGCAGGTTCGATCCCTGCTCACAGCGGAGCTTTGGACTGTATACTTTGTTGCAAACACTGCATTCTTGAGATGCATCGCTCGTACGGTTAGAACGCAAAACACGTGGGACGACAGACAACAAAATGGACTCTTACGGCCAGCTGGTCCCTTACCTATGTGCATTTCAAGCTGCATAAGTCCTTTGCGTGTCTCTTAGTTGTGCTAGTAGTCCTTCTTTGGCCACATGCTTTAAAGATCCTGCCCAGATTGGCTCCTTTCACATCATGGTCTGTTTGTCCAAGGTGCACTTCACAGCAGGGCAACAAGGCCGAGGTTCCCCACTGTATTGGTGGATGTATTGTTTACCACAAAGTTGTCTAAGCTGTGATGGCCGAGAGGTTAAGGCGTTGGACTCGAAATCCAATGTGGTTTCCCCGCGCAGGTTCGAACCCTGCTCGCAGCGAATCTCTGACTTGTTAGAGATCTTAATCTTACCCTTGAGACATAAGATGGGAATCTCTATGATGTATTACATCCAACGAAACATGAAACGCTTATTTCATAGCTGTGTAAGTGCGACAACTTTGCTTCACAGGAACCAAAGTGGATGAGTTGGTATTCCTGCTCTGTCATATGTTGAAGTGTAAACTTTGCTGCTCTGTCCATTTTTTTGTCGTAGGTCTAGAAATGCTGTCGGTCAGCTGTGATGGCCGAGAGGTTAAGGCGTTGGACTTGAAATCCAATGGGGTTTCCCCGCGCAGGTTCGATCCCTGCTCACAGCGGAGCTTTGGACTGTATACTTTGTTGCAAACACTGCATTCTTGAGATGCATCGCTCGTACGGTTAGAACGCAAAACACGTGGGACGACAGACAACAAAATGGACTCTTACGGCCAGCTGGTCCCTTACCTATGTGCATTTCAAGCTGCATAAGTCTCTTAGTTGTGCTAGTAGTCCTTCTTTGGCCACATGCTTTAAAGATCCTGCCCAGATTGGCTCCTTTCACATCATGGTCTGTTTGTCCGAGGTGCACTTCACAGCAGGGCAACATTAAGTGTTACTTTTGCTGCTTTGTCAGGCACGCAAGGCCCAGGTTCCCCACTGTATTGGTGGATGTATTGTTTACGACAAAGTTGCTTTACTTTGTTGCAAACACTGCATTCTTGCGATGCATCGCTCGTACGGTTGGAACGCAAAACACGTGGCCGTACGGCCAGTTGGGCCCCATTCGTCGTAAGGGTTGAAGCCAAGTTAATCAATTGTCCTTTTAGCCTGTTAACATTAGCGAGCTGATTGAGAAGAGCAAATATCGGGTCGTCAACGGCTGAACCCAATCCAAATCATGTGGTTAATGTCAACCAGGCTAAACTTATCGCGTGCACGTCCTACTTCAAAAGGCAGGAAAGGTCGATCACCAAAACAATAATTTTCTAACGGTATAATGGATCAAAACTCAAAGAAAAGGGCTCATTTTTCTCCGCTGGCGAGCAGGAGATGAACATGAACGCTTATGAAGAATACAAGACCATTATCATGGCAAAATGTAACACCGCCACCGCGGTGAGAGCAGCACACACGAAGCGGTGTGTTGGGATGTTTATAGGTTGATATCTATGTATGAATACGTGACGGCAAGTGTGAACTGGTACAGAGGATACCGCTACCGGTTAGTAATTGCAATGTTGCTAGTTCGATTCCCTCACCTCCTATCTTGGTGTATTTTTACATTTCCTTGTACGTCGCTTTGAATAAAAGCATCTGTTAAATGACTACATGTATTAATAAAAAATGTAATAAATTGAAGCAGTGAAAATAAATTGTGTGTATTTCTCATATAATTATTTCTCATTTCTGTCATATAATTATGAGTGCTTTGTTCTCCGCATTGCAGACACTACAAAAATGTACCACTCGCAAAAAAGCGCGAGACAGTCAATGTTCGACTGTGGTGTTTGCAATAAATGACTCGAGAAGGTAATTATTCCTTGTCGGCTGAATCGGTAGCGCTCATAAAATAACTCATCATGATGGAATAATGGATCTTGGTGATCGCAAAGAACTCTCTCCCTATACTAATCTAACTATCTAATATCAGTCCTTGGTCAATGGGATCCCTCCTTTTTCCGGGGGGAGGGGTGGCAAGCTTATCCAGCTACACTTAAGTTAGCCTGCGCTGGAGCAGGTTAGTGCTAATTGATATGTTACTATGGTGATTTATCGAAAGTTGCTTCCACGAACCAAAAAGAGGGGCTTTTTTATCTTAGCCTGAAAACTAGCTTGCTAAACCGCTTAGCGAGCTACGACGAATACCCCCCTGGTCCCTTACCTATGTGCATTTCAAGCTGCATAAGTCCTTCGCGTGTCTCTGTCAGGGATAAGACCCTCAACAGTTAGTTAGCAGGTTAAAAACACTACCCAGCATGTAAGTGAACTGGACGGTTTTCGAACGGGCCCCGAAGTCTGTCTGACGTGCCATGCTGAAAACAAGTCCTTTTATTCAAACAATGTTTACACAGTATGACAGTCAAGACGCTGGGATGCACTTAGGAGACCTTCAGCTCAGCTGAATTCTACTTCTGCTTAGCAACGAGTCATTTCACAACCCGCTCTCTCCTTCTTATCTTATGTAAACATATACGTGAGGTTTCTGGGTTAACATTCTTGACTCTGCTAATTGTCTTCCAAAGTCCAATCTACATGGAGAAGCAAGGCACACAGCATTTTGGAACAAACCTTAAAACAAAAAGACATTCATGATAAAATATACTAATACTTTCTTTAACAGTCTCCGTAGTCCTTCTTTGGCCACATGCTTGAGATGCATCGCTCATACTGTATATTACATCGAACCAAACTTGAAACGCTGGTCTTTACTGAAAATCCTGGTTCACCAGAGAAGTTTTGAACCGTACCTGTAGTGATTTTTTAACCGTACCTGTAGCGATTTTTGGACTCCTCTTTATTCTTATTTCCTCTTGAGACACAAGATGAATTTCTGCAAGGTGTATTGCAAACAACCATAAAGCCAGTTCTCATAGCTGTTTGTACTGTTACTGAAGCTGTGACTAGTTTGTCATGTAAATCTACTCTTTTGACTGCCTACTAACCATGAGATTGTGAAACAAATCAGGATCAGGATCCTGATGCAAATCTGTAAACTCTGAACATATGTGGCAAAAGAGCCAGTCAAACCCTAGCAAATATTGGGGCAAAAGAACCAATCAGCAATTGGGTTGACATGTAAATCTCATCACTGATTGGATATTTATCTGTATTGGCAAGTCTGAATGAGCATCTTGATGCTCTAGCTATGTGGCTGCAACATCTGGAGCCAGTCGAGTAGAGAGGTAGAGAAGAAGGGTGGGGAGGAGACAACAATCAGAAGCATGGCAGATTAACACAGGATCAGGATGAGCATGCTAGCAGACATGTGGTAAGTGTACACAATACATACAAACATAACATGGTATATACATGATACATACAACATTGATAGTGGATAAGGTGGGGAGAGAGCATTCAAGTATTGTAGAATAGCTTAGTGCAGGGGTTTTCAACTGGTTTTGTCCCACGGACCACCATTCTGATTAGAAAGTAATCCGCGGCCCCCTGATATGCCTGTGCGCGCGTGCGTGTGTGTTTGTGCATGCGTGTGTGAATATAACTTGTTCATTTACAAAAACAATGGTGGTTGTCGTCAAAAGAGAAGAGAAAACAAAAATAACCTCCAAGAAGCCTCACAATAAATAAATAGTCGCTGCAGCTTACCTCACTCGCGATAAAAGAAAAAAGAAGGTGAGTCTTCCGGGCAACTTCCTTACCTGCACTGTCTACCACTAAGCTAGAAAGGTGCAGGAAGCATAAACAAACAACCACCCGTGAACAACTAAGAGAAGGACAAAACGAACAAGCGCGTAGGATGCGTAAGGGTCTTTAAAAGGTAAAGTCTCTGTTTTAGTCCAAGTGTTGGGATAGCCAGGGAACGCTCAGACAGGTCGGGATCCTGGGGAAACCATCATATCCTCCTGTTCTTGATAACACGCGCCGCCATCTTGTGGAAGGCCGGCTTAATAAAGGGAGAAGTCCCGCCCAGCAATCAGTAGGGTCCGAGACCACGCCCACTCCACCTTATAGAGACTGGGAAAACGGCAGACACAGGAAAAGACCTCTACTATGCCCATAACACCATAACAGTGTGTATGGAGAGAGGGGAGACCTGTCAGTGTAATATCTGGGCATGGTGAAGTCCACACAGCCTGTCTATTCGTGGTCAAATGGTAGACAGCGACAGTCTCATATCATTCTCTGGTTCAAGCCTTGCCCTGTACGCCAGTGTAGAAAAAACGCTCTCACACAGGTAGGTAGTTTGAAAGGGCCAAAGACACTTCTGGAAATTCTGTCTGGCCCTAACTTATCCAGAACTTAAGTCATATGAAAATCACGCAACATCTTTTGCATGTACTCAATAGTCTTGGCATTCAAGAAAACGTGATGCGTCTCCATATGCCGCAATAGTTTCGACGGCTTCATGGCTTCAGTTGACAGTAATGTTGAACATACGAAACACAGTGGTACCTCCTCTCCTGCTCTGTCTGTCGTCACTGTAAATCTGTATTTGATGTGTTCCTTTGTTGGAAGCCTTTCCTTGTCCCTCTATCGTGGCAGCCTGTCCCTCTGTCGTGGCAGCCTGTCCCTCTGTCACTCTCCTCACTAAAAACCGATGACCAGCTAGCTCAACGTTAGTACGAAATGTTAGCTAAGGACAATAGATAACTTCATTCACCAAAAGTACACGTAGGCTATGCTTAACTGCAGATGCTTGTCAACTTCACGCGCGAGACTGTACGTTATGAATAATATGCGTATGGCGTGACGTTAGGAACGCAATGCATTAACACTGGCAGAGCACATAACAGGCTACCAAAGACTGGATAGGTGCAAGGCTACATTCTGTCAGTGTGAATCTCCTTTTTATTATTTTAGACATATTTTTCCTATTTCAGATATTTTTCACAACTCCTGGCTTAGTGGGTACACAGTGTGCTCGTAGGTTACTATTTCAAGGGTAAGCAGAGTAATGAAACAGAAAACTATGTTGATGGTGGCAATTATTTATATTGCAGGTAGAGCTAGCATAGAGTATGGGTTTTTTGCAAGTAGGTCAGGTGGAGAGACTACAGCAGCATCCCACAGCGAAGATAGTCTAGACCAGGAGGGGAAGAAAGAGACAAAGTGAGTGGGTAGAGTTTGGCTGCAATATGTGTAGTTGTACTTAATGGATACGGTGAAGAGGAACAATGTTTCCACAGCCAGCGGCATTTGCGAGTAAAGGTCACACTATAAGAGAGAGAAAATCTGATTAGTAAACATCAATTGGATGAACATATAAAGAAATGAATTTAGGTAAACAATAAACAGTAGGTAATATGGCCACTTTCACAGTATCAGTATTGGCATAATATGATAATATGAAGAGGCTGCCCGGGACAGTGTTTGGGAATTTAGTTTGTTTTCTTTTTGATGAGTAATGTTTAGTTATGGTTACATCCCATACCATATGGGTCTAGTGCCGGTTCCTAGGTTCACTTTCGGTCTACGGTCATTTCTCGAACCCACTCCCCAACTCTCTCTCCCACTTATTTCCCGTTGTATCTTCACTTTCCCATCAAATAATGTCTTGAAAAGCTCAAAATTAAAAGCTCAAAAACAATAGGGAGAGGTCTCAACTCTGGCGCACTGAACAGGATCCTGAGTGTGTGTGTGTCTGTGTGTGTGTAGGGGAATTTTGTTTTTAAGTTATGTTTAGTTATTATTGGCTGACATGGTGCATTCGGATTTTTGTTACGATAGCAAGGGTGGCAGGATGCACAACTCTGCACAACTGGCTGGCGACTTTATTGATATTGTGAATTTTAAATATGTTTAGTTGTGATGAGTTATGTTCAGTAATGTTGGCTGACTTGGTGCATGGGGATTTTAGTCATACAAGGATAGCAGGATACACATCAGTGCACAACTGACTGGCTAGAGCCGCAACACGTGACGCATGCTGTACCCGGTGTAACAGGCCATAGTATACACCCAGTCCCGACTATACCTGTGGTTAAAGGGGCCTAGGCTAGATTATACCCTGGGTATATTATGGCCTAGGCCAATTTATACTCCGGGGTTTAAATTGACCTAGGCCAATTCATACTCCCTCAGGCCAGATTATACCCCCATGATATCAGTAGTGTTGAGTGATATACACAAGAATTACTTAATTTTTCAACATTTTATTGGGGGTTCAGCTTTGTCAGGTAAATTAAGTGAGAAAGCTAACTGACTGAAATCTTAAAACTGTAAAACATAGACTTTTATTACTTCAACCAGAAAAACAGTAAAAATATTAGACTTCCACAAAGATCAAAGATTACTACATCCTGAAACCTCAGTTTTATCTCAGTTAAGGAGCAGGAAGTTGTTAGTCATCAATGCTTTTAAATCTTGCAGGCAAGCTTGGGTAGCTGTACATTTTCATCAGGTTTCATGGATAGGTAAAACTCAGTGTCATCAGCATGCAAGCAATGGAAGTTAAAAGCTAAACCAGTCTTGTCAAGGTTTTTTTTACAAAAAAGGGAAGTTGGATATAGGCTTATCGTTAACCAGATTATCACGATCAAGGTTAAGTTTTTTTGAGAAATGGTTTGATCACTGCTATTTTAAATGGTTGTGGAACGTATCCTGAAATTATACTTTAATTACTTTCATTACTTTAAGTAGTGTCTCATTTAAGGGTAGTGCGTGTTTAAGAAGTTTTGTAGGGATAGGGTCTGGTGATCAGGGAATTGAGTTCAGGGAGGTCAATGGGTGTAAAGTATCTAGGTGTGGACCAGGTTGTGGGGGTATTACAGAGGTGGTCATAGGGCATCTGGAAGAATTTTTTCCTTATTGTTTAATGTTGTTATTGAAAAAGGTCATGAAATTGTTACTGCTGCAGGTCATAGGAACAGGGTGTTCGATTGTATTGTGGTTTTCTGTTAGTCCAGAAATGGTGTTAAAGATGGTTGGGTCCGGATTCCCCCACATCAGTGGATGGGTCCAATCTAAACTAATTGGACCAATTTATGCCCATGGGCTGCCTAAGGGTGCCTCTTTGCTTAGTGGAGAGAAAGATTGTCTTTTTGCTTTATGTTTGTTCATTTTGTATATGTTTTGGGGTTGATGCCGAGGCCCCTTGTAAATAAGTAGAGCTATGTTTGTAAGAAAGCCACCATTTCCTGCCCCGTGTGTTTTTCCCATCTTCAACATCAACTCCAACCAGCCTACATCCCAAGATGTGGGCTGGCTGCCTCGGTCATTTTCACAGGAAACTGCTCGATTTTTTAACTCGGGCCATATTTTCCCACCTATTTGGGTCCAAATGTTAACTAGGGACAGAAACGATCGAAACTGAACCAGTATTGAGTGAGTGCTATAAGCGGCAAGCGCAAAACAGCTTTACAATGTCATCCTCTGGGGCATGCATTCTAGTCAAAGTAAACCACTTTTTATTGTGATTATGTAATAAGTGTCTGACTACATGGAAAGGATCCCTACAGACATAGACCTGTGCCTTTACATCAATAACTGTAAAGAAACTGTAGAAAATGTAATGTAGAAAAGAATGAATTGCTTTCAAAACAATGCCGGGTGAACTGTAAAGTGTCAGCGTGCTCTTGCTAGCTGTACACATTCATATACAATATGTGGACTCAAGCAAAGTTGCTGTGCATTGTATAAAGGGTGATTCCATGCAGACTGTGCTGGTATGTCATCAGCTGACATTGAAAGTCAGGTGACATTGGCATTACTGTCTCAGTAAATATTCCAGGAAGTTCATCTTAGATTACATATCCAAAAAGGGGACCAACAGGCCTTTGGTGCTCATAACAATTTTGGTAATATAGCCTAGGGAACAGATTTCATTTTAGCAAAACACTGACAGCTATGAAAGTTCATGCAGCCTTTGCTCTTGCGGATGGAATGCTTTCTGTAACCTGAGGTAAACCAAGTAT
The DNA here is from genome assembly GCF_900700415.2 of Clupea harengus. NCBI lineage: Eukaryota > Metazoa > Chordata > Actinopteri > Clupeiformes > Clupeidae > Clupea > Clupea harengus. Next base: position 11,886,822 of record NC_045169.1, read on the forward strand.
GTGGTTTAGTGACAAACCTGGGTTAGTGAATTCAGAAGCAAGTGGTAAACCTCCTAATAGAAGAGCCGTATGGCTTAACCCTCCTAGCAAAACAAAGCCGTACTTGGAATACCCCCCTGCTGAGTCACATAATGTACTAAATTCCTTTCATGCACATCATACTGTCAGTAATATAGCAACACCATGGAATGGTCAAAAAAGAACATTCTCGACAAAGAATGTTCATAGTGCAGTGCATTCTGCATTCCGTTCCACTAGTATAAATGTTGACATTGGACCTCCATTACATGGGCAGAATTGCTTTTATCTACGAAATGATTTATTTTGTTAAAAGTGCATTCAGCATATTGTCCACAAAATGAACAACAGTCATTATAGTGGCCAATATGAATAATCTATTTTGACAGAATGTGCTCTCTTGTATTTCGTGAATACAATACTATAACAAAAACCAAATGCACTACAATGTAACATGGTTCCATGATGAACGAATGCACATGTCGGTCACACTTGGCACCCCAGAGGTCGCAAGAGAAATGAGGCAGAAAAATGGAGGGGATAGGTTTTTGATGTTTTGGGTTACTGTATACAAGGAGGGTGTTTGTGGGTGTTATGTACTGAGCAAAAGTGAGTATGTTTTCTCCACCAAAAAAAAGGTTTCTTTTCCAACCGACCACATAGCTACTGTCTCTGTTTTCCATCTGGAGAATAGCATTTATCCATTAGGCAAGGTGCGCAGGCTATACGTCCCATCTAAACAATACTTATCACCAGAAACACACAGTAGTAGGCATTACAGTAGTCTGCACAATGATAAAAAATCATGTAAATGAGAAATTAAGTGGCCCGGACTGAATTCAAAGGTACGACACCTACACCCGCCCCCCCCCCCCCCAATACGTTCCACAACCATCCAAAATTGTGTCCATGTATACAAGTTTATTACTCCTTGGAAATATGTATTTGCTAGGTTAACTAGTAGGCTAAATTCACAGTCATTCATGTAAATTAAATTATAACTTTGACTTGCCAGTTAAGCATACCCCCTTAACTACCACTGGTGTACTTAATATCATTTAAGAGTTGAGTGTGTGCGTGTGCGTGTGTGTGTGCGTGTGTGGTTGTTTGATTGAATGTGTGTGGCTGAATCTATCTGATTTGTTCCGCACTTCAGAGAGGGGCCTGTTTGTCCATTCAGATTCTGGGAAGAAGCCCCTGGAGTGTCATGGCAACCAACCCCCGTCAACCTCAACAAATTAAAACATTTGCATCACTGCCCCCTTGTGGCTATGCAGGGCATGAACGTGTTGGGGAGAAGAAGAGAGGGAGGGAGAAAGAGGCTCTATCAACACATTATACGGCAGGCTTATAAAGGAATGCCTGTGGCCGGCACCAGCACGCTTCCTGAAAAGAGTCTTTGTGCAGGGGAAGGAGAAGCATGGGCTAAAACGAAAGAACGAAAGAAAGAAAGAAAGAAAGAAAGAAAGAAAGAAAGAAAGAGAGGGAGACCAGTGGGTGGAACAATGGAAAATAATTAATGACTCTGCAATAGGAAGTTTGCCAGGTTTGAGAAAAAGGCAAATGCAGAGGAGAATAGCCCACTGCCAGCATGATAGGCTCTGTCCCTATTGGCCTGCCCTCTCTCCTTCTCTCTCTGTCCCTATTGGCCTGCCCTCTCTCCCTCTCTCTCTCTGTCCCTATTGGCCTGCCCTCTCTCCCTCTCTCTCTCTGTCCCTATTGGGCTGCCCTCTCTCCCTCTCTCTCTCTGTCCCTATTGGCCTGCCCTCTCTCCCTCCTCTGTCTCTCTGTGTGCTCTATTTATCCATAGCCATTATCTGTATTTTCATTCATCCATCCGTCATGTCTGTCATCCCCATTTTTTTATAAAAACAGCAACGGACAAAACATTGTACCTTGTGATTTTTAATCCAGTGAACAATAGAACGTTTTTGTGGAAGTGCATTAAAGGCCAAAACTTGAATCCATTTTGTGAAAGAAGTACTATGGGTGGCCTACAAGAAAAGCCATGAAGAAGAGAGAGAGAGAGAGAGAGAGAAGAAGAGGAAGAAAGAATGAGAGAAACACATTAAACATTTAATTTGAGATCCAGAAGCGACCAAAAAAAGGGGAGCTGTCTTGCGCTCGCTTTTGTTTCTGCATGGCAGCCTGAGTGTGGTCCATTCAGTCAGCCGTCAATGTCTTTGTGCATGCTAACGTGCCACATCGTCTGTCCAGAGCAGCTAAACGTGATTAGCCACAGGAAACACAATGCGCCCCCCCCCCACCCCACCCCCTTGACAAAGAGGCGTAAACAAGGGGGTGAATGCAGACTGAGCTGTTTTGTGACCTGGGGTTAATCCAATGAAGATGCACCACCAGCCAGTACTCATTCCTTCAGTAACCTGCTTAACTCAGGCTTTTAATGGCTTAATGAATTAGATGATCTGCTCTAATTTTGTGTGGCAGTGTGCTTAGAGTGCCCGGTTAGACCACTCTGGTGCCGGGACTTGTTGATGGTGGTGTTTATGTTTATGTTTTTGTGTTTGTGTGACTGTGTGTTTTTGCACTGAAGTGCGTGTGCATACTGAATGTTTGAATGTTTTTGTCCACATAGGCCGTGTTAATGAGTCAAAGGCTTTTGCAGTTACCCACATACGTAGGATGTGTCTATCTCTATTATCACTATAAAGAATTGAGAGCTGTAGTTGAATGCTGTTTGATCCAACTATTTTTAACAAATCTCCATGTCATCATTCAATGAATTCACTGATTGCCAACACCACTGTACCACACCATTGCAGAGGCTGTTCTTGTGACAACTTTTAGAATGTCACTCTATGTATCTTGGTAACATCTCACTATAGCTGTAATTCAGCCTAGATTCCACTAGGGGGAGTGCTGGTACAGGGTTTGATGAGGAAAGCAGTCCATTCCATTGTAAAGTTGAGCTGAGTGGAATGTGCTTGAAGGTCTGGGAGAAGCCAATGTAAAATCTTTTAAACTTCTTAGAACAACCTGATGGTCAGTTCTCTACAGAACCCTTTTAGCTTCAAAGCAGGTATCAGTTTGTTATAGATTAGTAGACAGCATTTCAGAAGGACAAAGTGTGTAAAATATTATAAACATGAAAATGATCAAATATAAAGATAAAGATAAAGAAGAAGATTGGATATAGAAGAATCAATTAAATAGATATAGTGTGTGTCCTTGCGGGTATACATATTTATATCACATCTCTGGGACTTACCCATCATGCATGAGGTTTTTTTTTGCGGACACATTATTATTATTTATGGATCAAGGGAAATGGGTGGGCGCATGGCATTCCGGCACAGGATGCAGGGAGGGACATTCACCAAAATATCCAACTTACAACAGGAACTCATACAACACCACAATGCTTGTTCGTCTCTGACACACCACACACTACACACTCACATACACATACACACACACACACACAACAAAATAAAGAGAATGAGAGGCACACACCCACAGCAAAAACTGAACCCTGCATTGCATTTCAAGGCACCTTAGTACACAGTGACAAGAAAAGATGAAAGAGATTTTCAAAGCAGTTTTCCAAACCCAAACTCCCAGCCCTCCTTTACTAGCAGGGCTTCCCACCCTACCCCCTCCTCACCCTTCTGGCACTCACACTCTCTCCCTCTCCCTCTCCCTCTCCCTCTCCCTCTCTCTCTCCCTCTCCCTCTCTCCTCTCCCTCTCTCCCCTCTCCTCTCCCTCTCTCCTCTCTCCCCTCTCCTCTCTCCTCTCACTCTCTCCCTCTCCGTCTCCGTCTCCGTCTCCGTCTCCCTCTCTCCCCTCTCCTCTCTCCTCTCCCTCTCTCCCCTCTCCTCTCTCCTCTCCCTATCTCCCCTCTCCTCTCCCTCTCTCCCCTCTCCTCTCTCCTCTCCCTCTCTCCCCTCTCCTCTCCCTCTCTCCCCTCTCCCCTCTCCTCTCTCTCTCTCCCTGGTTCTTTTCCTTCCCCTTTCCTGAGCTGAATGAATGGAGAGTCCCGGTAGCACAATGCATCTCGTCTCGGAGGAATGTCAGTAATGTCTGGAGTCAGCATGGGGGCCAGAGTGGGGTGCTAAGTAACACGGGGAGGGACGTGCCGCACTCGTCCGTCCATTACATCACAGCCGCATTCCTTCCTCCTTCTTGCTCTCTCCCTTTTTTATACTCCCTCTCTTTCTCTCTCTCTCTCTATCTCTCTCTCTCTCTACTTCCTCCTGTGTGTGTATGTGTGTGGGTCCTGGTGTTCCATACAGCTTCACTTTACTTTTTTGACCTAAGCAAACCAAAAAGAGGTTATCGGCCAGAATGCTAGATGTCGGTATGTGTTCCTTGGACTAGTGGTGGTAAATGACTCAACAACTCACAATTACCCTTCTATTCAGTCTCTATTTTGCACATTCTCTCTCTCTCTCTCTCTCTCTCTCTCGCTATCCCTCTCTCTCTCTCTGTCTCTCTCTCTCTCTCTCTCTCTCTCTCTCTCTCTCCGTCTCTCTCTCTCCCTCTCTCTCTGCCCTTGAATGAAATGCGGAGCTCAGTGGTATGGTGGGTGCCTTGGAGTGAGAGGGGGTGAGGGGGGACGGGGAAAGAGAGAGTGGCTACTTACATTTTCACCACAATCAAGTCTCTCAGATTCTGATCAGGTTAACACTCAAACTTCCCCTGTTGGCCTGCTTTGTAGTCTGCCATGGGACTGTCCTCGACTTCTTTCTTTTGCTGTGCCTGTGTGTGTCTGGCTGACCTCACTCACAGGGACAGGTGTCACTGTGTGAAATAACGTCAGTGAGGGTCAGTCACAGCCAAACAGGTCGATGCCTCTCCCTTTAATCTCGGGCCAGGGGAGAATCAGATCTCTTTCGAATAGAATGATGCAGGAACAATCTGCTGTGTCTGATGTATGTGATATTGGATTGCAGCCTGTGTGTGTTATTTCGCTCTCTCTCTGTGTGTATATGTGTAGAGAGAAAAAGATTTTTCTCTCCCGCTCTCGATCTATCTGTCTCTCTCTCTCACGCACACACAAACCCTTCCTTCTCACTTTCTTTCTGGCTGGTGTTCAATTTCACACTTGGGGGAGCATAGTGACGAGAAGGTCAGGGCTGTGTCAACAATGGCCCACTTTTTTTGCTGATTCTGGGAGAACCATCCAGAGAGAAAGAGGGGGGACCCTGGACCATACATTCTCTCTCTCTCTCTCTGTCTTTCCCTCCCTCTCTTGTTTTACAAAAGGGGGGTGAATGCATGGTAGACTCAGCGTCAGCGTCTGCTCCTGCCATCTTCTCTCAGTCCTCCCACATCACTCGCTCACCACACTCCCCATCCCAAGCAGTGATCGATCAGGAGACATCAGGGAGGAGGGGGTTAAAGACACTGCATTCCCCAGGTGACACCCAGGCAACGGTGGGCCATCATTCCCATCGACTGCCTACTACTCTGTGGCAAAGCTGTTAGGTGTGTTTGGATCAGGACCTCCAAAGAGTCGCTAACCACGTGATGATGATGATGATCGGCTAGGTGCTAACCACAGGAAGCAATTAGCAGACTCTTGATTACGTGGTCATGAACTAACTGAATGTAGGACAAGCATCCCATGAATACCCTTTCAGAGGATAAAGGATAAAAGACCTACAATCAATGAATTCCAAAGAAACTGAAAAGGACGGATAGATAGATTGATTGATTGGTTGAACTCCCTCTCGTTCTCAGTTCAGTTTAGTTCAATTCGACACTTCCTCACTGTCACGATTACCAACTGTTGGGATGTTTTTTGTTGTGCAATTCCTGTAGCTTTGTTGTCATGGTAACATTTACTACAAGAAACACAACAGAAGACAATGGCATTTATCGTGTATTGCAATGCAGTCGTGATAGAGGCAGGAAAAAGAATGAGTCTTTGTTCTTTTTTGCTCCCTCTCTCTTTCTCTTTCTCTCTCTCTCTCTCTCTCTCTCTCTCTCTCCCTCTCTCATTTTCTTTCTTTCTGTGCTGGAAGGCTTGGGTTTGTTCACAGTGAGCGAAGGGAGAGATTACTCACTGGCTGGCATCGGGGCAAACTGATGGTGCGATGCCAGCTTTGCCAGCAGGGCACAACGGATTTACTGACCTATTGCTAACCCCAGGCACTTCCTCTGCTGAGCTCACCCCATCGCTGCCCACATCCAGCTGCACTGCATGCACAGCCTCAGTGGAAAGCAATCACCCTCCACCACCCCCCAATCACCCTCTACCACCCACCATGACCCTCCACCACCCCCAATCACCCTCCACCACCCCCCATCACCCTCCACCACACCCCACAGCCCTTACCTACCAACACCCTCCACCACCCCCCATCACCCTCCACCACCCCCCAATCACCCTCTACCACCCACCATGACCCTCCACCACCCCCAATCACCCTCCACCACCCCCCATCACCCTCCACCACACCCCACAGCCCTTACCTACCAACACCCTCCACCACCCCCCATAACCCTCCACCACACCCCACAGCCCTTACCTACCAACACCCTCCACCACCCCCCATCACCCTCCACCACCCCCTATCACCCTCCACCACCCCCAATCACCCTCCACCACACCCCACAGCCCTTAGCTACCATCACCCTCCACCACCCCCATCACCCTCCACCCCCCACGGCACTACCTACCAACACCCTCTCACTTTCCTATAGGGTGAGCAGGTATCCTGCTTTATGTTGTACTGCACAGCATTTTGAGTCTTTATTGAGCATTATTTGAGCATTTTGAGCCTTTATCCCACATATTGAGATAATGTCCTGCGTTTCCATTCCTCCTTTAGTTTTTAATTATGACAAATAAGAACACATGGATGCATTCTTTGACCCACCAAGCATATGCTGTTGCGGCATAGTTTCGACTCTATTTAATAGCGCTACGTCAAAAGCGGCCTGGCTCGTACAACAGCAGCATAGCCAAGGTTTTCTAAAAGCCTGGATTTCATCCAGTGGCTGAGAAGAGAGTAGTGAAGGTGGTCATCAAGAGGTTGTGACACCTGTCAATCAACCTGTGCAGATGTGGGGCCGGTGAACTTTGCAGGTACGGTAAAAGCTTCCAGGCGACATCTTGGCTACAAAGTTAGACGGAGATGGGGACTCCAAAAGAGTGTTCTGCAGTCTTTATAAAAACAGTTTTTTTTTTCATTTCACATAGAGGCGAATACAATGTGAAGTTTTTTTCTATCCCTAAAGAAAAACAACCATCCAAATCTATGGATTTGTTTCAGATGAAGTCCAAAGAAGACAGCCTGCTAGATGGGATCACTGAAATAAATCACAGCTTGACCAGAAGCCAAAGTATAGGTGTTTACAAGCCAAGAGGCAGAATAAAAAAAGAAAAATTCAGTTAGATAGACACATCATGTTTTAGGTTACCTCTCAGTGTTGGTAATGTGTTGTTGGTAAATGAGCCGGCCATCTCATGATGTGGGATGTAGGCTGCTGGAATGTGGTTGCAGGTAGGCAGGAGCACACACAGCGCAGGAGACAGTGGCTTTTTTATAAAAATAACTAATTTATTAACACAGGGTAACCCAAAAACATATAAACAAAACCAGGGTTATCACAACCCCAAATCATATAAACAAAACCAGGGTAATCACAACCCTAAAACATAGAAACAAAACCAGGGTAATCACAACCCTAAATCATATAAGCCAACCTGAACCAAACTAAAGCTCTACAACAGACAAGGTACACCTCTGTACTCACAACCTTTTCACAGTGTCCCACAGTGTCCCACACAAACGTACTCCTCATCCCACGTTTGGTCTGTTTGCATCTTGTGGCCCTACCTTCCCTCCCTCCCTGGCTAACCACAACGAGGCCATCCATCCACCCCCACCTCATCCCACCCTGCCAGCCACAGAACAAACTGATGGAGTCACTGTCACTTGAACAGTGAAACAAATTAATTGAAATATGTTGTGAGGTCTGTTCGGGTCCTGATGGAGACATTTTGTTGAGGGATTAGTGTAATACAGATTTGATGTAATCGGGGACCCATCCTTTCAAATGACAAAAATAATAATGATGTGCATTTTAATAATTAGAAATGGAATTTAAAAGATTAAATACAGCATATAAAACAACAGGGAGTCTTTTATGTAATGCTGTCTCTTTTTTTTTTTAAATAGTACTCTTTTTTTACAGAAAGCATGGCACATTGCTAAATTGCAGGCTACTCAGTGGAATTCACCATTAATTTGAGTTGTGTGCTGGCTAGCTTGAATTGGAAAATGGTCTCCCGGTGGTTTTCAAATGACTTTGGAAGGGATGAGGCCACATTCTAATGGCCTGATCACAGGCTTGTGTATGTGTGTATGTGTGTGTGTGGGGGGGGGGGGGGGGCGCATGTGTTCAGAATTGGTCTATGAATGTGTTTCCATATTATGAGTTTGCGTGCATGTTCATGTGTGTAATTGTATGTATTTTGCATGTCCTTGTGTGCGAGTGTGTGTGTGTATCTATGTGTCTGTGTTTGAGGGCTTTAGTGTGTGTCCGTCGCCCTTGAGCCAGCGAACACCTGTGTGGCACCTGTAAACCCGACTCCTCCTCTGTGCCTGGGGATGGCTGAAGCAGACCTTCAGATAAGCTGGATGAGGAAATGAGAGCACATCTGGAGGCTTTGTGATAGGTCACTCTCTCCCTTCTCTCGTCTCTCTTTTCTTTTTTTCTCTCCCTCTCTCTCCCTCTCATGTTCTCAACCACTTTGTGTCACTCCATCTCTCTCTCTCTCTCTCTTTCTCATGCTGTCTCATGCAAATTCTAATTCAAATTCAGACACGCTCTATTGGTATAACAGTGAGAATGCCAAGGGAATTATGAGCATTTCACAAACTCACACTGAAGTTTTGTGCTATACAGACACCAACAAGACAATACAGAGCAAACTGATCATTACAGTTTATAATTACAGACAGTGAAAAAGGCCAGCTCTAAATCCCTGGTTTTATGCTCATGTTTGGTAGGCTTCCGGCATAATGTATTCTCTCCTTTAAAACTTCAGCTGGTTTTGGTTATTCATATTGGTTAGCGATATGTGTTGGCGAAGAGATTATTTGTATTGGTTACCGATATGTGTTAGTGAAGAAATCATTAGTTTTGCTTAGCGACACTTTTAGCGATACTAAAGTATAAGAACCCCCTTTGTAACTATAGTGTCCATGCTTTGTTTTGGTTATTGTTTTTCCAGCATTCAGCAGATGGGACCTTTGAGACCCTTGTTTTTTTTTATCAGTCGGTCAGCTCTAATTGCTGGTTGGTTTGCGGTGCTGGTCTGGACATGTAGCACATCATGTGTTATTGGTTTCGGCCAGTTTTAGCATCAGCTGACGGAAGCGCACTGGTTTGAGGGCTTAGCCCTTGGGTTTGGGAGTGCTTTGCTTTGAGCTCAACTGGACCTTGGACACTTAATTTGAGATGCCTCCGGAACATGAAAGCTTCCCGTTGCTTTTTTGTTGAGTGGCTCAAACCATTCAAACATCTGAATTATGCCCTGCATACATTTGTTGACGGTTGTTTTTCTTTCTTTCTTTCTTTCTTTCTTTCTTTTTTCTCTTACTTTGATTCTGTTTACTTCTCTCGCTCTCTCTCTCTTTCTTTCTCTCTGTCTCTCATTTCTTTCTTTCTCTCCTCACCCTCCCTCCCACTCAGGCAGTGAGTGAGCTGGTAGGCTTTGATGGTGCCGTGCTCAGCTGGCCTGGCAACAGAGCTGGGCATGTTTTCCGGCTCTTTCTTCTGTTAGTACTAGCGAGGGCAGGTTACAGATACACTGAGTTCATGCTGTTCCAATAAATGTCCTTTAGACTGGCAACTCTCTCTCTCTCTCTCTCTCTCTCTCTCTCTCTCTCTCTCTCTCTCTCTCTCTCTCGCTCTTTCTCATCCGCACATACACCCCTTTTAGACTTCCTTTTCACTGTCTTACTTATAAGACCACGGACAATGTGCCTCCTTTACCTATCTATCATACACACACACACAAAAGAAAAAAATCAAGAATGTAATTTCTTTCTATCTTCTCTACCTAATCCCGCTCGTTTTCTACCAACTCTCCCCCCCCCCTCTCCCTCCCCCTCTTTCTCCCCCTCTCTTTCTGAATCGATTCCTGCTGGTCTTTTATCAGTTCATCTGCCTTTTTTTCACATTGTGAGGTAGGGAGACAGGTCATCTCAGGTACAAAAGAGAGACGGGGGAGGAGGAGGGGTGAGGTACTGAGAGAATGAGCCAACAGTGAGAAGAAAAGGAGAGAATCCAGACTGTCTGTCATTACTCCTGGGATCAAGAGTGCCTCAGTGTGTGGCCTTTCCTTGAAGAGAGAGAGAGAGAGAGAGAGGATAGAGATAATACATAGATTCAGATCCCATGGGTTATGGGTTGTGTGTGTGTGTTTGTGTTTGTCTTTTGTTGTGTGCATTTGCATGCATGTGGATCTATCCTTTGTATGTGGTAGGTGTTTGAGGGGATATTTTCGGCCTCTCCGTAAAAACACATTTGCACATCAGCCTTTTTTATTAATCCTGCTGCGATATCCAAATGATTGTTTTAAAGACAAGCACAAAATACTGTGATGATACATCGCAGCGTCCTTTTGTAGCTGAACTCCAGATTCAATCAAGCACACCATATGCCAGTTATGTCATGGGCATTGTTTGGCCATCGTTACAAATCAGTCTGACAGACTTTTGTCACTGCAGTGCAACCACATCTCACATGTATTAAAGATGTCATATTTAACGTCTCATCTCTGCCGTACATACTGAATAGAGTGCATTAAGTGCATGGTCAATGGGCAATATGCTATCAGATACAGAATGACATGTAAGTGCAATTATCTGTGGCCTTTGTATGGAAAATATAACCAAAATGTAGAGAGAATTTCATGAAAAATGCTTGTGGTTGAAGATGCAATAGGTAGGTTTTGCAGTCAAAAATGAAATTGTTTACTGACTAACCATGACAATCAAATTCTGCAAGGACAGGAAAACAATAGGGACATATTTCTCTGTGTTCTACAGACTGGTTCTTTGTTACAGGTGTTTAACGCAGTCATTTTCTTTTGTCAAGGCCACAGAAAAACTGAATGTAGAGGAATACCAGGACGGCTTCTGCCATGCCCTTAGAATGACTTAGTTGTTAAAAAATAAGTTTAAAGTTTAATTTAATAATTTAGTTTTTTGACATGTTTAGTCATCATTTCCTAGAAGAACATATATATCTACCGGTACTGTATTTCCTTAGGCCAAAGTTTAAAATGTTTGTTCTTTAAATTAAATTAAATTAAATTAAAAGAAATTAAATTTGACATATGATTTGAAATATAATGACTTATTTATATCGGTTCCCGAGTCTCCTTCTCTTTCTCTCTCTATCCCTCCCATATTTCCCATATGTCCACTTTAAACTCTGCTCTGATTGATGTATGTTGGTATTTATCTGCTTGTTGACTTCATTAATCATTAATCCTCCCTAGCCTCTGGTGCTGGTCAGCACCCCCCCCCCCTCCATCTCCCTTCAGCCTTCACTGATTTGGCCTTTCTGACTGCACTCACGCGGGGCGTTTATTTGGGTTCGAGGGGCCAGCATCCCACAGGGGGTCTTTATGATGCACTAATCTCTCTCTGACTGTGGAAAGGTGGGGGGCTTCTAATATGGGGTGGGGGTTGTTGGAGGATGGGTGGGTGGGGGGGTGGGTGGATGGAAAATAAGATTCGGGGCCCGCGTGAGCTCCCTCCTGAAAGTACAGCCCCCGCTCCCCATGAATGCTGCGAGGAGCCATGGTGCCGTGGAGGGAGAGAAGTTGCATTCTTGTTCTTTTTTTTTTCTCTCTCTCTCAAGCTTCAGCTCGAGCTCTGTGCGCTCACTAATGATGTTTTCAGGGGTCTTCACCTCCTGCGGTGTCCAGAACAAAACCACAGGGAGAGAGGGAGGGAGAGAGGCAGGGAGAGAGGGAGGGAGAGGGGGGAGAGAGAGGGAGAGACGCCTGACCTTGGCTGGTGAAGAGGGTGGTTGGTGGGTAAATAGATTGCATTGAGGTTACCTTGACAACTGTCTGTGCTGCTGATTTTGGCTATCTCTGGGCCTGGGGATGGAGAGAGGGAGAGAGAGGGAACGGTGGGGGGAGGCTCAAAAGGTAGACAGAGAAGGAAAGAATGAGAGAAGGAGAGAGAGAGCATAGAGAGTAAGAGAGAGAGTACAGAGAGAAAGAGGGAGAGACAAAGTGTGTGTGTGTAAGAGAGAGAGAGAGAGAGAGAGAGAGAGAGCTGGAGACACTCAGAGTCTGCCAGGCATGGAATTCTTCTGACTTCATATTAATCATTAACACAATGTTCCCGAAAGCTCCTGCCAAACGAACACGGAAGAAATTCATGATGCTTTTTTTCTTCTCCCTGTCTGTCTCCCTCTCCCTCTCCCCTCTATTCCTCTCGTTTTGTTTTTACAGGGGGCTCGTTTTAGAGAAATTTACCATCTCTTCTGTCGCAACCACCACCCGAGGGAAATAGAAGGACAAACTGTGGCCAGGACATTAATTATTTACCCCCCCCCCGGAACACACATAAACACACATGCTCACACACTCTTATACACAACCACACATACACATATACACTCAGACTGGCGGTATATGCTCCGGCCTCCTCTCACTTGTTCAGGAGCACACACAGACAAAAATCTTCCTCTGTTTCTCTCTCACTCATTTTCACACACACACACAGACACACACACACACACACAAACACACACACACACACACACACACACACACACACACACACACACACACACACACACACACACAGACACACACACACTGACATTGTTTGTACCCAAAATAGTTTGTGTTTTTTTTATTTTTTTAAATACCCCCTTGTAAATACAGACATAAATATACATCTGCACATGTACAAACTAACATACATACGTATATAAACACCAATGAAATCTCATAAACTCACCTGTTCACATACACACAAATACACTCCCCCTTCTCTTTATGCAGCAAATACACACATGCAAACAAGCAGGCACAAAGAAAGATCCATACACAGAGAAACACACTATATACAGTGGCATGTAACATTTTGGGCTTTCCTGGTCAAAATTATGACTACTGTGAATAGTTTAGTAAGTACATGAACTGATCTGCAAAAGGCAAAAAGGTCCAGATGGAACATTATTTTCAACATTTTAAGCAAGCTTAGGGTATTATTTTAGTTTTGTACAATTTTGGAGTGGAAAAAAGATAAATTGCACCATGCAAATGTTTGGGCACCGCGAGAGATTTGAGCTTTCAGACCTTAATTAGCTCATTAGGTCTATGGCTTGTTCACAATCATCGTTAGGAAAGGCCAGGTGATTTTTCAAATTTCAAAGCTTTATAAATACTCTGACTCCTCAAACCTTGTCCCAACAACCAACCGCCAAGGGCCTCCCTCTTAGCAGCTGTCTGGCACAAACTAAAGTAAATGATGTCCGCTCAGCAGGAGAGAGCTATACGAAGATAGCAAACCGTTTTCAAGTAGCCGTTTCCTCAGTTCCTAATGTAATAATAAAAAAATGGCAGTTAACAGGAACGGTGGAGTTGAGGTCTGGAAGACCAAGAAGACTGTCTGAGTAAACTGCTCGTAGTTTTGCTAGAAAGGTAAATCAAACCCCCCATTTGACTGCAAAAGATTTAGCAGTCTCCGCTAAACAGTAACGATACATTCTTCTACTGTACGCAACACCTGCACAAATATGACCTTCGTGGAAGAGTCATCAGAAGAAAACCTTTCCTGTGGGATGGATGGATGATCCTGAACACATCTCAAAATCCACAATGGACCTGCTTTATGAGGCACAAACTGACGGTTTTGCCATGGCCCTCACAGTCCCCTCACCTACACGGGATTGAAAAACTGTGGCTGGACCTCAAAAGAGCAGTGCATGCAAGACGGCCCAAGCTCTATTCCTCTCTCTCTCCCTCTCTCTCTCTCTCTCTGTCTCTCTCTCTCTCTCTCTTTCTGTCTCTCTCTTTCTGTCTCTCTCTCCCTCTCTCTCTGTCTCTCTCACTTACACGCACACATAAATATACATATGTATATGAATACACTACCATTACCTATCCATCACCTGTACACACACACACACACACACACACACACACACACACACACACTTCCCCAATCTGATGCCCCTTTGCTGCCTGTTGCTGGCGGAGAAGGATTCCTCTCTCGTTTGCCTGCTGTGCGTCTTGCGGCGGCGCTGAGTGCTCTGTGCCAAATTGAAATTTCAGCGCTGGAAAAATGGAGCTGAGAATCCATCAGGGTAATTGAATGGGCCAGGCGTTGAATAGAATGATGCGTAAGCCACATCTTAGTCTCCTAGATGGGAAGTGTGTGTGTGCGTGTGTGTGTGTGTGTGTGTGCATGTGCGCGTGCGCGTGTGCGTGTGTGTGTGTGCGTGTGCGTGCGTGCGCGTGTGTGCGTGTTTGTGTGTGCGTGTGTGTCCGTGTGCGTGCGTGCGTGTGTTTGTGTGTGTGTGCGTGTGTGTTTGTGTGTGTGCGTGCGTGTGTGTGTGCGTGCGTGTGTGTGTGTGTGTGTGTGACTACCGGTTTGGGGTGTGGATGTGTGTGTGAATAGTCTGTGCAAGTATCACCACAAGTGGGTGTGTTTAGGTTTGTGTCTATATGCACATGTTCAATTGCAAAGGTGTGCATTTCTTTGGGATTGAATGTGTGAGTGCATATTGATCGATTCATATGCATGTATTTGACTGTGAAAGTGGACACTTTTGAGAGTATATGTGTGCTTGTATGAGTAGGCCCATTCATTGGTGTGTGTGTGTGTGTGTGTGTGATCTTATCTAATTTGGAGAGATGACCCAGAACCTTCCATTTCTCACCGGCGCTGGACGTGGAGTAGGAGGAGGAGGAGGAGGAAGGTTGTTTACGGTGCTGTAATTGACGAGCTCCATAAAGTTTATTTTCTCTTGCATGAGCTCATCTCGCCCAGCCACACATCACTGCCTCGGCTCCACAGACTCCTGTCGCCACCGCCACAGTGGACACTGTACACCGCATGTGTGTGTGTGTTTGAATGTGTGTGTGTGTGTTTGAATGTTTGTGTGTGTGTGTTTGAATGTTTGTGTGTGTGTTTGAATGTGTGTTTGAATGTGTGTGTGTGTGTGTGTGTGTGTGTGTGTGTGTGTGTGTGTGTGTGTGTGTGTGTGTGTGTGTGTTTGAATGTTTGTGTGTGCGTTTGAATGTTTGTGCGTGTGTTTGAATGTTTGTGTGCGTGTTTGAATATTTGTGTATGTGTGTGTTTGAATGTTTGTGTGTGTCTTTGAATGTTTGTGTGTGTGTTTGAATGTTTGTGTGCGTGTTTGTGCCTTTAGGTGTGGATGTGAGTGTTTGTGTGTGAGAGAGATAGAGTTTGTGTAAAGGTGATCATAGGTCATCTGTTCCATGGAGCGAATATAGTGTTATCGTCACTCTGATTACAAGTTATGCTGTCTTTTTCTCTTTATATTCATCAGAGGATGACAGACACAGAGAAAGAGAAAGTATGATACGGGACCCCCTGAAATGACCGTTAACTGACTGTGCTAGGGACTCCATCTTGACCTTGGTGGTATGGGTGACATCACTGCATAAACACAATGTGGGTGGAATGAGTGGTGTCATTATGACTCTCCCACATTCTGTCCCTGTTTCTCGGGGTGTGTGTGTGTGTTTGTGTGTGTGTGTGTGTGTTTGTATGTGGTCTTTTTGTATGTTTTTTTTTTTGCATGGGAGGATGTGTTGGTGACTACATGTGTTTGTGTGTGTGATGTGTTAGAGCAACCAGGTCTAGTAATGAGCGTGGTGTGTGTGTGTGTGTGTGTGTGTGTGTGTGTGTGTGTGTGTGTGTGTGTGTGTGTGTGTGTGTGTGTGTGTGTGTGTGTGTGTGTGTGTATGTGTTTCACAAATGCCTGGGATGCTTGAGGACAGACATGGGCACTATCTTTTCTTTTCCGCCCACTTCTCTCTATCTCTCACTCATTTAACCATTTTTTTGGTGATGCACAACACAGGTCTGTTGTCTGTTTTGAAGGTACATATATATTTTTTGGTGGTTCCTTTGGGAATGTCGACGTCACTCTCTAAATTGAGTTCAATTGAAATTGAACAGTGAATTGAATTACTAATGTAAACAAAGAAACATACATACATATGGAGAAAGACTGCATTCGTTTGGGGAAAAAAGAATTGGACATTTGGACATTGGAAAAGAATTGGACAGACAGTGGGAGAATCGGAGAGAGACAGAGTGAGAGAGGATGGGTGAAAGAGAGACAGAGTGAGGGAGAGAGGTAGAGAGAGAGAAAGAGCGAGAAAGAGAGTGGGGAGAGTGAGAGAGGATGGGTGAACGAGAGACAGAGTGAGGAAGAGAGAGAGAGAAGGAGAGAGAGAGAAAGAGAGGGAGGGAGAGAGAGGATGGGTGAAAGAGAGACAGAGTGAGGGAGAGAGAGTATTTCTGTGTGTTACAGCACATTTGTAACCTGATGCCTTATGGAGGAGTAGCAGGGAGTGTCTGAATGCTTGAGATTGCTATCAGTGTGGGATCACTGTGTGTGTGTGTGTGTGTGCGGTTTTGCATGTGTGCGTTTGTCTCCAGCCATCTGTGCAATGAAGAGCCAAGGTTTTTTTTTTTTTTTTAAGAGTGGGTCCAAACCATTGCCTTCACACTGATAAAACACAATATGGTGCACTTGTTAGGTGCGTAGGGCTGTGCTTTTGAGACTGTGATACACTGATGGTACTTGTGACAGTGCATCTGCCATTCACAGTACTGTGACAGTCGCCAGGACACAGGAGCGCAGGAGCTTCTCCAAAGACATCCTTGATTTACCAATAACTTTTTGAATAAGGAGTAGAAATGTTTTCAAAATCAATTCATGCAACATCATCGAACATTTTTGAAGCTGTGTCTGGGATCGTTCTTGGAAGCCACATGTCCAGATGCCCATCTTATCTCACACTTTAAGATGGAGCTGTTTGTTGTTGTTCTAGCTCCCATAACTTGCATTTTTATCTAAGATGCTTGTCGTGACATGTTAAATTGGGAATGAAGAGCAGAGGGAAAAAAATATTAACGTGTGTGTGTGTGTGTCTGTGTGTGTGTGTGTGTGAGAGAGAGAGAGAGAGAGAGAGAGAGAGAGAGAGGGATGGAGGCAGTAAGAATGCATTTGTGTTTGGGGGTGCATGTAAGACAAGTGTGCCTGTGTGTGTAGGAAGTAGAGAAGGAGAGAACCCAAGGCAGACACAGAGAGTGCAGGAAAGAGAGAGAGTGGGAAGAGAGAGAGAGAGAGAGAGAGTGGGAAGGGAGAGAGAGTAGATAGAGTGGGGAGTGGGGAGAGAGAGTAGATAGTGCACTCCTGTTGTAACCCAAACCCTTGTGACTCCAGGTGCAGAAAGAGGATCGGTGTGGTGGTGTAGTTGTGGCTGGTGTGGTCTCTCTCTCTCTCTCTCTCTCTCTCTCTCTCTCTCTCTCTCTAGCTAGCATTCTCCTGTCTCACACCCAGCCTTTGTGTCTTTGCCAACCTGCATCTGTGTGCCTGTGCTGGGCCTCGACCCCCCCCCCCCCCCCCCCCCCCCCCCTCCTCTGCATGTCCCTCTCACCAGCTGGGAAGGATGAGGGTTTAGACGCTCTCTCTTTCTCTGCTGTCTTTGTGTGTGTGTGTGTGTGTGTGTGTGTGTGTGTGTGTGTGGGTGTGTGTGTGTGTGTGTGTGTGTGTGTGGGGGGGTGTCTGTGTTTGTGTGTCCACAAACACCCCATCCTAAATGACTAATGCAAAGAGAAAAAAAAAATTCCCTTTGGACACAGAGTTCTTGAATTAACAAATAGGAAAACATCCACACACCTGAATTGAAAAGCGGTCCCGCGCAGATGCGTGCGCGCACACACACACACACACACACACACACACACACACACACACACACACACACACACACACACACATACAGGACTGCTCTCGGCCTCTTCTGTGCCCTGCACTTGAGTGTAGGCCAGCAGGATTGGGTGTTCCCTGGGTATAAAGTTTAGAGGCATCCGGCATGGTTTTGGACCGCAGTTCAAACCAAGGGAGGAGGAGAGGAGGTGGGCAGAATATTACCTGCTCGTGACACGACTGTACTCACTACCACCCCCACAATCCCAAAAAACACACACAACCCCCCTATTCAGCTAGAGCAGCAGAGTGGAGTCTCGCTCACCAGTACCTCCTTACCATATCAAAGCAGTTCAGAAACACAGCCGGATTTGCCTACTTTTTTTTATTGAACTGGACTGTGAAAAGTATGCTTGCTCTCTTTTTCCATTTGATCTCAACAAAGGGCTCATATTTAATTATTTGTTAAATTGATGTGTCAGGTGTCTTTGCTTAGTTGGGTTTCTCACCAATGGAGTCATTATTTCCCTGTTGTACACACAGCTTATTGAAGCTCAATATCTGACAGGGGGTCTACTCTTTAGATGCCTATCATTGTCAAATCGAGGTCTCCCCTCTAGCAGAATGCTTGCCCTTGACTGTAATTGGCTGATATGTCACTAGATAATTGCGACCAAAAGCTTATTTAATTATTGTATTTTTTAACTCAAACACTGTGTTATGTTTTTATGCTGTACAGTTGTATTGTTTATGTTTGTAGCAAGTATTATTTCAATATATAAATGTTGTAATTGTTTTATTAAAATAGTCCACCTTGAATATGCATTTGTAATAAAGACAAGTAATCTGTCTCTACCCAGACTGAGAACCTAATAGGATAGAACATAAATGTTACATTTGTATTACTCTGTTGGTACACGTGTGTGCATAGATTCCACGAACAAAGGAGTGAACAGATTAAAGGAGTCATTACTAATTTATGTCACTAGTGCCACTCTTCTGTTCTTGCTGTGTGTGTGTGTGTGTGTGTGTGTGTGTGTGTGTGTGTGTGTGTGTGTGTGTGTGTGTGTGTGTGTGTGTGTGTGTGTGTGTGTGCAGCGCTTGAGTGAAATGTGGTGTGCGAGAGAAGCGCTCTTATCTCCCATCGGCGGGACCTTCCCTTGGGCTGCACAAGCACATTACCGTCTCTCTCCCTCTCTCTCCCTCTCTCTCTCTCTTTCTCTGTCTCTGGCTGCTCTTGAGAGGTGGAATGTCCCTTTAAGAGGGCGCGGAGAATGGAAGAAGCGCATCTCCTCCTCCGTGACATCGCGCAGGATCGCGTCCTATCGCGTGCGTCACTCCGCCCCTCAGCCAGGAAGCCAGCCAGGGCAAGGCTGCCCGTAAGCGACCGCGCTGTGTGTTGGTTTGATACAGACGTTGTGTCATTAGATTGCATACGGCAACTGAGGGGGGATGAACTTGCCTGGCACTTCAAGGGAATGTCAAAATAGCTCTATTTTTCCTGGATCCTGAACTTTTAAAGTGCGTCGTCAGTCGCGTTTTCACACACTGAACTGTACAATCACTTGATTGTCACGATTGTTTTTTGACAACCCCCCCCTCTTTCTTTTCTCCTTTTCGTTTTATTTTACTATTTTTTCTATTGTGAGTGGATTCACATATTGAAACAAAAGTGGATTTAACAGACGTTGCGCTGTCCATCACTTCTCCAAGATGCTGTTGGTGTCCCAGCAGCTGCTAGACACACCTCGCATGGAGCCAATAGTAAGTTCATGAGTTTATAACCACTAACTATGAAATGGTGGGCTTGCCTGCAGTTAATGGTCACTGAGCGTACAACTCTCTTTTAAAACCCAATTACCGGGTCTGGTGTCAATGCTTGTCCAAGGCAGCGACTGACCCATACAACACACGCGCGCACACTTAAACACATGCACACTCACACGCTGTGTTCTTTACGTACAATAAGAATGGCTATTTAAGCTTCAAGTCAGAGATACAGTATCAATGTTTATCTGGTGGGCATTATTAAAAGAACTTGAATGCAAAAGGGGTTGGGCTGTTTGAGCTACGGGCACACAGAGCCTGGTTAGAAGACATTAAAGATTAACCTGTCCGTCAATGTGAGGAAGTTCCATTAGCTTGTTATTTCACACTTAAACCGCTTCTCAGCACATTTCTGAAATTGTCCGTCCACGCAGGTACCTAATGTACGATTTCAGAAATGCTATCAGAACTGCCGTCAGATATTGGAGTGGAGGGAGATCTTGTTCGGTCGCTATCAGTGGTGCTACTGCAGCTTTTATCGGTAGTAATGTGACGTTTGATAGCCTTATAAAACACCCTTTTGTATTCACGCGTTCGCTCAAACGTGTTGTTGAGAGTCGCTTAAACGTCTCCGTGCAAACGGGGAGAAAAAAAAACCAAAACCCTTCACACTGTTCGACCAGCATGTGGTCTGCTTGATGGAATTAAAAGCCATTTATCAGACTTGGCTCTCCGTGTGGCTGCTGCCTCCCTCCGTAACAAAAGACAAGAGAGCCGTGAGTCGGTGCTGCTCACTGACGGCGCATCTCTAGAAGCGTTTCAGTGTAAACTGTTTGGTGGTGTCGCCACAGAATCGGACGCTAGTTCTCCGCGTCTTTTGTGTTAAGCAGGGTTTTTGTTCATTCGTGAAAGACACGGGGAGAGCGAATGAGTCTGAAATCGCACTGACATGAGGAAATGTGAGAGACGCAGGCTGCCACCGTGTCCAGGATTTAACAGGGCCACTAGAATGCGTAATGGGATTAAGAAGGTGGCGGAGGGCCCCTCAGCTCGCCCTATCATGTATTGTGCGAGGCGATTGCATCCAGCTCCTGAACGTGGCGAATTTAAAGTTATTCACTTGCTTGAATAGACTGCGAGGTTGGGAAGGGGTATTTGGGGCTTCAGTGCCAGTCAACAGAGTAGAGCATGGTTTGCTCGCTCTCCTCTCTCTCTCTCTCTCTCTCTCTCTCTATATGTGTGTGTGTGTGATTCAAAATGCTGATGCCGTGTGTTCTGTCGATCAATAATGTCGACCAATTGACTAAACGGGAGCATTCACTCAGTCGTGATTTATGCACCGCCCCTGCCGTGGCATGGCTTTGCTTTGCTTAAATACATGTCCTGAACCTTTTATTTCTGTTGATTGCCACTGGTCCAGCATGCTTTCGTGGTACTTCATTAATCAGGAGATAGCTTTAGATCTACATGGCACATGACTGACATTTGTGCTGCTTGAAGAATGAACATTCCAAGCTTCGGTTCTCTCTCTCTATCTCTCTCTCTCTCTCTCTCTCTCTGTGTGTGTGTGTGTGTGTGTGTGTGATGCAATGCGTGATCTAACGGATTGGAATGCAAGGAGGGTTAAAGTTAAAGTTCTGGAGAGACGAGGGAAAGCTGGAATGTGCAGACGTGATCAAGAATGTGCTCGTGTAATAGCCGAGAAGTGCAACATTTACTGAAGTTGTAGTTCATTTTATGTCATTTGTCCACTTTAATGAAAATACAACGTTAAACAGTGACGTTGTATCCCGTGTAATTATTCCCTTACTTCCATAGCATGTTCTCGGGTGCGTTTCAAAAGAGGGACTAAGTCGCATTATTACTACTGTTATTATCTCATATCAAGAGTAGGCAGGTTCATTGTTTTCATGAAATGACTTCCTATAACCAATACTTCATCCACCAATAGTCTCCGTAATTTTTTGAGTCGTAAACACCGATGCTACCTACATGAGATGGTATGTTACCACAACTACCTTACTCATTTCCCGCGGGCCAGTGTGTGTGACCGCAGGACGAGGGCGAACCTTCCCAAAATGTTCTCTGGTCTAACTTGATATAGAAGTGGGCCGCATAGCAGTGGGGAAATCCTAACAATAGATGTGATTCTTGACCATATGGACTTTTCACAAGGACTCAAAATAACACAATGTTTATTAAAAACTGAACACATATTGGGTGAAATCAGCGACCAATTTGGAAAGTACGCAGTAGACGGAAGAAAATTGTATCTTTCTCGGGAACATGGTAATAGACATATCTGGCTGTGGTGATGTGTGATTTACCTTGTTAGTATATGCTTAGCTATGAACCTAAGCCGGCAGATGCCCCGGTGTATCTCGCTGTATGTCTCAATTTGAACTGAACCGCGGCCAAATTAGTCAGACAGGGAACTTTGAAGTCCATACTGAGGACAACTCATCTGTGGAATGCCCGATCGCCTCAGATCTCGCAATGGGGAGTTAGCGGCACTGTAATGCAAGCGTCTGAAGAAAGAGTTTTTTTTCCTTTTGGTGTCGTGAATAGGGTTGGATTCCACCTCAAAGTTCTGTTAACTAAAAACAACAACATGGCGAAAGGCTTTCATCTCGCCGACGGTCTTAAAAGATGAGATCACTGAATAAATTCGTGTGTGCTAGATGCGGGGCAAGAATTTAACTTTGAGACTGGGTCGCTGCCTCTTCCGAGTTCAAAAGCAGCGCAGTCTTCAAAGCGTCAGAATCCCCTCTTCACCTCCTAATACAAACAGGCC
Source organism: Clupea harengus (assembly GCF_900700415.2). Lineage (NCBI taxonomy): Eukaryota > Metazoa > Chordata > Actinopteri > Clupeiformes > Clupeidae > Clupea > Clupea harengus. Next base: position 11,909,327 of record NC_045169.1, read on the forward strand.
GTCTGTAATTTTCCAGTGAAAATGACCCCCCCTCCTTTTTTTTTCTTACTGTGACTGTGAGTGAGTGTGTATGTGTGTGTGTGTGTGTGTGTGCCACAAGGTGAATATCACCCTCCTCCTTTCCTTTATACATGAAAGATGGAGGATGAAAATGTGCTGATTTGCAGCAGAGCCATATGGTGGCTCCCTGAGAGAGGGAAGGAGGGAATGAGGGATGGGGGGGAGATAGCAGGGGGGTGGGATTGAGGGTGGTATGGAGGTGAAGATGGTGGGAGAAAGAGCGAGAGAGCTGAGTGGGGAAATGAAAGAGAGAGGTTAGGATGGCCTTGAACATATTTTGTGTGGGCCAGCGGTTTGTAGCACAACCTGTCAGTGAAGGAGCCTGCTGCCACCCCTGCAAGCAGTCTAGAGAATGGCAACCTCAGCATGTAAACTGACAAGGACAATCACTTGAATGTAGGTAAGAGTTTGCATGTGTGTGTATGAGAGAGATGCGTATGAGTGGAGTAACATTTACCTCTGACAATATGAAAAGGAGTCAACATTCTCATGCACACACGTACACAGACAAACACACACACACACACACACACACACACACACAACCAATACCCCTCCATTCATTAGCCAAGCGAAAAAGGCATTGATTTTTTTTGTCCAACCCTGTTTAATGTCTGAAAATGGCACAGCACCCCACCCCACCCCACCCCACCCCACACACACACACACACACACACTTTCTCTCCAATCTGAAAGGGTCCGGGTTAGAAGTGGTGTGGAGATTGACAGCTCTGATTGACAGGTAGCTTTGTTCCCTGTGTTCCAGTTTCAGTGGTTGTCCTAAGCAGGGAAGGCAGGGAGCTGTGGTGGCCAACTCAGACCCCCTCCCCACCACCCCGCCCATTAATGGGAGAGCACTTGAAGTTGAGCCAGGCAAAGAGTGAGGAAGTGTGTGTGTGTGTGTGTGTGTGTGTGTGTCTGTGTGTGTGTGTGTGTGTGTAACAGAAAGAGAGCAGAGTGTGTGTGTAAGAAAGCGAGAGAAATGGTTTAGAGTATGATAGAGTGAGACACACTATAGGTGTGTGTGGTGCAGTATTTACGCAACTGTGTGTCTATGTGGAAGTGAGATCAAATGTGATGGTTTTTGTTTACAAGAGAAACAGAGACTGAGAGTTAAGGAAAAAAATGAAATGCTTGGGTTTGGCGGCATCCTTTAAGTCAACTTGTGTTTTTCCTGCTATCTGTCTGGTTCAGTGACCCAGCTCTGTGGTTTGACGTGAATGAGGGAGAAAAAGTGACTGAGAGAGAGAGGAGGGAGCGGGAGTGGGAGCGGGTGAAGGGGGGGGGGGGTAACTGCTAGCCAGCAAGTGCGTCAGTGTGACTATCAGACAAAACCCCAACCAGGAAATAACAGTGTTGCCTAGGGATCAAAAACAAATAGGAGAACATACCAAAAATCAGGTTGTGTGTTGTCCACCCCCCTTCCCCCCTTCTCCCTTCTCCGCTCATACAATAACAACCAGGAGTCTATGTGTGTGGTATAAAAATGAACACACACACACACACACACACACACACACACACAGAGACATACACAAACACACACACAGACACACACACACACACACACACACGCACGCACACAAAACTCTGCAACTGCCAGCACACCCCACTCATTGAGCCAGGGAAACCACCCTTGCTGTCTCTGTTACTGCAGGATGATATACTATCTCGCTTGACGTGCGTCTGTGACCAGTTCAGAAAGAGGACCCAGGGACAAGAGAGGACACACCACGTTAAAAAAAAAAATCCAAAACAAACACACACAAAACAAAACAAACACACGGATATCTGTCTTGCAAACAGAATTCACCATGCGAGGTTTACTGCCTGTTTGTGTATCTGTGATCGGTCTAAGCGCTCATGTGAAATAGTCGCCATGACGCCAGCTCCTCGCCCTCAAGGGAATGGTGAGTTGGATGGAGGCCGATGGAGGGAGGCTTATTTACCCACAATGCTCTACGATCGCTGTCCATCCATCTGTCATTGGTCAGGGGGAAGAAAAAGGGGGAGAGAAAGAGAGAAAGCTGGATACATCAGGGCAGCTCCCGTGTCCTGAGGGCATTAGGTGTCTGTTTGAGGCATCAGATGTCCGCTGAGTTTTTCTTCTCCTGTCTCCAATACATCACTGCTCACAGAGAGAAGCTGTGGCGGCCTCCAAGTCAATACAGGGCTAAAAAACTGTGTCAGAACACTCTAAGTCAGTTGTTGGCAAAGGTGGTCCTTGGTGTGTCTTGGAAAGCTGTACAAAGGTTTTACGCCGATCAAACTTATCTTGATAAAATAATCTCTTTTGAACCCTTCTGGAACCCCTTTGGCGGGGGTATCAGGTCCTGGTAGGCCTTTTTAGCACTGTTGAAGAAAAGTGTTCGTTCCATAGAAAAGAAAGTTCCTTATAGGGTATTTAAAGGGTTATGAAGTAAAGTTATGAAGAACCCTTCAGGTTGTAGATTCTAGTTCACATTCTTTCAACGACTAACTGTGATAATGAATTCTCTCTAAGCTGTCTGTAAATGTAATCAGGAAGAAAAGCTCCTTCTCCCAGCGTCCCACATCTTAACACCTTTGTTGCTCATTAACAGACACTATCTCACTCCCAAAAATGATGCACCTTCCTTCACTTTCAGGCTTATATTTGCGTGCAGTGTCCCACTAATTTATCACACACTGTTTTACAGCCCATACACAACCCAAACCCTATGTGTATCTATCGTATAGGTTTCTTTGTGTACACGTGTTTGCTAAATGATTCAGTGGGATTAAATGTTAATGGAACACCTTGAGGATTACCACGAAAGATCTCAGGTTGGATTGGAATCGGACTGGACCGAGGTAACCATAAGAAGCTGGAGAGTTATCTGTGGGTGGAGGTGCTGAGAGATGAAGACTTAAGTGGAGTGTATGTGTATGTGTGTGTTAGCGTGTGTGTGTGTGTGTGTGTGTGTGTGTGTGTGTGTTAGCGTGTGTATGTGTGTGTGTGTGTGTGTGTGTGTGTGTGTGTGTGTGTGTGTGTGCGTGCGTGTGAGTGTGTATGTGTGTGTGTGTGTGTGTGTGTGTGTGTGTGTGTGTGTGTGTGTGTGTGTGTGGTTGGGTGGTGAGGTTTGATGATGTGATCTTTACAGATGGATATGGAGAGTGGGGTGTGGGTCTGTAGGGGTATCCTGATTTGCCTTGACTCAGCCTGAGGAGTTCCACAGCGT
>NC_045169.1:11957586-11962586 GCF_900700415.2 Clupea harengus
AATGTGTAATCAGTCTTACTCTACACTCATAATGACCTGACAGAGCACCATAGCTGTTGACCCAGCTCACGCTTCCTCTGGGCATTGGGGCGCTCGTGAACGTGGGTACACAACCTCAATGCAACATTTATGTGATGTTTTACATGTAACATCACACCATATGCAAACCACAAGCTCTGACACAGATGTTTGTCATGCTGCAGTCCTCTGGCTTGGCTAACCCTAGCCCCACAGAGGCACACAGCACTTATTTCTCATCTCCAGTTGTATTGTTTTGTTTATTCCGTTGTGTTGTCCAATTTTATTAACTTTGTGCGTGGTGTGTTTGCAAACCTCTCCTTGCTCTGAATCTCAATGAAGGGCTTTGGACTTAAAGAACTTTGGTCCTAATCCATGGGGAGGGTTGCTCCAGAGGTCTCCCGCAGTGTGTGTGTGTGTGTGTGTGTGTGTATGTGTGTGTGTGTGCATGTATGTGTGTGTTTGTGAAAGAGAGAGAGAGGGAGAGAGACTGAGAGAAAGAACAAGTTGAAGTTGTGAGTTTAGGCCTTGAGGGCGGTGACCCTATGGGTAATGGAAACGATCTGCTCACTGATCCCACTTCTGGCACTAGCATACATGCAGCTGTGTGCTGGTACGTGTACACTACTCAAAGAGCCAATAGAAGTAAAGAAAAAAAAATCAGCCAGGGCCATTTAGAGATAGAGCCTTGAGATCCCTGGAGACCAATTGGGAGATGTGTGAGAGCAGTTAGGATGCGCTGATGAACAAAGACACTTTCATCATCTCTACAAACTGTTGTGAAACAGCAGGGAATTAATTTGATGACTGCTGACCATGCTAAGAATGTCCGCCATATTTGATACATCAGAGGGTATATAGTGTAGCTTTGTGTGTTTTCCTTTAGCTGCCTCCATGCTAAGTACCTCTTTTCGCTACTGGTTGTTCTAATCCGTCTTCCTTTCTGCATTTCATCCCTGTTCGTACTTGGTATCTTCCTCTATCGGTCAACCCTCTTGTGTCTAGCGGTGTCTTGTCATTAAATGGTCATTATGCCATCGTTCTAGTTTAATGGGCATTGGCATTGGAGCAAATTCATTTGATCACTGCTGACAATGCTAACTCAACCCAGAGTCTTCACAACGGTCCGCAATATTTGATACATCAGAGGGGCAAAATTATAGCTTTGTGTGTTTCTTTTAGCTGCCTTCGAGCTAAGTATTTCTTTTTGCTACTGGTTGATCTAATTTTGGTCTCTCTCTCTGCTCTGCTCTTTCCCAGCTGCCTGGATCACTGAAGAGGAAGCTGACTGGGCCCGAGGGCCATCTGGGGTCGGTGAACGGGCTCTCCGATGGCCCCATGACCCAGGGCAACACTAAGCGGCTCTGCCTGGAGGATGTCACCCTATCCATGGGCACCATCTACCCCCAATCACCCTTCTCCTCCGGACACGGGGTAGGCGGCCAGGGAGGCATCAACAACATCAACAGCAGCAACAACAATGGGCTGGAGTCCCCTTACATGCCCCAAAAGGCTAGCCCAGGGGCGACACCTGGTGCAGGTGGAGGTGCACCCTCTTTCAATAACAATGGGGGCAATGCAGCCTCCTCGGTGGAGCAGGAGCTTCAGGACATCCTGGAGGAACTGACCAAGAACCCTGACCCTTCCCTCCCCGAGCTCGACATAGAGAAGCTCCTAGGAAGCAAAGAGGATGAGGGGACTTCGAACAGTACTGCTGGAGCTTTCATGCACCCTGACGGGAGCGGCACTCCCAAGCGCTCCCCACAGAGGCCATCGCACCTGGAGGCCCACCTCACCCGCTCCCCAGGCTTCCCCCAAGCTGGCTCTCCTCAAGTGGGCCTCAGTCCAGCTGGAGCCCCATACCCTCTCTCCCACCCATCCAAACCTGTGCCCTCGCCCCTCTCAGCCTCTCCCTTATCGTCCTCATCCTCTCAGACCCAGAACCAGGCTCGTTCACCCATGCTCTCCGCCGCCCTCTCCAGCCGAGCCGGAACCAGCTGGCATGAACTTTCCCGGGCACAGCAGCTCCAGCAGCTGGCCTCCAACAGCAACAAGCACCACCCCTCCGGTAACCAGTGCCCAGCCCCACCGCCACCGCCTTCCCAGCCAGGCATACCATCCCTGGGACAGCCATCCTCCTCCAGCTCCTCCTGGGCCGGACCCTCTCCTCCTTACCGGTCCGGGGAAAAGCACCCGAATTCTTCTCCTCACCAGCAACCCTTCAGCCCGGCTGGGAGCAGCATCCAGAGCCCCCAGAGTTCACACATCTCCAGCCTAGCTCCAGCTCCAGCCCAGGGCCCCTCTCCGCCATACCGGCCTGAGAAGCTCGCCAGCCCTGCCTTGGCTCAGCCCCCGTTTAGTCCGCAGAACACCCTCTTGCCCTCCGGAAGTGTACCAGCCACTGGGGGCGCCATTCAGGGTTCTCAGGCCAGCTACCTGCCCAGCGTAGGTCCAGGAAGCACAGGAAGCACCCGACCATCGCCCCCCTACAGGCAGGACACCAAACACGGGAGTCCCAGCATCGTGCCCCATCAGAACGGCTCGGGCAACGCCAACATGACCAACAGTCAGCTCTTCAAGGCCATCACCTCCAGCCAGCCGGCACCCAGCAGCCTCAAGCTCCTCATGCAGCAGGGCCAGGCCTCCGCACAGATGCAGGGCCAGCCGACAGCGCAGTCGTCCCAGCCGATGGTCGCGGGGCCCCTGGGCAAAGCCGGGGGCCAGGACTCCTTCTCCTTCAACAACACCAAGCCGTTGCGCCACTTCGACCCCGACCCAGCGGCCCAGCAGAAGATGAGCGCCGGTCACCCGCCGGCTGGCCACGGGCCAATGGGACCATCCTACCGTGGGCCCAGCATGCAGCCCACGCCCCCAACATCCGCCGCCAGCCACGCCCACTTACTTCAGCAGCGAATGCAGAGGGTGTTGCACAGGGGTGGAGCTACAGGGGGACCAGGAGGAATGGTTCCTATCTGCAGAGAGGTGAGTTACACCTTAAATCACCCGTCCCGCAATCACCTCTCCCTATGTTCTCAGAGCAACTCTAAGTGGCTAGCCTACCTGAGCGCTTGCTTCGCCGACCTGTCTCATCCTGGAGGTATTTAGCCATACGAGCCTAGCGCCACAAGACAGTACAGGATTTTAATGGTGGGAATCTCTGCCAGCTAATGTGTGACATTGTTTGCGCTCCAGGTAAAAAACGAAAAACAAAGGGGCTTTCTTTCACATCTCTGTTGCACGTCGGAGCCTCAGAGAGAGTGCCTTGAGATAGCACTGGCTTTTCCCTAAGCCCTTGTGTAGTCATTTGTTCAAAAACTTTATCCCCAGTCAATATTGCATACCACTGATGTATTAGCAGAGCCAAGGCCATGCATTTCATTCCCAGGAAGAACCTATAGAGATTTCACGTATGCCATCTCCCCTCCTTAAGTATCCCTTTTGGTTAGAAGTGTGTGCTACATAAATCTTTGCGAATGGAAGGTCTTGAGCAGCCGTTGTTTGTGGAGAAGGTCTTGGTTTGTAGCTGGGTTAGAGGGGGTGGGGATGCTTCTCTCGAGGCTCTCCCTGAGAAAAGGGCCGCTGGTGGTTTACTTACAGAGAGGAGGGCCGCCGTGGCGGCAGCGGGCTTTAACAGGGTCTCCGAGGACTACGCCGAGCAAGGCCAAGGTCAGGGGAAAGGGAACGAGGGAGGGAGGGAGAGTGAAAGAGAGCCAAAAAAGAAACAGTGAGAAAAAAGTGGGGGTGTTTTGTGTTTTTCTTTTGATTTTTTTTTCTTTCTTCTTTCTCTCGGTTGGCTATCTCAGTTTTTTTGGTTCTGGTCTTGTCCTTCTTGTGCACTATGGCCTGAGGGCAGGGGGGGTTAGAGAGGGATTTGGGGGCAGGGAGTGTACCAGAGAGAAGGGAAGGGAGGGGCCTCCATGCTGACTCCTTTTTAGGGGAGGGAGGGAGGAGAATAGATTATGGGGAGAGAGCGTAGGAGGGCAAAATGAATGGATTACGGAACCAAGTGCAGGAATTTCTTTCTTCTTTCACCCTCTCTTTCCCCCTCTCTCTCTCTCTGTCTCTCTCCCTCTCACCCTCTCTCTCTCTGTCTCTCTCCCTCTCCCTCTCCCCCTCTTTCTCTCTCTCTCTGTCTCTCTCCCTCTCTCTCTCTCTCCCTCTCCCTCTCCCCCTCTCTCTCTCTCTCCCTCTCCCTCTCCTATTGCTTAATTTCTGTGTCTGTGCTATATTATTCCATTGTAGAACACCACACAACACGGTGTTCCAGTACAAGGCTGGCGTGTGTTTGAAATAAGGAAGATCTGTGTGTTGATTCCTGTGGTGCCAAATGCCTGGTGCTGTCATGTGCAAGGATGGGGAGATGCATAAAAAATCAGTGCTTGTGTTGGGTAAAAAAAAATAAAGGAGGGAAAAAAAGAAAAAAGGGAAGATTGTAAGCTTTTGACAGTCTGTCTGGTTGTTATGTGTGTGTGTGTGAGTGAGTGTGTGCTTGTGTGTGTGTGTGTGTGTGTGTGTGTGTGTGTGTGTGTGTGTGTGTGTGTGTGTGTGTGTGTGTGTGTGTGTTTGTGAGAGAGAGAGAGAGAGAGAGAGAGAATGGTGGTATAAGTGAGAATTTGTCTTTGGGTGTTGATTCAAGAATGTGTGTTTGTGTGTGCATGTCTATTACCAAATTCCTTTGTGTGTGTGTGTGTGTGTGTGTGTGTGTGTGAGAGTGTATGTGTGTGTGTGAGTGTGTTTGTGTGTGTGTGTGTGCCTGTGTGTGTGTTTGTGCGTGTGTGTGTGTATGTGTGTGTGTGTATTGAGTTTCAAAGTGCCGCGGCAGCATTCTCCCTTTGAGCACAGCGGTGTGTTTGAAGACAGCGCCCTTCTCTTTCAGCTTGGTAGTACTCTTTCAGCACACCAATAAAAGATAATGAATTTTTAGAGAGAAAAAGCGAGGGAGAGGGAGAGAAAAGAGAGGGAGAGAAAAGAGAGGGGGGCTG
>NC_045169.1:11982586-12035854 GCF_900700415.2 Clupea harengus
GGGGGTGGTGGTGGGGGGCGGTTGTTGAACCCTGAAAGTGTCAGGAGGTGTAAATGCTACATACTTTATGCACGTGTCTGTGTGCATCAGAGTACTTTTGTGTTCGGGTGTGGTGCTTGTGTGTGTGTGTGTGTGAGTGTGCATATGAGTGCTGGTGTGTGATGTGTCTGTTTGTGTGTATATTTACTCCCTACAGACTATCGACATCAGTGAAAGCTTAATGAGTGGGTGAATTGAGAGCGCCTGGCTGTTTTTTTTTCTTCTTCTTCTTCTTTTCTTTTTCTTTTTTTTTACTCTGAGCAGCCTGGCAGCTTGTTTGGATAGATAAGTATGTCTTCCTGAAGTCTTGTTTTTTTAATGAGGGCATGCATTGGATAGATAGAGTGGAAGTTCTGAGGCCCGTTTAATTCGTGCCTCTTGGAACGGTCCGGGAGAGAGTGTTATGTTTCAGGTGATTAGTCACTCAAAGCGGCAGAACGTCGACAGACGCGATAATCGTTTAAATCTCCGGTGCATAGCGAAAAATACTCTTGTCCTGTTCCTTCCGTTTACGTTAATGTCATCAAATTGAATTGAAACGTCGTGTTATGTAATCAGTATGACTCATCGAGATTGCCTGCCTAACCTTTTGAGTCTTTTATTCCACTTGTCTTTCGTTTTTTGTTCAGTTTTTCCTGCCTTGTGGTCTACTTCTTAAGCTGTTGGTGAGCCTAGCGGTGCGCAGCCACTTGACAGTTAGCTCTTAGCTTCTCAGCTCTCAGGAAGAGATGGCTGTGCTGATATACGTTATAGCTAATTATTGAAAGAATGCAGAAACATAAAACTGCTCTAGAAGGAATTTATGGATTTATGCCACGCGCAGACACGTACGCGCTCAGAGGCACACACAGGCGATCACCCGTGAACAATCCACACGTGCACAATCACACACACACTGAGGCGAGGACAGTCACACACACAGGGACACCCTCACACTCACACACACACACACAGGCAACATACACTCACATGCATAAAATCAAGAAGAAGTGCACAGACAAACACACTCACATATGTGTATCCACACTGAAGCACCCAGACAGACACACACACAGATACACACACACACACACACACACACACACACACACACACACACAAACTATTTAGCCGGCGAGGTGTCACAGCTTGTGCTCCTCTGCTGCAGACACAGGCGAGTGCTTAAAGCAGGACATGCTGTCTTTGTTGAAGCGGAGAGGCTGAGGCGAGCCTGTCCCGAGTGACCTTGCCCTAAGGAGGAATGGGGAGAGGGAGGGAGGAAGAGAGAGAGAGGGAGAGGGAGAGGGAGAGGGAGAGGGAGAGGGAGAGAGAGAGAGAGAGAGAGAGAGAGAGAGAGGGAGGGGTTGTTCACAGATGGCAGGAGATATGGGTCTGGCGGGGTGGTGGTGGTGGTGGTAGGGAGAGGAGAGGAGGAGAGGCGGAGAGGGGAGGAGGAGAGGCCTGGTTAGGAGGAACACAAACATATTAACCTCTGCTCTGCCTGAGAAACATGAAGCAGTCCACATGTATGTGGAGAGAAAGAATGGGAGAGAGAGAGAGGTTCAGCAGTGTGTGTGTGTGTGTGTATGTGTGTGTGTTTGTGTGTGTGTGTGTGTGTGTGTGTGTGTGTGTGTGTGTGTGCGTGTTTGTGTGTTTGTTTAAGAGAAAGAGAGAGACATAGATTCAGCAGTATGCGTGCGTGTGTGTGTGTGTGTGTGTGTGTGTGTGTGTGTGTGTGTGAGTGTGTGTGTTTGTTTAAGAGAAAGAGAGAGACAGAGATTCAGCAGAATGCGTTGTGTGTGTGTGTGTGTGTGTGTGTGTGTGTGTGTGTGTGTGTGTTTAATAGAGTGAGACAGAGAGTTTGTGTGCGTTAGTAAATGAGAGAGAGGGGGAGGTAGTTGTAGATGTATGTGAGAAGGATCAAGGAACAGAATCAGCGAAAGTGAGAGAAACAGAGAAAGGTTGACTTCAGTGGCTTCAAAGAAAATGTATCGAGAATGAGAAGACTAAAACAAATACATATTGAAAAGGGATAGTTTGCATGTGTGTGTGGGTACATGGGTGTGTGTGTGTGTGTGTATGTGTGTGTGTGTGTGTGTGTGCACTCACAAGTGTGGATCGACTCACCAAACATCAGAGAAGCATATCTCATATCTCAAAGCGAGAGGCTTTTCTTTCAGAAACAATAACACATTGATTCGGAGCACCATCTGAAGTGTCAGGAGATTGAATTCAGAGCTCTGGTCAGGCATCATTACTGTCACCCACTCGCCTCAGATCAGCCCCCCCCTCACTCCCCCCTCGTTTCTGCCCAACCAGTGCTGTACCCAGATCAGTCCGACAGTCACTCACACCTGGCAAGAGCTCAACACACACACACAAACACAAACACACACACAACAATTGATCTTAGATCAGCCGCTGAAGCTACGCAGATGATGGGTGTGCATGTGTGCATGCGTGTTTGTATCTGTGCATGTCAGAACATGTTTGTGTTTCTCCTTGTATGTGTGTGTGTGTGTGTGTGTGTGTGTGCATGTTTGTTACTGCGTGTCCATGTGTATGCTCATCTGCATCTGTCTCACTGTATCTCATTTAAATATATCTTGCAAGTGTACTGTATATTTTCTCTCTCTCTCTCTCTCTCTGTCGGTGCCTCTCCTTCTGTGTGTGTGTGTGTGTGTGTGTGTGTGTGTGTGAGTGTGTGTGTGTGTGTGAGTGAGTGTGTGTGTGCGTCTGGCAATGGTAGATGGAGAGGGGTTGAGCATGCCAGGAACAGTCCGGGAATTTGAGGCGGTGTTTCAAAGAGTCCCAGGATAGTTTACAGGCTTCAAAGGAGAGTGAGAAAGAGAGAGAGAGAGAGGAGAGTGAGAGAGAGAGAAAATGAACGACTGTACCCCCCCCCCCCCCACCACCACCACCACACTCCTCCGTTCTCCCCTTAATTTTCAAAATGGGGAGGAGAGCGAGAATCAAACCTAAATCTGTCTATTTTTACCGCTGTAAGCAATGTTCACATTTTTCCCGCTAGCTGTACCTCTGTCTGTCTGTCCTTACACTTCTGCTTGGAGTGCTTAGCGCAGGATAAAGGTGTTCTTGGACCAGCATTTACCCACACCTATTTAAGGTCCAAATGTCTCTACATTGAACAGAACAGAATAAGATTGAAAGGGATTTTATTGAATTGTATTTGGGTGTATGAGTGGATACTGGCAGTCAGGAAAGGCAGTGGTGAGGGCTGGTCTACCAGCATATGAAATCTGGCACTAGAGTGGACAGCCCATGCCAACCCCACAGCACAGGAGCACACAGTACGCCTGGCATTAGGCTAGAGGAGAAGAGAAGAATGGAGCAGAGGAGAGAGAGAGAGAGAGAGAGAGAGAGAGAGAGAGATAAGAGGAGAGAGGGAGAGAGAGAAGGAAAGATATAAAGACAGGAAGAAAACAAAAAACAGGATGGAGGGACAGTGAAAGGGGGAGAAATAGGAAGGGAGAAAAAGAAAGAAAGAGAGACAGAGAGAGAGAAAGAGAAAGCGCCTGATGTGTCTGGCACTAAGGAAGTAGGTCAGGCGTCACATTCATTAACATCCTCACACCAAACAACATGCCCCTCCCACCCTCTCTCTATACCACACACACATACACACCCCCCCACACACAAACATACGTACACATATAGTCACACAGACACTCTTAAATACACTTCCACACAGGAGCACACGCACATGTTCACACACACATGCAAAACCAAACATGTATTCTCACAAAGGCAGAAGTACAAATAAACACACGTGCACACACACAAAGGCACACATATGCATACTGCACATGCATCACATTCACTCTTGTGTACTCAGGCAGATAGACACACACACAGACACACACATACACACACACACACACACACAGACTCACACACACAGACTCACACACACACACACACACACACACACACACACACACACACACACACACACACACACACACACACACACACACACACACACACACACACACACACACACACACACACACACACATACAATGTCAGGTGGAGAACATCAGAAGACTAGAGGAGACATTTTGATCCATTAAACAGTGTTCTGGACATTATTCTCATCTATCAGCTCCCAGCTCTGCTGCATTACACTTAAATAAACTTGAAAGAGAGAGAGAGCGGGGGGAGATGGAGAGAGAGAGAGAGAGAGAGAGAGGGGAGATGGAGAGACAGAGAGAGAAAGAGAGAGAGAGAGAGAGGGGGAGATGGAGAGAGAGAGATGGAGAGAGAGAGAGAGAGAGAGAGAGAGGGAGGGGGAGATGGAGAGCGAGAGAGAGAGAGAGAGAGAGGGGGGAGATGGAGAGCGAGAGAGAGAGAGAGAGAGAGAGAGGGGAGATGGAGAGACAGAGAGAGAAAGAGAGAGAGAGAGGTGGGAGATGGAGAGAGAGAGAGAGAGAGAGAGGGGTAAGGGATGGTGAGATCTGAAGCAGTGCAGTACAGATTGAACAGCCTTTCCCCAATCGCAGTCAAAGCGCTTCCATTCTGCTAACACACTGACAGCTGGATCGATTCCAGCATGCTGTACCCCCTCCCGTGTGTCTGCTGTGCAGCCTAAGCCACCCTCACTCTCTCACTCTCACTTTCTCTCTCTCTGTCTGTTTTTCTCTCTCTCTCTCTCTCTTCCGTTAAGTGCTCCACTTCTCCTCATGCTCTTTCTATATCTCTCCATTTTCTCCCCCCCCCCTCTCTGCTCCTGGCTTGTACCAAGGTCACACAGAGTTGCATGCATGACAAAGCTACTTCGCTTTACTCACCAAACACCCAAACACACACATTCTCTCCCGATACACACACACAGAAACACACACTGCTCCTGCAGAGTACTCTCTCTCTCTCTCTCTCGCTTTTACCCTTCCCTACCCTCCTTTCCTCTCTCCTTCTCTCCATCAAATTCTCCCTCCTCCTCTTCAGCTCTGCTCCATCTCTGTGCTGCTGTGGCACTTTCCCAGGGCAATTAAACTTCAGGGGCTGGTCCTCAGCATTTGCTTTCTCTGTGTGTGTGTGTGTGTGTGCGTGTGTGCTTGTGTGCATGTGTGCATGTGTGTGTCTGTGTGTGAGTCTGTGTGTCTGTGGTTGTGTGTCTAAGTACATGAGTACTCCTTACATTCTTGTCTATCCACGAAACTGGATCACATGGGAAGACCTCAAATGTTCAACCGCTACAAACACCGGGTCTATCACTTCTGTCGTGAACTTTCAAGAAGGCTTAGTTTGAACCCTGCAAGGTTCTATTCACGAAACCCTGGAATGAAAAGTTGATTGTTGAACCTTAAGACCCATAACGTTTTTCATCTTTTATGGATCTATGTGGAACCTTCAAATGCTCCAAAAAAAAGAGAAGAAAATTAAATAAGTGCGTCCTTCAAGACTGAACTCAGAGTGGCTCGAAATCTGCTCTGAGTGGGTTTCCTAGTAGCTGTAAAAAGCCCAGTTAAGACCACGGGGTCATTAAGCTAATGCCCTTAGCGCCGTCTTTTGCGGCAAAGCACGGCTCGGCTAAGGAGCACCGCAGTTGTGAAAGACCCGCCACTCAAGGTCAAGTGAGAAGGTCCAAGCCCTCTCTGCGAGTTTTATGGACCCTGCATCAAATGGGTTGTAAGTGAGCCTACAATACGGTAGTGCTTTTTAAAAAAATGTGAATGACTATGGATTTGAGTGAGAGAGATGTTAGGGCCCTAAAGGCCAACAGTGGAAATTAAATGAAGATTAACAGTCCAGCACATGGTTAAGCTTTAACACGTCTGTCAAAAGGTCAAGCCTTCACACCACAGGGGGCGTTTTATAGTGCATGGTTATGAATAGGACTATATGATATGATGGACCAAAACATTATGACTGTCAAATACATAAAAAAGAAGAAAAAGGAGAAAGGAACGTTTCTGGGGATTTGAATATACACTTTGTTTACTGCATAAACTCTTATCTCTTCCTTGTTCCTCTTTTGTATACACGTGGCGAGAGGTTTTTTTGTGAGACGACAGAAGCTGCCGGATTGCTTTGATAACCCACTCTGTGGTAATCTGTTAAATGCACATTTGAATGCGCGCTGTATGGGAAGCCGGCTGTCGTTTTATGGGATTCACAGAGAACGGCGGGAAGAAAAGACGACAAGAAATACACATCATTTGGAGCACGCGTGCCTTTTTGGAGAATGAGGGACTAATTCGAGGTTGCCAGTAGGCTACCGTGAGAAGGTACTGATGCGTGTGGTCAGGCACAGTATCTAAAAGCCAACCAGCGAAAGAGAGAGAGGGAGAGGAAGCCGTCTTATCAGCTGCACACAATCACTCTCTGCTGTTTACATTAGCCCGTCATCCAGATCAGTGCAGTGCACAATTTTATCCGGACCCAGCAAGGTGGCCTGAAAGCTATTCAGTCTTCAAGCAGGAACATGTTTCCCTAATCTTAGTGAGCCTATAGGCTATAATAAATCTATTTGAAATGATTACACTGTTACGATCAAGGAGCTTAATATCCCCTTAGCACAATTGTGTACTCTGCGTTAAATCCACGCTCTAGGAATTCTGCTGGCAATTCTACAGTCTTCTTCTTTTGTTAACGAGACGGACACAGTGGTGTTAGCGACTGAAGGGCTAAAAGGGCGAAGTTTTGGTGGGGCGCAACACCTTGTTTGGTTTGGACTGTCATCTAGGAAGGGCGGTCGGCTGTCCGTCCGGGTTTGATAAAGTCATAGGCGATGAAACTGAGCGTGCCCGGGGACTCCCAGATAAGGTCTGATATAGGCGTTGCTTGAGCCGCCCAGGCACCGTGAGACCAATCTGCCTAGGCGAGGATTTACAGGTTACAAGAGCGCCTTCAACCGAGAGAATACGTCAGTCCCAAAGAGTGCCCGTGTGCCATCTAGCGGTGGGTGTAAAGAAAACCACCATAAGCATGGGAAAGAAGGCTTGACAACCTATTACGAGTCTACTGTGAACGGTTTTTAAATTGTGTTTTAAATATCTCAGTGACCTCGATCTGAGCACATATTTGGCTCATCGTGCCCGCTTGTCTCAGTTTGTTTAAATAGTTAAAGTCTGATTATTAAGTATTCAAAAGTGATTGATGGAGTTCTGTGTTTTTTGGAGATGCCTTCAATGGAATGTTTGATTCAGTTCGGTTATCTGACTAATTATAGAAGTGAGCCGCACTGTATTGCAGCCAAATCTAGACTGTCTGTTTGTCTAATACGTGTATGCGCAAACACACACACTGCTCTTTCCTTTGGCTCATTTCAGTCCCTGTATGGCCAGGAGAGAGGATCAATAGCCATTACCCACACTGGTGCTGACAAGCCATTCATTCTCCCCTTGCAAAGAGCCGGCGATACTCCCTACGGGATGTCATGTCTCTGCACTGCTGGATCCAACCAGGGGTGATTACCAACAGACACACGCCGAAATGCCTGTTTGTGCCTCGGATTACTTGTATTGTCCCCTTGCGCCAGCCGCGCGTTAGCCTAGCCTAATGAAAAGCAGCTGATTATGCTGCTCCTTTCTGTGCGAGGCTGAAGGCTTGTTTCGTTTAAGGTCTGTCTGGAGCCCCGGTGCAGATGACGCTCGCATCCACAAGCAGTTTATCGACTGCTGGGGCCTCTGTCTCGCACTGTGTGTGTGTGTTTCTGTGTGTTTCTGTGTGTGCTTGTGGTGGGATGGAGGTTTGCTTGAGGAAGGAAGCTGTCAAGGTGGCCGTTTGGCTATAAAGGTCAGGCTTTGCTTGAAAAACAAATGTCTATCACATGCTCACATCCCCAGCGCTTGCCTAAACTGAGCCATTGGTGTGGTTGCACCAAGACATCAAAACTGCATAGAGATGGACTCTGTCCAATGTGTATGCTTCATCCTCTGGACTTGCCCAAGGACAGTAAATGCATTCAGTTCCATCATAACAAATACCACTATGCATAGACTGTATGCTGCTACTATACATAGTCCAGTGAATATGCTCCTGCTAGAACATGAAAGGACTTCCCCTGTAGTGTTTTTGAGGCAGGGCTGTTCTTCCGTTGTTGGGTGGCAGTGTGTTTGGGTAAGAATCAGAATCCACCCATAGGCAGACCAGTGACTCCAGAGGTGGAGATGGGAATGCAGGAGTATTCAGGAAAAGTGGCGGTGGTGGTGGCGGTGTTGGGAGGGGTGGGGGGGGGGGGGGGGGGGGAGGGGTCAGCATTCCCGCTGTGGGAATGGAAATGCATTCTGCACTACGAGGAGAGGGGGGGGGGGGCAGCAGAATGGTGGTGCTATTGGACGTTTGGGCGGGGGTGGGGGGCCTTGGGGGTGGACAAGGGGTCTTCTCTGAAGGCCAACACAAACAATCGGCACTGTCCCTGGGAAAAAGAGTCCGGCTCCAGAGCTATTTACAGTTATTTACGACCCCGCTAGCCAAGCAGGAAGGAGGCCATGTTTGATCTCACAAGGTTCGGCGCTGGTGCAGTCATGTTGACGCTGACTTAAACGGACAGGGTTAATTTTTCTCCCTGATGGAGTGCACTCCAGCGCATTCGTCCAAAGGGGAGGGAGAGCTGATTAGAGCCGGGAGTTTGTGGGTGAAACCTCTGGGGGAAAAAAAACATAAGGGGTTGATGGGGGCGACTCCTGAGCTCTCTATGTTATCTGATTACAGCACAGAATAGGAACCAAATTTGGTAATGGAATGTGAATGAAAGAAATGCTTCAACTCTAACACTTCTTTCTCTCTCCTTTCTCTCTCTCTCTCTCTCTCTGTCTGCCTCTAACTCTCTTTCTCTGTTATCTCTCTCTCTGTCTCTCTCTCTCTCTCTCTGCCTCTAACTCTCTTTCTCTGTTCTCTCTCTGTCTCTCTCTCTCTCTCTCTCTCTCTCTCTATCAGGATCCAGGCTCTGGGATGGTTCCTCGGCTCCAGGACCCATCATCTGTTCCGCGGCCCGGCCAGAGCACCTACAACAACATGCTGCTGAAGAGCCAGCTGATGCGCAAGCAGCTGGTCAGTTTCCCAGACATAGTTCCCCTTCCTCAGGGTTCCCTATCCACCTCTCAATGATACATACCATCACTAAAAGTGCAGCTGCAACTGTAATATAAACCACCCGATTTCACTGAGCACTCGAGCCAGGTCGGTCTGTATCTTTAGTTAAGTAGGGGGTCGTCTCTAAGATCTGTTAGCAGTGGACTTTAGGACCAAGTGCATTACTGTATGTATGACTGAATTGGTTCCAAAAAGATAAATAAGAGAACCCTCAAAGGTTCTACGTCATTGTTTACATCAGTTGTGATGTAAAAGCCAACCTTCGGGGTGCCATTGCCAAAACCGTATGGATGATAAAAGATCTGTCATTTTAAATGAGATGCATTGTCAGTTGTCTGCAAGATGCTTTCAGAAGTTGTTACAGTTGTGTATTCACATCCTTTTAACACAGAGTGTGTGTAGTGTGTAGATGTTTATGTGCGTAGCCTATACAGAGACATTCATGGTTAGAGGGTGCTTTTGTGTATGCCTTTGTGGGGGGATGGGTGCATGAGAGCAATGTGTGTTTGGGTGTATGCTTGTATGTGTGTTTGTGCATGTGTATGTGTATGTATGTGTATGTATGTTTGTGTATATGTGTGTGCGTGCATGTGTGTGCGTGCATGTGTGTGTGTGTGTATTTGTGCATGTGTCTGTGTATGTGTGTGTGTTTCATATGTTTGTGTGGCATCTCTCTGATGCTTTGGCACAGTCTCAATAAAGCCTCTCTCTCTCTGTCTCTCAGGAGAAGCAAAGGCAGATGGAACAGATGAATGGAGGCCCCATGTCAGATTGCCAGCAGGTGTCGCCCTTCCAAGGTACGTTCAAAAATAAAATCACAGTACTCAACAACCCAAATCAAACAGATGGTATGTGACTGATAATGGCTTACTTTTAATACCATGTTACCCACTCTCTCTCAGTTAATACTAAACATGTACAGAAGTTATCTAATAAGGAATTTGATGGCACTTGGTGTACCTGTTATAAGATAGGATGTTTTTATTGTGATTCAAACACACAATTATTCTCTTACCTACTTATCATTTCTATTCACCATATTTCATTAACATTTAAACTTCTCTTCCCTGCAGGAGGAGGACGACCTCTGCCGGGTGACTGTGGCTACCCAATGGGAGGCCCCCAGTCCAACCCCTCAATGTTGACCCATGGTCCCCTGCCTACCGGCCGTATGGGTCTCCCTCCCGGCGCCCTCAACCAGGTGGGCCCTTATGGAGGCCAGGTCATGGGCCCCTCAGGCTCCAAGCAGCAGGCCCTCTACCACCAGACCCAGGAGTACTGCATGCCGATGCGGCCGGGGCAGGGCATGATGGGAATGGGGGTTCCTCCGAGGCATATGGCATCAGCGGTGGCCACGGCGTCTCATCTAGGCCACGGCACCGTGCGGATGCCCGGGCCGGGGATGGGGGGAGGCGGCATCCCCACTCAGCACCTGCGGCAGGCTCTGAGTCACGGCGGCGCCCTCCCCCCACGTATGCTCTTAACCCCCCAGCAACAGCAGCAACAGCATCAGCAGCAGCAGCAGCACGCTCACCAAGCTCAGTCCCAGCTCTGGCAGCACCAACAAGGGGCGCTTTCGCACATGGACCCCTCCAGCCACCAGCACGGCTTCTCCAGCATGGCTGCTGCGCCCGGGTGCGCCGGGCCCTCCCAGTTCCCTCCACAGCAGCAGCCCATGCGGACGGGCATGCCGGCTAACTTCGGACCCCACCAGTCGGGGCCGGGACTCCGGCCGCCTCCCCCAAACCAGATGGTTCCGACCCTGGCAGGCCGGCACATGCAGAAGCTTCCGCCGGGGGCCAGAGTGGTAGCGGGGCAGCCACTGCCCTCCATGGTCCAGCAGAGCCTCCGACTGCGGGGGCCCCTCTCCGCCATGGCCGTGATGAAGCCGGGGGGTCCGTCCATGATGCACCACCCGGCCCATGGCCTGGCGCCGCCCAGCTACCCATCCTCGGCCGCAGGCAAACACGCCGCCCAGTTGCAGGGGTATGGACCCGAGCACAACCCAGGACACAAATTGCCCCCTTATGACCTGCCCCATCAGCACCACAGCAACGGGGGCATGTCGGGGCCGCACAGAGGACATGGTGGGGTTAGTGGTGGCAACACCAGCGAGGTGGACTTCATAGAAACTCTGGTGGGCTCCAACGACGACTGGCTCAACAACCTCACAATGATCGACGAGTACCTGGAACAGAACTCATAGGTGTCTCTGAGGTTGTGGACTATTGACTGTATCGCTTGAGAACTGCTATCAGGAGGAGAGCAATCAAGGCCCCCATCATTTGAGCTGCATTACCACAGAGGTCATGGGTCAAATTGCGGAGAGGTTCTGTACAAAAGATCCACTAAACCAGACACTTTGGTGTGTTGAGATTGACTGGTTCGGTGGTGCACTGCCAAGCCCACTTCTCCCCTCAGCCCCTGGCACTCTCTGTCTCATAGGCCTGGCCTCATGTGTGCCAGTTTCAGGCACAGGCACAGTTTCGGTCAAGCACAGGTCTTGTGGTGCGGTCTTCCTTACCACATACTGTGCTTCACCTTCCTTGAGCTATGAGCAACCACGATATGGCATGCAGGCGCTCCCTGTGTGCACACTAATGATCACATTTCAAGTCTCCAAACCCTTTTAGAAATGGTGAGTGAGTACTGTGAGAATGATTTGGTTTGTTGTCAGCGCTGCAACTAATGCATTCAGTCAGCACACCTGATCACCTCACCGGCAGATTTTAATTGGTGATACCAAATCGCTCGCTTGTTTACAGCTTTGTGTAAACTGGGGTACCCATAGTTACTAATTGGCCAATAGGGGCACAGCGATGTTGCTTGCCACTGTTGCCATGGCAATATTCATTTACATTTCCAATCAGAAGCAACATATGGGTATTCATGAAGGGGCTTGTATTGTATATAGTGAAATATTTTGTAAAATAGGTTCTTTTTTTCATATGCTGTAACATATAAAAGAAGTAAACATATTTATACTCCTTTTTCTGCAAATAAATTCCCACAATTTCCTTTGTAAATAATTACTAAAATGGAATAAATTAAAAAAAACAACAAAAAAACATCTGGTAGAAAAAGAAAAAAAATTAACCAGGAAATTATAGCAAGAAAAGAAATTGGTTTTACATTAGGAGAATCTAATTGTAATTTGATTTTTAAAATATGCAAAACTAGTTAGTTTTTTCCCCAGTAATACTGTGTATTACAAATGAAATATTTGTTATGTTTTTGACATAACTCAGCTCCTGGTACTCGAGTTTGACCCAGGGTGTTCTTCTTTCGTTTTATTTTCTGTCTTTTCTGTGAGAAAGTCAGAGCAATCTTAATTTTATACCACCATTGTTGTGAAACTATACAGCACCCCCTCTCTCTCTGTCTGTCTCCCCCCCTCTGTGTCTCTGTCTCTCTCTCAAGTCCCACACTCCATTCCTGTACTCACCCGAATTCTAACTTTATGGTTCCTGCTCGACAGCCATTTATCAGACAATGCATTGGACACCAGTGTGTCTGTTTGGCAACAGGCACGGAAAATCTCTGGAGTTATGGGATCTCTGTGTCCACCGTAGTGCCCAGGGAGGGGTGGAGGGGCAACGGTGGAGCTTTTATCCGGAAAGAGCTGACATGCGCTACCTGTGTCCACACTGAAGTGCATATTATTATTGTTTTTTTTTTTTCTGTTTCATGCCCCCCACACACACATACTAGTGAAGTGGCGGACACAGCTTGGCCTCACTTGACATGTGGTTAACAAAGGCCGTCGGTTTTGCATACATTTCCCAGGATTCACTGTGCCAGTTCAGGATTTCCCCATGTCTATGACTTTTTGTAGCTGAGGAGAAGAAATTAAAGCCATTATAATTTGTGAATATCTGTGATTATGATTTTTTTTTGTCTTGATATTTTTTAGAGTTAAAAAATAAACTATGTAAATGGGAAATAATATGTCTGTTCTCTTTTTTGCATTTTAACCACACTTTGTCCTGCATAACAATTCATGACAACTCTCATCTTTACTTTACTGATGGTGATATACACTCAGTTGCCAGTTTATTAGGAACACAGAGCTAAATCTAATGCAGTCTAATACACAAGTCCTGCAATAAATCTCTGCTTCACGAAGGTTATCATATTTAGTATTTGTTTAAACAAATTTAGAGAGCAGTAGATTCAACTGTGTGTTTCATTTTGGAGGCTGCAGTTTGTGGTGCTATTAAATTGTGTTGTATTGCACTGACATGTGGTTGAACTATTTTGACCACCCCGTTTCAATCAGTGAGGTTAGGCTAATTAACCGAAACACCTCTGTATTAAATTCAATTCATTTTAACAGCACCACAAACTACATCCGGCAGAATGATCATACAGTTGAATCGCCACCTCTCTTTAACTGTTTCAACATAATAAAACTGAACATTATTACAATCATTAAGGGGGATTTATTGCAGGACTGTTTTTTGCTAGGTGCACCTAATAAACAGGCAACTGGGAGTATATGCAGAAGATATCTCTCTTACACAGCAGTCCCACTCCCTCCTTTGTCCATTCTAAAGCATCAAGGGTAGTCCACCCTCTACTGGTCATATATTGAATTGCACGTCTCTTCCATTTTAATGCACTGAACCACATGTGGATATTTTATAGTTCTGACACCTGGAGCTAAGACTCCTCTAATATCTCTCTAACCATGGGTCAGATAAGGTCTCCCCAACCAAACAGACCTTGAGCCTGCAGCCCTAAGTAGTCCAAATACAGACACAAATCATTTAAGACTGCACCCTTAGGGAGAATATACTGCCAACATGATCTCTACCAGGACCATGGAAAATACACTTGAGCATATGTTGAGAGGTGGAGTATTCATAGGCTACATATCACCAGTAAGAGCTTGTACCTATGGTAAACGATTAGCTTCAAAGAAACAATAGCAGCACGTGATTTACTATTAGAATAGGTGCCCAGGCCCCCTAAACTGTCAACAAATGCATATTATCCATCGATATATGTTATAATATATAATATATAAATCCATTAAACAGTACAAACAGAGAAAATATAGAAGAACCCAAAACCAAATACAGACAAAAATATGATATGGAAAATGGTTTGTTCAGGTAATAGTTCAGAATATTTGCTTAATTTTAAAGTTATTCGGTGACCCAGTTTAGTGGGCCTAGAGTGAGATGAGCAGTCATCTGTGGTGGATGCCACCTTAATATCAGCCCTAGATGGCACCGTCATTGCCATTGCATTATCACCATTTCTGGGCAACACAGTGGCAGTAGGCCCGTGGTTTACTGTATAGTAGTCTAAACGTTTGCACTGTTCACAACGTGCTTTCATTGTCATAATGGGATAAGACCATTGGCAGTGTTGTACTAAGGGTAGAGTTCCCCTTTTGTAGACCTGTTTGACTTGGTTTTTGATGATCAAATTACCGTTAATCAGAATCCCAATTTTAAGTGGGCAACCACCTTGGTCAATACAATGTTTGCAGTGTAAATGTGTTTTTTGTTGTAAATTAGTCTGATAATAAGATAATAAGATAACACCTATCTTGCTCATTCCTTTTGTTAGCTTATTGGTCTACGGAGCAGTGCAGAAGAAAAATGTATCTGTTGGTACTTTAACAGTGATACAGCTATTTTACCATTTATACATAATGACAGAGATGGTCTAGCTGCACAATGAGCTTGCTTTTTGTGACATTAGGCCCCTAGGTTTGTGGTTAATCCACAAACAGTTAATTCTATAGGGAAAGCAGAACTTATTGTGTGTATGTGTGTGTGTGTGTGTGTGTGTGAGAGAAAGATGGAGCAAGAGAGAGGCAGGAGATAGATAGAGAGGGAGAGATAAAGAGCGAGAGAGAGAGGGAGAGAAAAAGCAAGAGAGAGAAAGAGAGAGTCAAGCACGCCTCAGAATGTGTACAGTTTCAGTTCCTCATCCATGTTGATGTGAAATGCACACTGCTCACTCATTTGGAGAGTGAGCCTTCATCCCTCAAATGAAAACAATCTTTTCTAAATAGGATACACAGGAAGTGAACAGTCACCACATTCTACTGACAGTTTCCCACAATGTTTCGTTGTTCTCCTCCTGAAGGGGTCCTTCCTCATTTAACCTGTGGCTCAAAATTCCACTTATATATTAACATAGTTGTGAAGTGTTGAGGCTGTACGTTTCTAAGCCAATGGCAAACTTGCACCATCACTTGAATCTAACAAGACAAAACAGATGGAATAAGCAATAGCGCGTGTTACAGAACTGAACATTCATTTTAGCCATAAATTATTTGGGATCGAGACACAGCAGGTATGACAAGTAATTACTGTGAGTAAATGTAGGGATGGAGAAATATGCTTATCAGGCAGTGACTCAAGGGCGTGTCCCTGTTTCCACTCTCTCTGGAAGCGAAACAGATATAGCTGAAGGAGCACATTTTTTCCTCAATGATGTCACAAGAAGACATAAGCTACTTATGAACATTGCCTTTTAAACACCTCTTCAGGTTTAAACAATCTTGTTTATTTTTATTTTTATCAATCTCTAATTCAACAACACAGTGCCAAGTTAAACGCTTTGGACAGAGTAGGGATCACTCAGGAGAGTGTGACTGTGTGCTCAAATTAGGCTTAAGGCTATGCATATCAACTCAAGGTTATATCTGACTTGTTCAAAATAGACATCAAAGAACCAGAATTGCATAGTACTATAGGCTATTGGGGAGTCATTGTCCCCGGGAATGCCATATACTTTTCACACCAGTAAAGAACTGAGCAATCGTTTAGTCAGTAGACAATACGCCCCATAGAACATCATCACTCACTGTGTGAGACTAGGGGTGGACAAATCAGGCAGTGATGTACAAAATAGGCAGATGAGGTTATGAATATGCAGTTAACTTTGTATGATTGATAAACTGTACAAAAGAGATGTTTGTATGTTTAGTTTTCCCTTTCTTTGCTAGTGCCTGTGGAAGAAGCACTCTCTGAGCTATGGCCTCGGCTTCCATACCAGCGTACAACTCCAGCCCCCTGGAGAACAGCTCCAGCCAGAATGTGAGTCTGTCACTGTCAGAACACCCCCCATCCCCTCCCTCCCAACACAGACACACACACACACACACACACACACACACACACACACACACACACACACACACACACACACACACACACACACGTATGTTAATATCCCCCCTGAGTTCATTGGAACTGCTTGTGATCTGACTGCGGCATAATTAGCATGTGTGTCTCCACCAGCACCTAGAGCTAAATAACTATAGCTAACTAACTACTGTTGATACATAAGAACATAGGTATGGACATTTCCTTTTAAACACTTCTTCAGGCTTAAATATTCTTTTTTTTTTTTTTTTAAACATTAAAGCAATCTCTAATTCAACAACACAATGCCAAGTTAAACACTTTGGACAGTGTAGGGATTATTCCAGAGTGTGGCTGTGTGCTCAAATTATGCTTAAGGCTATGCATATCAACATACACAATTGGGGCTAAACTGTCTTTACCCCTAAAGGCCACAATACCACATCATGTCGGGATGTAAGCGGATTTGCAACATGTGAAGTCCTTAATGACAAACAGCTGGGTCACGTTGAACGTCACCACCACTGAGGAAAGGGCCTGTGAAGTCCAAATAATGACAGCACCATGAAGTATGACGGAGCGCCCCTGAAAAAGAGATGGTACAGCCTATGTTAATGTTGATAAACATGTGCAATTTAAAATATGATTTGAAAGGCACAGACAAAAAAGTTCAAAATGTACAGTAAGTGAATAACAACATTTGGAGTTGACAGATTTTTTCTTCTTTACTTTCTTGCTGGCCTTCTAGTGTTTCACCTGATATATCAGAGCATGGCGGCTATTGGTCAAAATATCCGACATGTAGTCGTAGTGTAAAGTGTATTTTTAGTCAGCACACTTACCATTTGCACAAGGTAATAGTCACTCAGTCTCAAAATGTAGACCACATTCTGACGAAAAGCATGCAAGTGCACACTTAATTTAAACCTTGATGCATCTGTCCATATTCGTTTTGTCGCTGCCTGTCTTGATGGGAAATACAACTCCCTACAATCCTTGCTGTACTTAATTTGACAAGCGTCCAATCGGTGCGATGGCCGCTGTCACATGACTCTGAGGGAGCTCTTCCTACGGCGGTGCAAAACAGACTGACGAATTCAGGAACGGAGAATCGTTGATTGTGGGTAAGTAAGTGCATATTTGGTCTGGAAGTTAACACGAATCAATTGTATATGTTCTCTTTAAACAATCGGTCCACGGCATTTATTTCTGAGACCAGGTTTCTTTGAAATGTAATAGTTAGAAAGCTGTCGCTCTGTTAGGCCCAAGCTATTTCCTGGTCCCCTTGCTAGTCCTATGCACTAGCCCTGTTGGCTGTCCCAACTCTTGACGGATTAGACAGAAGTTGTAAAAGTTAGATTTTAGCACGTTTGAAATTATTGTTGTGGTTGCGATCATGCAATTAAGTCTTGTCAAATACAATAGCTGTATAATATGCTTTGAAATGTCAGCTAGTTTGACGCGGACCCTGTTTTTTTCTTTTCTTTTAATCGCTTCAAACACCCAAAGTTAGCTAGCAGACACCAACTGGTTTGGGACCTCCTCGTTGGAACAGGATAAGGGGATCAGTCCCCCGAAACTGAACTGTTTGGCCAAATGATTGCCTCTAAGCATGTTTGAATGCGAGGTTATATCTGCGCATTTGTCTGTTTGACAGGCTAGATGTAAGGAAAGAGTTGATGTGTTCTTTTAATTGTTATTATGTGTTTTTGTGCTGCTCCGTTTTGGTTTGTTTTAGTACAACTTGTAACAGCAAGTCGTTTTCTAATCTAAGTGTATGTAAATGGTTCACCCTTGAAAGTAGCAAAATATCTGAAGCATGCTTTGCATAATGAAGAAATAGGTACATAGGTACAAACCGCCTAATAGTGTAGCTATTCTAAATGTACAGTTCGCAATGCTGGCTGGAATTCTGATTATTTGATTTACATCCCATACATTACTAATGGTTGTTATATTTTCCTCATGTAAGTTACACCTTCGACTACTGTTAGAAGTTGGCTAGCAGTTTTTTGTATTACATTATTTTTATTTTTTTTACAAAACTGCAAAGCGTTATACGTGTCATTATATACTACCTTATAAATGTCCATAGTTTGTCGTCTTTTGTTTGAAGCTACATAGGGTAGGTTTCCTCTGCTCACTTGAGGGATATTGGTTGGTCATGATGACTCAAAGGATGGATGTGGTAGCTGTTGGTGTCAGGGAAGCCCCCCTCATCATATTACCAAGTTATCCCAATTTTATAAATAGCTTTCTGTGTCCCGTATTCCATGGGCGGTAGCCTGTCAACGACCTTATACAGCGTTATCTGCTAATATCGCGCGAGTGTATTCACTGAATGCCTATGCATTTTTTGTTATGTCACAAGGAGTCATATGGACAGGGCGATGTTAACATCATTCTACTCTGGTTTGAAACAGTTGTAGTCATAGACCTAATTACAGGCGAGGCAACTACATTTAGTTTAACACAAAGTATTACCACAAACTTTGACTCAACTTCTATAGGGGGAATTCAGTCCACATCCACGAATCCTCATAAGCCAGCCCCACTGAAAACGACTTTGTTCTGTAGGTATTGTGTGGCCTCACATTATCTCAACATGACTGCTTCTGTGAGGATGTTTTGTGGTTTGCTCCAGTTGAACAAACTAGTCTGACCTAACAACAAGTGTTATGCACACTACTTTTAGATTGTCACTGAAAATAAAGACTTATCTCTCAGCTTGTCTGTCACTGTGGTTTGTGGACTCAAGGTTATATCTGGCTTGATCAAAACAGACATCAAAGAACCAGAATTTCATAGTACCACAGGCTATTATGGAGTCAATGCCCCAAAGAATGCCATACTTTTCACACCAGTAAAGAACTGAGCAATCGTTTAGTCAGTAGACAATAAGCCCCATAGAACATCATCACTCACTGTGTGAGACTAGGGGTGGACAAATCAGGCAGTGATGTACAAAATAGGCAGATGAGGTTATGAATGTGCAGTTAACTTTGTATGATTGATAAACTGTACAAAAGAGATGTTTTTATGTTTAGTTTTCCTTTTCTTTGCTAGTGCCTGTGGAAGAAGCACTCCCTGAGCTATGGCCTCGGCTTCCATACCAGCGTACAACTCCAGCCCCCTGGAGAACAGCTCCAGCCAGAATGTGAGTCTGTCACTGTCAGAACACCCCCCATCCCCTCCCTCCCAACACAGACACACACACACACCCCTGTATTTTAATATCATTGGAATTGCTTGTGAAGAAACAAAAACATAGGTGTGACTACTAGGGCTGAACGATTAATTGCATTTGCGATTTAATCGCGATATGATAGAACGCGATTTTCTAACCGCAACGTTCGCGATTAAAAAATGTGGTCTAAAATAAATAAATAAATAAAAAATTCATTTTTTTTTTTTTTTTTTTTTTAAGATGGTACATTTTGCACACAGTGTTTAAAAAGTGCATGCCTAGTGTTTATACTTAAAATGACTTTTTTTTAAATTACTAATATTGTGTTGGTCATATTTAAATCATTCATTACGTTTTGTTGGGGAAAAAAGAGGATAAAAAAAAAAATCGCATATTAAATCGCAATCGCAATATTTTGGTAAAAAATCGCAATTAGATTATTTTCCCAAATCGTTCAGCCCTAGTGACTACTAGTCAAATAACAATGACTTCTCTCTTTGTCATCTTGACTGTTTTACTTGTCTTGTGAGCTGCATGGAAGACTTCACATCACTGGTCTCCAACATCCTTTTGAAAATATCTTTTGTCTTTTGAAGAAAATGACCTAACTGTGGCATAATTAGCATGTGTCTCTCCACTACCCCAAACACATAGAGCTAAATGACTAGAGCCGCTGATACAGTCTAGGCTAAATATGCTACATTTTATAGCTTGGAAGAGATCCCCCTCAATATCACCATGACAACATCTGTTCACCAGATCTGATGAACAGACTCAAGTAATCTTTCTCTAGCCACATACCACTTTAGCAGGTGCCACTTCTCCCATTCCCCTCCCTTCCCCTTTTCTGGATTGAGCCCAGTTTCCTGTCTCTCTTTCTCGGTGTTACTCGCCTGCTCGTGACAAAGCTCCCAGTGTAGGTTAGCCCTTTCTCTCATGCCCATTAATAAATTATGCCCATCACTGACATCAATAGACCCGCCTGTGCTGCCTTTCCTTATGGTGCTGAAAGCCTGCCTATAGGAGGCTAAAGCTAAAGGATTGGTGAGCCTAATGCCCTGTCATTCAGGGACTTCGCTGCTGTTCTCTCTTCAATTGGAGTGCACAATTGCTCATTCCACTACGTGCTGTGAGCTGCATGAAGTGTTGCCATGGTTAACCGTTTTTTTTTACTCTTCTCTTGGTGCGTGATTTCAGTCAGGTTTTATGAGGGTGTTTCTGTCAGTGGGAATAGGCTATGTACAGGAAAGGGTGTTGGTGTTGAGGTTGTCTGTACTGTCTCTGTAATGGTAAAACACACAGTTAGATTGACATATTGTTGTGATGTTGGTGCTTTTCCCAATCACGGCTTGGGTTGATGTGTGATGTTGTATGTTAGAGTGCCGTGATGCAGTGCCAAATTAAACCCCAAGGGGACAACTCATTACCATGTTACACAAACTCAACTCTCTCTCTCTCGCTCTCTCTCTTTTTGTTTTTGCACATTCCTGAACACCAGCTCTCCAAGGATAAAGTTTGCGCTAGTCAGGTTGCTAGGGAACGTGCACCAATGTGAGAAAGAGGGGGGAGAGAAACTGTTAGAACAGCATAATCAGATTTGCCCACACACAGTGACACTGCCCGGGTACCAAGCGTTAAAGCTGGGCTACGAGCCCTGGCTCAGAGGCAGTAAGACGTTGGCAGCTACATTGGGTTTGATGCCCTGTACAGTGGACACCTCTAAGAGAACCTGGATAGGGTGAAGGCAAAGTGATGGGCAACACAGATGTCGAATGGCAACACGGACGTTGATTGATGTCCCTTGGGTCGTACCCCTGCATACTGCAGGAAATTGTGTGGCACTGCAGTGTAGAAAGTGGGCTTGTTATTGCCTCTCGGGAGAAGCTGCCACCGAAGACTGTGCTGTGGAATCCAAAACAAATATTTAACACCTTAGCTCAAGCACACGCAGTGATCCGTCATGGCAGCGTTCGACGGTGTCAGAAATGGGGTCGAGACAGTACCTCTCCTTCAGCAGTTTAAAAAAAAAAGTGCCAAGACAAGCAGGTGTTGGAGTAGTTGCCTGTGTCATTGTCTCAGCCTAGCCAAGGCGTGAGGCGCCATGCATTCTTCCATTGGAACATATTGGGTGGTACAACTACCTGGATCAAGAGCCCTGTTGCCTGTTTTCCTGCCAGACTGCCTGCTTGTCTGTCTAGGCCTCATGTTTGCTTTTCCTCTCGGTTTCACTATTCACCCTCTCCTGCTCTCACTTCTCTTTTGCTTTTTTCAGACATCCTCTTTTTCTTCGTTCACTCTTCATATTTCGCCACTCTCTTCACTTAAGCGTCTCAGTCCCACTTTCACTGGCTGCTTTCTTAATCATGCCGCATACTGCACTCTCTATGCAAGATTACATTATTTCTCTGTCTCTCTGTCTCTCTCTCTCTTCCTCCACCCAGCTGTGTTCCAGCTCTTTGGAGTCACACGCGGTTTACAGCATCAGGCACTCACTTACATCCACGCCCGCTTGCCTGCCCCCCCCCCCCCCCCACACTGGGATTCTATTGGGGGGAGGGGGGGAATGGGAGGGTATGTTTTGGTCCATTAGTCACCTACAGAGTGCCAGGTCAGACCATTACCCATAAAGCCTAGCATTGTGCCTCCCTGTGGCCTGCCTGTACAGTGGGCGAACAGTACTGTAGTCCTCTTTCTTTCTCTCTCTCCCTCTCTCTCTGTCTCGTGCTCTCTCTCTCTGACCCTTTCCCTCTCTCTTTCCTTTTCTTCCAATCACACACACGTACTTCATCCCACATTCCAGTTCAGTAACCTTCAGCTGGCAGCCGGAAAATCGCCCCTGGGACAGACAATCTGGATCCAGTAGCTGCACACTGTTAGGCCTACAGAGAGAGTGAGGGAGGGAGGGAGAGAGAAGAGGCTGGTGCTGTCAGACAGACAGACCGGCAAAACCCTCTCGTTTTCCATTCTCTCGCTTTCTCTCACCCAGTCATTCTCTCTCTCTCTCCTTCTTTGCCTGTCTCTTTGTCTCTTGGTCATTATTTTCTATTTTCCTGCCTTCTTGCTCGTTTCACTCTCATCTTTGCTGTCATCTCATCTCTTCTTGACGTTACAGCCCCCCCCCCCCATTCCTTCCACGCTCTCACTTTCTCTTCGCTGTCTGGGCCTCCCATTCTTGTAAGCCTCTACCTGAATGTAGGTTAGTGCTGTGTAAGCCTCCTCCCCCATGACTGGTTGGTGTAATGGCTCAGTTAACTTCCAGTGTGAGACAGATAAGCACAGCCATGCAGTGGACGGGCCTGTCCTACAAGATCTTATTCACGCCGTTTCTCAGTCGTAGGTGCAAGGCTGGTTTCGGTAGTGGAAAGGCCAGCAGTGTGTGTGTGTGTGTGTGTGTGATCTACAACTGAGGAAACCTTATGCTCATTTGCAAGGGACTGCACAAGCGTGTGACTGCAAGACTGCCTCTGGACTTCTAAGTTGTGTGTGTTTTTATTTTATTACTCATGGTGTTGCTGTGTGCTGTTAATGAAATTAATGCATTTGTATTGTTACTGTGTGTGTATCATCAGTCGTGCTCATTCGCCCATATCTAAGCGATGTTTTGTGTGTGTGTGTGTGTGTGTGTGTGTGTGTGTGTGTGTGTGTGTGTGTGTGTGTGTGTGTGTGTGTGTGTGTGTGTGTGTGTGTGTGTGTGTGTGTGTGTGTGTGTGTGTGTGTGTGTGTGTGTGTGTGTGTGTGTGTGTGTGTGTGTGTGTGTGTGTGTGTGTGTGTGTGTACCGGCAGGCATCCAGTGAGAGCCTGAAGATGGAGCCGCTGGGTGATGTGACCCTGTTGCCAGGGGAGGAGAGAGTGATCGGTGAGTCCCTGTCTGAATTTATCTGAGGCTATAACTAGGCTCTATGTCTATGTCAGTCAGACTGTCTTCCCATGGAATGTGAACCCACCTCTTTGAATGCGACTTCAAATACAACACACGCATAAGTCGATAGACTGCTAGATACTTGAAACACAACACACATGCTTGTATGTTGTCTTTAAACTGGATCTCAAACAGGTCCGTTTACATCCATAGTTTAATGATGGATTCTTGGGAGAGACACAAATTTAATGATGGAATCAAATGGAAATCGAATTATCTAATTAGTTGATTACCAGTTTCAAATCAATTGCCATGTTGTGTTGTGATTTCTATGGAATGCTATTGCATCACCCAGGCAACCCCCTGCAGTGGAAACCTGTACCTCCACTTAAAGTCGTTTTCTTTCAGCTTATCTGTGTGGAAATACCATTAATTTTATGCCTGTTTGTGAAGATAGTGAGGCCCAGTACTGTCACATGGGTGCTGTCATGACATCATCAAGATACTTATATGCATGTGTGTGTGTGTGTGTGTGTGTGTGTGGACATGATGCAACTAATCCAACAGTCTGTACCACTGACCTCAGCACATGCCTTGTTCCCATGTCTTTGCCTTTTAAAGGTAGTGTTTCCAGCATAAGTCCTGAGGAATGCCTGTGTTTAGTGTAAATAATGCAAGGTGCCACTGCTTGGCTGCGCTGGTGCCCTCTCTGCCCCCAGGGTGCTAATTTTAGAACGGGCCCTTTCCTCCCTGTGCCTGTCACTCAATGCCACGGCGTGCCCCAGTGCCAAGCTGGCGTCTGCGGTTAAAGCACCGGGGCAAAATATGGGTGCAGTTGTCTTTCTTTGTTTGTGAAGGGGGAGAGGAGAGGAGAGGAGAGGAGAGATATGGCTTTGCACAGAGATGAGGGTGTGAGGTGAGCAAGTCAGTGAGAGAGAGAGAGAGAGAGAGGGGTCATTAAATGACTTGAAACAGAGATGGTAAGGTTGAAAAAGATGGCAGAAATATGAGAGTGGAATAAATCACTATGAGCGAAAGGAAGATGGAGAGATGGGAGAGGTGGTGGCAGACGGAGTGAAACAGAGGGAGAATACAAATAAACAAATCGAGAGAATGAATTGCAGTATGCACTTTGTTGGAAGCATTATTGCCTGATGCCATCTTAGTATTCTCAGCATGTAATATTTAAAAGTGTCTGTGTGTAAGTTTAGCCCGTGGAAGTGGCAGGCTCTTATGGTAGCATAAATAGCTAATGAGTGAAAGCCTGCAGCACTTTCAGAGTGACTGAGTACTGGAGAGAAGTCCCTAAAAGATTCAGACGCTTTAAACTTCACCAATACATAAACAGAAAAGCAAAGATCACTTCGAAGGGGACCGTGCGAACTTAAGTCTGCAGTTTAAATCCTTATGTATATCCAATGCTGTGTCTTTAGATGCCTGAGGGTGTAGTGACTGTACAGCCGTGCAGTCAAATGGGACAATGTGTGGATGTTTTTGTTTGTGTTTCTCCAAGAAGCCTATGGGTCAGAGGTCAGCAGCTTCTGCCGAAGGTGACACACTTTGACCTTTGACCTTGATTCCGCTCTCTCTCTCTCGTCCCTCTCTCTCCTTGTCCCTCGCCCTCTCTCCTTGTCCCTCTCCCTCTCTCTCTCTCTCTCTCTCTCTCTCTCTCTCTCTCTCTTTGTCCCTCTCCCTCTCTCTCCCTTCCTTCTGCAGACAAAGACATAATTTACATCTGCCCTTTCAATGGCGCACTGAAAGGCAAAGTCTTCATCACAAACTTCAGACTCTACTTCAAGAGCGACGGGGTAAGTGTTGGAGAGAGAGACTAGACCCGGACCCTCAGTTGGGGGTTTTTGTTTTGTTTTTTGTTTTGAAAAAAAGGGTGGGAATCTGGGAATGGGGTTGTGGGATGAAAAGCCTCAGAGGAGGATGTGGTGGAAAGTACAGCTGGGTTACCATGACCACCGGGGACTTGCGTGACAATTGCCTTGAATGATCTTGGAAATTGAGTGAGGCTTCAACTGCAAACATGCTAGCTTTAATCACGCAGAGTCCCATTTTTACTTGGAGCTCTATCAACACGACATTTCCCAGGCCAGATGTATTCCATGAATGTTATGTCTTAATTTGAGGAGTCAGGAGTCAGGAGCCCCCAGTGGATTTAGCCGTGCACCATAAAGCCTGAACATGGTACTGTAGCCAAACACGGTGTTTTTGGGGTAGACTGCTTGTTCTTTGTGAGATTCATCCCCAACATTCAGCACCAAAGCAGCAGAAACGGTCTGTTTCGTGGCCATGGAGAGTATGAGAAGCTCTCACACACACACACACACAAACACACGCGCTGCTGCAGAGTTTTTCGCTCTCAAATAGGGAAGCTTCTTTTTCCACTCTCCCTCCACCTCTCTGTTTGCTCAGCACAAAGACACCAGTCAGCAGCTAAACAATGGAAACGGGCAAAAAACCTATTTTTAGACCTCTAAAAAAATATTTAGACCATTTTAAAAATGTAGGGCACTTGAAGAATGACCTGAAAGATTAATCATAAAACATGGTGTGCTTTAGGACCATGTGGTGGTCCTGGACATCCCACTGGGGGCGATTGGCCGGGTGGAGAAGATGGGCGGGGCTTCAAGTCGAGGGGAGAACTCGTACGGCCTGGAGATCACCTGCAAGGTAAGACCTGTGTTGAACTTCCTGTTCTCGTTTGAAGGAAAAACTTACCATGGCTGTGTAGGTAAACACGTACACACACACATACTACTCTGGGTGGACATCCAAGATTTGTGTATTTTTATAACTTGCAGTCATCCTGAAGATGTGAATATTTATAGTAATCATATATCAGTATTGTTAAT
Source organism: Clupea harengus (assembly GCF_900700415.2). Classification (NCBI taxonomy): domain Eukaryota; kingdom Metazoa; phylum Chordata; class Actinopteri; order Clupeiformes; family Clupeidae; genus Clupea; species Clupea harengus. Next base: position 12,008,681 of record NC_045169.1, read on the forward strand.
ATTAGAGACAACTTTTTACTTTGTCATTTTATGCCGCTTGTCAACCTCTGTTGGATTGTGTGACCTGTGGCTAGATGAGTAATGTTGTGGTGTGTGTGTGTGTGTGTGTGTGTGTGTGTGTGTGTGTGTGTGTGTGTGTGTGTGTGTGTGTGTGGTGAAGGACATGAGGAACCTGAGGTTTGCTCTGAAGCAGGAGGGTCACAGTAGAAGAGATATCTTTGAGATTCTCTTCAGATACGCGTTCCCCCTTTCCCACGGCCTGGTAAGTCCTCATCAGAGAATGTATGTATGTATGTATGTATGTGTGTGTGTGTGTGTGTGTGTTTGGCGGCTGTGTGAACTAATCTGTTTGTGTCTTGGAGAGAGAGTTCAGTGTCTGTTCACGTCAGTATGTGTGTGTTCATCTACGTGTGAGTGAGGGTGTGCATATGTATCTGTGGAGATGCCTGTGTTCGCAGAAGATAACACAAGTGTCCTAGGAACTATAAAGGGACTTCATGTGTTGCACTGTAATTTCAGTTCCCTCAGCAGCTCAGCCTCTGTGTGTTTGTGTTTGTGTTTGTATGTGTTTGTGTTTGTATGTGTTTGTTTTTTCCAATGACCTACCTACATCATAACCAAAAATGGTCATTATGTCCATACATTCGGAACGTTTTCAGACCCTTTCAAGTTTTTTACATTTTGTTGCCTTTCAGACTCATCCTAAAATTCAGTAACATTTTATTTCCTCATTATTCTATGTACAATACTCCACAATTACAAAGTCAAAACACATTTTTGGAGTGTTAAAAGCATATAAAAATAAACAAAAAATACAAATAAAAGACTGAAATATACCATTTACATAAGTATTCAGACCCTTCACATAGTACTTGTTTAAACCTTCTTCCAAATCTTCTTGGGAATGATCCTACAAGCTTGGCACACCTTTCTTTTGGAAGTTTCTCCCATTCTTCTTGGCAGAATCGTTCACGCTCAACCCGGTTGAATGCAGAGCGTTGGTGCACAGCCATTTTCAGGTCTCTCCAGAGGTGCTTTATTGGGTTCATGGCCGGACTCTGGCTGGGCCCCTCCAAGGCTTTCACAGAGTTTTCCCGAAGCCACTGCCGTGTGTTCTTGTCTGTATGCTTCTAATTATCGTGTTGTCTTAAAGTAAACCTTCGCCCCAGCCTGAGATCCTGAGCACTCTGGAAAGGGTTTTCACTCAGGATTGCTCTTTATGTTTCAGCATCCACGTTTCCCTCCATCCTGACTAGTCTGCCAGTCCCTGTTGCATAAAAAAACATCCCCACAGCATGATGCTGCCACCACCGTGTTTGACTGTAGGGATTAATGGGTTTTAATGAGGTGATGCCTGGTTTCCTCCACACATGCCGCTGGCAATTGTGGCCAAATAATTAAATCTTCATTTCATCAGACCGGAGGATTTTGCTTCTCATGGTCTGAAAGTCGTTCAGGTGCTTTTTGGCAAACTCCCAGCGGGCTGTCATGTGCCTTTTTAGTGAGGAATGGCTTCCGTCTGACCACTCTAGCATAAAGGTGGTGCAGTGCTGCACTGATGGTTATCCTTCTGAAAGGTTCCCTCATCTCGACAAAGGAACTCTGAATCTCATTCATAGTGACCAATGGGTTCTTGGTTATCTGTCTGGCCAAGGCCTTTCATCCCCAATTTCTCAGTTTGGCTGGAGGGCCAGATCTAGGAAGACTGTTGGTGGTTCCTAATCTCTTCCATTTGAGAATGAATGAGGCTCTTGGGCACTTTCAGTGCTACAGAATTTTCTTGCATCCTTCCCCAGATCTGTGTCTTCACGCAATCCTGTCTCGCAGTTTACAGACAATTCTCTTGACTTCATGGCATGGTTTTCACTCTGACATACACCATCAATGGTAAGAAGTTATATAAACAGGTGTGTGCCTTTCCTAATTATGTCCCATGAATTCAATTAGGCACAGCCTGACTCCAATCATCTCAAGGACCACTGAGGTAGAATGAAGAAGTAATTAGTAATAAAATCGTAGTAATACAAATATTAAAGGTAAGGGATAATGTATAGTCCGGCGGTCATTATCGAAAAATAAATCCCGACAATATTAATAACAATTAACAAAACACTAGAAAAACCTGTTTTTGCTTTTTCATCGTGCAGTGTTGTGTGTAGATTGATGAGGAACATTTTTAAGATGAGTCTGAAACAGAGAAAAAGGTGTAAACCTTGAAAGGGTCTGAACTTTCGAAATGCACTGTATTTGACTGTTCCAGTTCCTCTCCTGTGTGTGTGGGGTGTGTTTTTATATCTGAGTTTGTTTGTATGTGTGACACCTCTCTCTCTTTCTCTCTGTCTATCTTTTCCCTGTTTAGCCGATGTTTGCGTTCCTCAGTCAGGAGAAATTTGATGAGAACGGCTGGCACGTTTACAAACCCATGGAGGAGTACAGGAGGCAGGTGTGTGTTTGTGGCCACCGTGGTCAACCTGGCTGCAGGTCGATCGCGCGCACGCGCGCATATAGACTCATGTACAGGGTTGTAGCGCTTCTATACACTAAAACATGCAGAACAGCATACACAGGGAACACTAATTGCAACGAGCCTAGCCTGTACGAAGTTATTATATTAGGAAGTATGAATATCCAGCCATGCCATGGTCACAAAAGCACAGAGAATAATTCTGATTCTGAAAAAATTTGTACATGTGATATAAAACGATATTGAAAAGAATATATAACAATGCAAGAAGAAACAATCTTGCATTATTTCAACTTGGCTAACTTGAACATTGTTAGCTAACTAGAACAGTAGCTAATAATGTAGACAGTCCACTACCTGAACTGTGGAGTCCTTTTGTTTCAGTCAGTTTTGTTTCAGTCAGTTTTGTTTACCCATATCACCTAGTAACCAGAGAGCATTAATCTCATTAATCTCACTGTATAGAGGTACTGAAAATGTGTACATGGTGAACAGGTCATGTAATAAAACAAGGCATTTCAACAAAACTAGTTTGAATCTCATCTGCATCTTGTCAAAAATACAAAATAAATTAAATATTAAAACTGACACAATACAGATACTATTCTCTTTAGATTTGTAAGCGGTTGTAATGTTGCCATGTCTACTTACAAGACTGTACATGTGACGTCAACATCACCTGTATCAACTGTCAATTTCGCATGGTCACTCCAAGTATCAGTATCCACAGTGTAATTCTAACAGTAGCTTCGACATTTGACTCTATCCACCCTGTGGTTGCCAGGGCCTTCCGACCGACAAGTGGCGTATCTCCTTTGTCAACGAGGACTACAAACTGTGCGATACGTACCCCACCATCCTGGTGGTGCCATACAAGGCCACGGATGACGACCTGCAGAAGGTGGCCACCTTCCGATCCCGCTGCCGCATACCTGTAAGTACACCCAGGGGAGGTGGGGAGTGGTTGCGCCTGGTCTGTGGATAAACTGTAGGTCGGCCTGTATTTCATTGGAGGCTAAGTGTGTAAATGTGTTGATGGTGCAAAGTATAAAGCTAAAGGCTAGAAGTTCCAATAATTGTACCAACAAGGCATTGTATTGACAGACAGTCAGCGTGTTTTCTTGCCTAACTGAAGCGACTGTTTTGAATGTTGCACAAAAGCTGCTTTAGTATTTAGGGAAGACAAATTAGAGGCGACAATATCCAATCAAAGCTGCAGAGCTGTAGGACTCGGCCTGCCCTCGAACCCTTGTGTGACCTTTTAAATGTTCCACCCCCCCCCATTAACCCCCCCTCCAGGTGCTGTCGTGGATCCACAAGGAGAACCAGGCGGTGATTGTCCGCTGCAGCCAGCCCCTGGTGGGCATGAGCGGCAAGCGCAACAAGGACGACGAGCGCTACCTGGAGATGATCCGCGAGGCCAACGCCACCACCAAGCTCACCATCTACGACGCCCGGCCCAACGTCAATGCTGTTGCCAATAAGGTCAGGATGCGAGGCTCACATGGGAGGCTCACTGCTTTAAGATCTCTCTGCGGTGTGTGTGTGTGTGTGTATTTGAGTGATGAGGGCTGCAGATCTCCCCTTCTCTTGTCTCTTCTGTTGTGTTCTCTTTCTGTGTTGCGTCTGTAGGTGTGTGGGTTTTGCCTGCTTGACTGGTTACTGATGTCAGCAGAGGTAACAGAGGCAAACTTACTGCAATGCCCACTGGAGACTGGAGACTGAACACTGCGTGTGTGTGTGTGTGTTGTGTTGCAAACACAAAAACTGCCTAAAGTCTGACCGCGCTTGCTATTTACAGTTAACTGAAGTTGCTGTGGAGTTGCGCCAGAATTAACAGTTGCGCGCAGAAAAAAAAACCCATTTCAACAATTCCAAGCCTTTTTGCAGAACATTCTCAGTGATTGTTTTGATGTGTGTGTACCTTTGTGAGGACAGTGAGCATGGTCCTCATAACACAGCCATACGAATGTGCGTGTGTGTGTGTGTGTGTGTGTGTGTGTGTGTGTGTGTTTAGCTGAATCTCAGCATTGAGGACTGTGGGCATATGTATGTATCGAACATGCTCTGTCCTTATCTGTAGCCAAGCTGCTTTGACCTCTGACCTCCACTGTTTCCCACCACCCCGACCATTCCCTTACTCTACAGGCGACAGGTGGGGGCTACGAGGGGGACGACGCCTATCAGAACGCGGAGCTGGTCTTCCTGGACATCCACAACATCCATGTGATGCGCGAGTCCCTCAAGAAGCTCAAGGACATCGTCTATCCCAACGTGGAGGAGGCCCACTGGCTCTCCAGCTTGGAGTCCACCCACTGGCTGGAGCACATCAAGGTAACGCATGCATGGCAAAGGACCAGCCTGCCGCCGACCTGCTCAAATATCAACAGCATTTGTCAGATTCATGAACTTTGACATCTGTGCTTGAAAAGGCAAAGTCAAGAGCCACAGGACAAATATAACTAGCTGTATTCAGTTACTGCAGACTAGTTTGTAAGCTTGTATGCGTCACGTTTTTCATTTACCTAATTTGTTACCTTAGGAAACTGGAAAAATAAATAGGTCTGTCTGTTAAAAACCTGCAATCACCATTTTCCAGCAGTATAAGAGTGTTGTTATTAGCTTCAGATTCCAAAATGCATTCACCAGATCACTCCGTTGCACACCCAACAGCACCAACGGTGAGCATTCAGTTTTGTTGTCATAGTTACAAGAAGAGCTTTAAGGCCAGTTCACAGCTTAGTCTTACAGACAGGTATCCCTTTTTTCCCCTACCCCCTCCTCCTCATCCTTCCGCTCTCATCCATCACTCCTCTTTCTCTTGTGTTCTGTCTTGAAGTTGGTGCTGTCAGGGGCCATCCAGGTGGCAGATAAGGTGTCCTCGGGCAACTCGGTGGTGGTGCACTGCAGTGACGGCTGGGACCGCACGGCCCAACTCACCTCCCTGGCCATGCTGATGCTGGACAGCCACTACCGCACCCTCAGGGGCTTCCAGGTGCTGCTGGAGAAGGAGTGGATCAGCTTTGGACACAAGTTCGCCTCGGTCAGTGTGTGTGTGTGTGCGCATGAGTGTGCGTGTGGGCGGGAAGTGGGGGTTAGGTTGGGTTGGAATACAGTTTTTAAAATGCAGTACAACGAACACAACATCTTGTGCGTGCGTGTGGAAGTGTGAGTTGGAATGTGTGTGTGCACGTATGGGTGTGTGGGTGAGTCGGAATAGAATACTTAGAAATCAGTAGGAGGAACACTCATCCACACGGAAACCTTGACCGGATATAATGACGACGCTATAAATATATATATTTGATATATATACAGTGGGGAAAATAAGTATTTGAACCCCTGCCGATTTCGCAAGTTTGGCCACTTGCAAAGAAATGTGAGATCTATAATTGTAATAGTAGGTGTATTTTAACAGTGAAAAACAGAATATCAACAAAAAAATTGACATTTATGACTTAATTAGCATTTGATGCAGAAAATAAGTATTTGAACCCCTAGCAAAACATGACTTAGTACTTGGTGGAATAACCCTTGTTGGCAAGCACAGACGTCAGACTTTTCTTGTAGTTGGTCACCAGGTTTACACACATCTCAGGAGGGATTTTGGTCCACTCCTCTTTGCAGATCCTCTCCAAATCCTTAAGGTTGCGTTTTCAATGGGAGGGAATGAGAAAATGAGGGAATGAGGTTCAAGTCCAATATTCCACATTACATGGCCCCATCCATAGTCCCCTCAATGCAGTGGAGTCGTCCTGTACCCTTGGCAGAGAAACAGCCCCAGAGCATAATGTTTCCACCTCCATGCTTGACGGTGGGGATGGTGTCATATTCAGCATTCTTCCCCCTCCAAACGCGGCAAGTCGAGTTGATGCCAAAGAGCTTGATTTTGGTCTCATCTGACCACATCCTGTCTCCCAATCCTCCTTAGAATCATTCAAGTGTTCATTGGCAAACTTCAGACGGCCCTGTACATGTGCTTCCTTGAGCAGGGGGACCTTGCAAGTTCTGCAGTACTTCAAACCATTACGGCGTAGTGTGTTGACAATGGTTTTCTTGGTGACTGTGGTCCCAGCTGCCTCGAGATCATTCACAAGCTCCCCCTGTGTAGTTCTGGGGTTATTCTGCACCTTTCGGATGATCACCGATACCGCACGAGGGGATATCTTGCATGGAGCCCCAGACCTAGAGCGATGGACAGTTGTTTGGTGTTGCTTCCATTTACGAATAATCGCACAAATAGTTGTCTGCTTCTCACCAAGCTGCTTGCCGATGGTTTTGTAACCCATTACAGCCTTGTGCAGGTCTACAATCTTATCTCTGACGTCCTTGGTCAACTCTTTGGACAGGTTTCTTTTATACACGTCACCAGTTGAGATCAGGTGTACCTTGTTAGGCCTAATGAGGACTAATCTGTGTGCTTCTTGGGCACATAACGGGTCATTGGGAGCCAGAATTCTTGCTGTTTGCTTGGGGGTTCAAATACTTATTTTCTGCATCAAATACAAATAAAGTCATAAATGTTATAAAATGCAGTTTTCTGGATTTGTTTGTTGATATTCTATTTCTCACTGTTAAAATACACCTACCATTACAATTATAGATCACACATTTCTTTGCAAGTGGCCAAACTTGCGAAATCGGCAGGGGTTCAAATACTTATTTTCCCCACTGTGTATATATATATATATATATATATATATATCCCTTTTTTCTGAACATCTCAACTAGATGGTTTTACATCATCATAGTCATTGCAAATACAGATGGGCTGCTGGACTCCACTAAGATTTCTGCGCAGTCCAATCAGCCCTACGTCATCCAGTCAGGACTTGTTCCCTCTAGACAGCCGCTCCATTCTTGGCGTCCCCTCCAGACAAATATTTGGTTAGTTCTTTAGCACATTGAAGGAAAGGGTTGGATTCATACTACGGCTGCTTTCTGTTGAAAGTCACCAAGAAGTGTTTACCTCACATGGAGCATCTTTTAATAGCTTTCCGAGAAGGAATTCACTTGCCACTATTGGCTCTGCGTACAAAATGTGTGCAGGTCCTGAAGAAGTAAGCTGATTTTTGGCTTGAAAAGGATTGAGCTTGGGCTTCATCCAAGTGACCAGCAGATAGCCTTTTTGTTCTTCGTTGTGTAGAAGCTTTAATTCATGGCTTGCTGATAAGCTATTTGTGTTTTCTGCAGAGTAAGGACCTCTCTGTACAATGCAATATCAGATACATGTATCAGAGTCAGTCAGGTTATGCATCATCTACGCTCATTTTGAATGGGTGTTCTTGAATTCACAGAAAGTTCAATGTGTGTGTGTGTGTGTGTGTGTGTGTGTGTGTGTGTGTGTGTGTGTGTGTGTGTGTGTGTGTGTGTGTGCGTGTGTGTTTCTACAGAGAATTGGCCATGGGGACAAAAACCATGCGGACCAGGACCGGTCACCCATCTTCTTGCAGCTTATCGACTGCGTGTGGCAGATGACCAAACAGGTACAATCTCTTGGCCACCCTGCTTTCCACCTCCCTTAAACTCCCATGATGCTCCTGTTCAAAAATGCCAATATATATATATACTCTGACAGCATGGGGAAAGCTTTGATGAGCGGGGAAAAGGCTCTTCATATTTACAGTAAATGATGCTCTGCAGTGATTGGTGACTCTGGAACTTCAGTGATTGATAGCGTAATTATTGGAACTTACTGTGCCATCACTTTGTTCACATCAGACACGATCGTCAACATGCTGACGTGCTGGCTAACATTTTAAACTAAACTCACTAAAGTGTGGATTTCCAAACCAAATTCTAGGAACCCATCAAAGACCTGCATGTTTTCAGACAAACTAATCAGATAATAACAAAGCCCTTGATTAGGCGCATGCTAATGATCTGAGTATAGTTAATCTAGAGCAGGGAGGCAAATACTACACGCTCTTCAGGACGACCATAGGAGAACTACTGTTGGTCGTTAGTATACTTCATTAGTATATTTCACGACCCTCACGATGTGAGGGAACTTTATTTCCGTTGATGCCAGTGCAAAGACAAACTACACTAACAATTAAGCACATAGGTTGAAAATATGAGTACAATATGGTAATAATAATCATTTATGGTATAGACCATAAATAGTTGTTCCAGTACAAAGGTAGCCAGACATATTTAAGTGTGTCCATGGGTTCAAAAGGTCTGTCAGCCACTGTTCCCTTTAGCTGTACCTGCTTACATTGCAGTACAGTCTGCGATCTTCAAAGAGCTTTTGGCAATCACATTCTCTGAGAGGTTTTCACTGTGTCGTTGCTCGACCCTGTTGACCTTACTTTATAGTCCCAGTACAATTCTCTTGGAACTCTGTTATTTGATCCAGGTGGGTTGTTGAGGAACTTTTCAGTGTTATGAGCTAGAGGAAGAAGAGGGAGAACCTAAATCTAAAACTGCAAACTGTGTCCTAACTTAGAAAGAGATGGATTTTGGAGGGGATTATGGATTGGGTTTTGGAGGGGAATATGGTGTGGTGAATAGGTTTTGCTCACCGGGGCCAAGATTGAGTGACCTTTTGACCTCTGTGTTCTAGTTCCCCACGGCGTTTGAGTTTAACGAGCGCCTCCTAATGGTCATCCTGGACCATCTGTACAGCTGCCGCTTCGGCACCTTCCTCTACAACTGCGAGAACGCCCGCGACATCAACGTGAGTCACACACACACACACACACACACACACACACACACACACACACACACAGAAGCACAAACACCAAAATCCTATAGGCATCACATACATACACATTACAAACATGCGTATGTTCCTACACTAAAACATACATTTAATATTCACTCATGTTAAAAAAAGATTGCTGAACCACTGCTGTGCAGCCTGGGTTAACCAGTAAACAGAAGTGACTTTACTGAGAAATCACCAGGATGTACAGAAATAACACAAAACCTCTCATCCACTTCCAGTAGTACAGCTCAGTAAAAATGTATTTCTCAGCAATTCAAAATAAATATACAAAATACTGGTGTTGTATCTTAGCAAAAAAGTAAGATCACAGGTCTGCTTCCAAACATTTAAACTTATGTATATAAGAAACATGAAAAGTTTTTCCCCTTGCACTCTGAGGTGCTGTAGACAAAGAGCATGTGAAGCTCATGTATATTACTACATTACGAGTGCTCTCACTTAGTCCTGGGCAAAGGAAGAGGGGTAGTAGATGTATTAAGTGCACCCCTTCTACCCTTCAGCTTATTAGCGCCCGCTGCACTTGCTCTTCTCCCTCACTCCTAGCCAAGTTCTGTTTGTCCCCCTGTTTTTCTCTCCGTGTTTGATTTCCATCATCTTTTTGCCCTTCTCTGTTCTCCCTTCCTCCCCCCCCCCCCCCCCAACTTTCCACCCTGGCTCTGTCGTTCTGTGTTATGTACTGTCTTTCTCTCCCTCTATGCCCCTCTCCACCCCCCCCCCTCTCTCTCTGTCTCTCTCTCCCTCTTGCTCTCTCTCTCTCTCTCTCTCTCCACCCCCTCCTCTCTCTGTCTCTCTCTATCCCTCCCTCTCCCCTCCATTCTGTTCTGATATTGTGAAGTAGAGCGTGAACAGAATGCTTGAGTGACTCCGTGCTAGCGCTGGGTACTCTCTGGGAGCTGAAATGCACACACAACCCACCGAGTGGTGGAGAAACACACACACACACACACACACACACACACCTTGGCCTTACACTCACTCTCCCACTCAGATGCACACACAGACATTTCTTCCAGTGCCCTCGCTGACAAACTAGTCATGACTTTTAATGGTGTGTAAAGTCAGCCTCTCATTGAGAAGCTCATGGCAATTCCCAGAATGCATTTCAGTATGCATGTAGATCCACTGTGTCAGTTATTGCAGTAGTCTGCATCACTGCAGACCACATGGGAGCCTTCGTTTTTTTAATGTGGGATCTACAAGTTATTTTGGCCTTCCCTCTTCCTTCCCCTCTCTCTCTCAGTCACTCACTCACTCACACACACACACACACACACACACACACACACACACACACACACTCACACACTCACTCACTCACTCACTCACTCACTCACTCACACTCTCTCTCCCCCTCTCTCTCTCATTCTCTCTGTCTTTCTCTTTCCCTCTCTCTAAATTAAATCTCATTTCAGTTCAAAGTTGCATTATTAGCATAACTGTTTACATGACTCTCTCCCCCTCCCCCCATCTCTATTCCCATAGCATATGCGAATAAAGACGGTGTCCCTGTGGTCCCTGGTGAACAGCGACACGGCGACCTACATCAACCCCTTCTACACGGAGGAGTCCAGCCGCGTGCTCTATCCTGTGGCCAGCATGCGCCACCTAGAGCTCTGGGTGACCTACTACATCCGGTGGAACCCGCGTATTCAGCAGCAGGTGTGTGTGGTATGTATGTATGTATGTGTGTGTTGGTGTCTGGGTGCGTTCACGTCGATGTGAGCAACGTTACCATTTCTTGCTAACCTTTGCCACTCTAGGAATCCTTCAACGTTAATGTGTCTATGCAAAATAATTGACCGACAGGGATGTCCCTATCTAGAGTTTTCCTGGTTTGGTTCATGCATTTTTAAATGCTGACTACAGATCCCAGGATACTCCCTGCATCAGTTTGTTTGTCTCTACTTGATTACTATATCAACATGTACAGATGATTTAGCTTAACATGACTCAGTATTTATGTGTTTTAGCACATAAGCATGGATGCTTTCGTTGTTGCATGTAGTGAATGTGTCATTGTTTGTGTATGTGTTGGTATGCATGTCCATCTGTGTGTGTGAGAGAGAGAGAGAGAGTGTGTGTGTGTGTGTGTGTGTGTGTGTGTGTGTGTATTGAGTAGTTGCTGCTCCCGGCCCCCACTCAGAATCAGCGGGGCAGAAAATCCTCTTTCCTCTGGTTTAATTACGTCCCCACTGCCACAGCAGCCAGCTGCCGCTCACCGCTGCCTTATCTCCCCAGCAGACCTGCACACACACACACACACACACACACACACACACACACACACACACAAACTCTCTCACACACTCCACTCACTCACTCTCTCTTTCACATACACACAAACAAAACACACACACAAATTCACATACAAACGCACACATCTCTCTCTCATATATACTCACACATCCATTTCTTTGTCTCCTACTCACACACCAAACTTGCATATAAACACAAACATCGCTCTCTTTGCCTCCCATACACAAACTCCAACACATACTCCCCCCCCCCCCCCTCCCTCTCAAACGCACACATACACATCTCTCTCTGGCAAACACACTAATCTCCTTCACAACAGCCACACAATATATGGGCACACACAAGCACAAGACCATGGGAGTGCTTGCAGACACACATACATTTCTTTTACTTTCACTTTCTCTGTTACAGACACACACACACACACACACTCATATACTTATTTGGTGCACACACACACACACTAGGAAGCAACAATACCCCCCACAAACCCAGTCCTACTTTTTCGATCTGTTTATTTTCCCCTCCAAAAACAATTTCCTGCTGTACCTCCAGCAATCAGAGGGCTTTCAGTTGTGAGTTTATTCACCTGTCAATCACCTTACACCTCGCAGCCTCAGTGTGATGGAGCTCATATAGCGCTGCCTAGGTTGAGCGTGTGGCTCTCTGTCTCCACCTAGGGGACATGATGTTGCATTGAAACACCATGAAAAAAAGTGTACAAGCTTGCTTACGTGTGTAGCTTTCAGTGTGTGTCTATGTGTGTGCGCTCTTGTGATTTGCTTTGTCTGGTGTGTGTGTGTGTGTTGGGGGGGGGGGGGGGTGTACTCCTTACTGTTATGCAGTATCATTAGTGCTGTCAATAGTAAAAAAAAAACATTGAATTGTGATTTTTCTTTTGAAGATTGAAGCTTGTAATAATGGCTATTTAAATGTAAAATCATGGAATTAATGTAGAATCAACATCAACAATATTTAAATTAAAATACTACTGTTGAAGTGCTTAATAAACTTGCAAGCTTGTGAATTCAACTAAGCTTCATGTCAGGTGTATGTTGGATGCCCCCTAGATATTGTAACCATTTCTATTAGTGCATATGTAATATAGTATCAAAACCCAGGCAGTTGTGGCGATTGCAATGATTTTGAAAGGATTCATTATTATGTCTTTGTATTCTCACTGTTTTTTTTGTGTGTGTGTGTGGTTCGGTCCTCAGAGTCCAGTGGAGCAGCGCTTCAGGGAGCTGCTGGCCCTGAGGGACCAGTACCTTAAGAAACTCCAGGAGCTGCAGCTCTCCGACTCCTCCCCCTCTGCCCATCTCTCTAACAGCTCCACCCCCTCAGCTGCCTCCCCTACGCAGCACATCACGCACTTGCACACGCCCTTTTGATCCCCCATCACCCCCCCCTACACACACACACACACACACACACACACACACACACACACTTACATGCACATACACACACTCTCACACTCATACACACGGTCACAGGATGTTTTGTACATAAGAACAGTAATAACTGTGGCCACAGGAATAGTAATAATGTCCGTTATTAGAAGTAATAATCACGATTATGCAATAGTCACAGTACAGCCTTTTTTCGGACTCGGCAGACAGGCCAGGGTGAAGCCTTACTAAGGAAATGATGACTTCTGGGATTTTGCACGTATGCCCGAGGACCTGTTCAGGGATGGACAAAAAGAAAAAAGAAAAACAAGAAAAACAAAAGAGGACAAAAAAAGCAAACAATGGCTCTTCTCAAAATCGTCAGCCTCTTTTGCTGGTTTTACCCAGTGGGCATTTTGTGTAACTGTCTTCCCAGATTCCAAGGTCTGTCTGTAGGGGGCGCTGGTGTGTTGTCACGCCATACAGCATGTTGTGTTTGTCTGAGTATGTGTGTGCACCCCTGTGCTACTAGCATGCCTGCTGGAATCTAATCAGGGAAGGGGAGTGTTGTTTCTAAAATGGTTTCTGCATCACAGCCATCTGGAAGCAACCTCTAAGGTTTCACCCATATGCTTTCCTTGTGCTTATGGAACCGTGATATTGTAGGGAAACCGTTATGATTGGGTAATCTCTTATAGTCTTGCCATAACTATTGGCGGTGATGTATATAAGAAATGAAGTTTCATCAGCTACGTCATGAGTTTGCTGTTGGATTCACTGTCCTACCATGTACTGACAGTCATACTAAGTTAGAGAGGGACGTTTGTCAAGTACTCTTGTTCTGGCTAATTATCTGTGTGTTGTGGAGGTTCTGGCATTTTGAGAAGTTTCGTGGTTATCAGCCGCGACATAGCCATTGCTTTATTTTATTCCTTTGGTAAACATTGTTTTACTTGTCACCCGACAGTGTCCATTTTGTCTGTGTGTCTTCTCCTAATGTTTCTCAGATTCCATAACCCCCTTGTTGGGTGTGGATGCACTGTTTCCCAAAAAAAAAAAAAACCTGACCCACAGCTCTCAGAAGAACTGTGGCTAAAACTGACGTAACATTTTGAGGCTCCTAACCAGGAGTGTGGGGTGGAGTAGAGGTCACATGAAGGTCGAAAAATGAAAATGAAGCTGGAAGGAATGGAAGTTGCAGTTGGGAATAAGTTCTTAAATATTTGCCGCACAAAGCCACCTGCCTCTCTAGCGAGATGTGACGAGACTTCAGATTGGGAGGGCAGTTGTCTCTGTTGAAGATTCTTTGGGATGCGCTTATGTCGTCGTTGTTTGTTGTTATTTTTTTTTTTAATTATAATTGAGCAGAAGCAGGGTTGGTCAGGGGTTACTCCTGCTTGCGAGTCCAGTTCTGTGCCTTTTCTTGTACCTGAGGGTTATTTACCCCAGGCGGACATTTTGTATTGATACGTTGTCTCTTTTTTTTTTTTTTTTTTTTCTGTGGGCAGCAATCAGTGGCAGGGAAGGATGTCTTCCATTGGCTGTGGGTGCTTTGATTGACAGAGGGAACTGAGTGGTGTCAGCAGGTGGTATGCAAAAACAAACATAAAAAACCTCTTGGTCGAAATTGACCAATGACAATGGCCTCTTCCCTCTTTATGAGTGTGGTTGCTGTAGATACCTCCTGTTTCATTCCACAGAAAGGGCTAGGGGTGAAATGGGTGCATGAGAACTCAAGTACCCTGCTGATGGTGACGTATTGGTAGAAGCTGCTCTTAGTGTTGGTGAAGGATTGGTGTAGCTTATCTCAGAGACGGGATGCACACACTCTGAAAACAGGGGGCCTTAAGACCCTATTTTGGAGGTTCCCACAGAACATTTAAGGCAGTTTTTTGGCTTTAAAAAGTCTTGAAGGTTCTAGTTTGTGCTTTTAAAATGTGTTAATAGAACATTGAGTGAGAAAACACAGGAGGGACCTTAAGGATTTCGGGTGTCCCCCTTTTTTTTTCTATGAGTGTGTGAGGTGATGAGATTGCGTACCTGCTCCTAGATCTGTGCTTAAGGGCGACTTCTCCCCGGAGCTATTGCAAATGCTGCCCAAGAAAAGCTAAACTTTCTAAGACTTTGGCCTCAATGAGGAGATGCAGTTTAAAAACCATAGCATGTGTGAGAAGAAAAAAAACAACACAAAACACAGAAACAACACAAGAACATTTTTGCAGTTGGTTGTGTTTTTAGGGGGAAATGAGAAAAAAAAAGAAAAATCTATTTTGTTTATTTTTTACTTTGTACAAGTACAATAACTGTGTAATTACCTCAACAAAGCCTATTTTACTGTTGAAAGCTCTATTGTTGTAAAATATAATTATTTTATTTAGTGTAAAATTTGACAGTTTTATAAAAAGGAAAGTAATAAGAAAAAAATGTTTGGTTGGTTGAACCGTTGGTAATTTGTGGATTTCTGCTTCAATTATCTAATTATAATAATAATTATTATTATTTTCTTTTTTTCTCTCTTACTTAATGGGCATTTTTGGATTTGTGTGCTAACATTGATGGAGGCTGTGGATGTTGTCCCATCTGTCATATTAGATATGACTGTTGTAGCGAACTTGCATCTTTTCCCCATCTCACTGTGCTACCATGGGCCTCAGTGTGGGTGAGATTTGCACTTTTATCACTTTACTCCTACATGACTTCTACGCTCTTGCTTTCATTTTGATTCTTTTTTTTTACCTTTTAATGTAGACAGCATAGTTTAAAGGGATTTACTCTTTTTGTTTGTGTCATTTACTCTTCTTCATGTACTCTCCACTGTTTGTTGGCTGGCTCTTGTTTTGTAAATAATGCTGATTAAATTAATTTAAAGATTTCACAAATCCCTTGTGTTAATGGTGTGCTGATTTGGAAAATGTTTTGGCTGCAGAATTGTATTAGTAATAGTTTTGCTCCTGTGTGAAATTTTCAGACGTCTGGTTAGAGTGAAACCCAAGCGTCTTGTACAATATAACATCAAATACTGCCATACTCTTGTCCATGGCCTTTTTTTTCAGGAAAACTCACTTTCACTTTCTTTACAATTGCCTTCATATGTTTATTTGCGTAGACCTATTCCAAGTGTACACGGTCTACTATATTTCAATTCAGGCTGCAACATATTTAGAGGCGCAGAAGGGAGTGTAGGTCCTTAATCCTTGTCGTCTGGGAGGGGTGGTGCTGATGCTGGCTAGCTGGATTAGTTGCAGACCCATAGCGGCTGTTACAGAGGATGAAATGCATGCTGGGTAATCAGAGGTGGTCCGCTCGGGGTGTGCGAGATGGTTGCTTCCTCGAATAAATAAACAGATGCGCTATTTGTCATCCGGAGAGTAAGCCAGCGCAGTACAGGAAGCTGCGAGGGGTGCAGCCTGCGATCTGGCGGATAGGAGGCGGTTCGGCCATGGCATCCTGAAAACAAGAGCCATCAAGGAATCAACCCAGATCGGTCAGCACAGGAAGGAAAAACTCAACTGTTACAATATTGTAGGGAAGGAAACGCGGGAGGAATGGATAAGCAACCGAGTGCTGGCTCGGAGAGCCCAGCGCAGCCACCAGTTCCTAGCAGAAAACCTCGGACTCTGGGAGGAAATACCGGATCAAGACAAGCGAGCGTGGAAACACTGGACAGGTGAATTTACGGAGATTTCCCTCGGTTCTATCGGTACACATTTTTGTGAAATATAACTTGATTCCAACGTGTGATATATGTCGCGGAGCATAAATGGCGACAGTTTCCGTTTCGGTGTATTATCGCTGCAGCCATAACGGGAATTTAGTTATATGCTTATTATGGTAGATTGTCTTACATAATTATACATAATGCATCATAGTTGGCCTATAGGTTGAGCAATTTGTAGGCTACCCAACATGCATTCTTGTCCCAGCAGTGAAACCTAGCCTTATCTTGGTTTGGGGGGAATAATCTGTCACCCATTCGATGAGCCTAGCGTGGTTGTCTCATAGTAGCCCATATATATATATATATATATGTAGTATGTTTCTCTGCATTTAATCTTCGTCCGTCGCAAAGATGAACTTTAAAACATCAGATAGATCTCTGTATTTTACTGACGTACGCTAAATGTAACCGAAAGTTCTTCATGTGAGGCCTGCTCCGTGGGCTAGTGAGAGTACCAAAACAACACCCTCTAAACATGCATCCTCCATATAAACAACAGATGTCCCATTTATGCACTGGAGCTTGTTACAGTGGTACGCAAAAATCATTTGCCTGGAGACTGGAATAAGAGCCTGCAGATCATATATTCGCATAGACTGTATTATGCTGTAGCCTACCACTGTTAAGGATAAACGTTTGTCAGCTTCCTGTTCTTACTGTCATCTCTCTCCCTTCATAGCCCCACGGGCTCGCACGTGGAGTGGTGCAAACAACTGATTGCCGCAACGCTCAACAGCCAGGTATCTGGAGGTGGCCCACCCGAAGTTCCCTCACGAGATTTAAAGGCAAGACATCGGTTTTAAGTTTTGTCAACCCACGACTCTTCCATCATATTTATCATTTGGAAAATATGTGTATTGCGTATATACACTATGTAATTTAAGATTACTCGGACAAAGCCATTAGAAATGTCTTGAAAGGAAAAATGGCAGTTAAATCAGGTTCTTGCATTATTACCAGGGGCAGCCCCAGTGGTGCCAAGACCTGGACTCCACATATGGCCAGCACATTTAATCCTGTGTTGACTGAAGTTTCACACAATTTAAATTAAAAAAAGTCCTTCTAATCCTGTCTAAATGGATTATTTATACAAGCAATTTGCTTAATTGCTTACTGTGTCTGACTTGCCTGCTACTCCGACTTTACAGAAGAGAGGCTACAGTTAACTAGGGAAGTCTACAGGCTTGCTAATGTGTTGCTATAATGATGCATACACTCTTTTTAACAGGTTGGAAGAAGAACATATGTCAGGGTAAGGGGCTGCAGTGGTATGTGTGTGTGTGTGTGTGTGTGCGCGCGCCTAAGTGACAGAGGGAGAGAGTGTTGTATCTGGGCAAGCAAATGTCATAGAATATATTAGTGTTTCGCCACTGCTTCTGGCCTGCTGTCTGTCCGTGTTTACAAGAAAACACTGAAGAAAACAAGAGGTGACCAGCTTCATGAGTGATTTGTTTTATCGCCGGCAGTGCTGCTTGTTAGGTTGCTTTTCTCCCCCATGTTTGCTCACGTGTCCTGGCTGTTTACAGCTCTCCGCGGGAGACTTCCTGTGAGCTCTTTAGTTTCACAGGGGGACAAGCCCAGTGTACTTCGGTGTCTCAAAAGACTTCACATAGAACCATTTACTCCCCATGACGTCTCCGCACCCTATAATGTTGGTGACACGGTTACACCAGGCTGCTGACTGCTCAGTGTTTTTAGTGTCATGTATGTCATGAGTGTGTCTGTCTTTGTCAAGCAGTCTCCGTATGTCTGCATGTTGGTGTATTAACTCCCTTGTCTGTCTGGTTTGTGTCTGCGACCTACAGGTACCCAAGAGGCCCAATCTAAGGGTAAGAGTGAGATGTGGGTTAGGTTATAAAAGTTTTATAGTCTTTTAAAGTTTGTGAAAGTTTTCTGTGACATTTGTCTCTTGTGGGATAATGAGTGGGATATGGAGCCCATGCTATTCTCTCCATTCCCCATTTGTGATCTGATGGAGACTCCCTCTGCTCATGGGGTTTCCTGTTGTCTGGTTCTAACATCGTAGTCCGTGTTTGGGTGCTGGACGTGGTAGTGTTCAGTTGCTCAGTACTTGGATGCTCGCTGTTACACATTGTTGTGACGCACACTATGCTTCGTACAGTTACTGCTGGTTATTACTGTGCAGAGAAAGTGCATGTGAACTTAGAAGAGAAACATGCCATACTTTTGCACATCTGCCATGAACCTGAATGTACTCATAGTGCCCTGCCCTGATAGCCAGGTCGCATTGAAACAATATCAGTCAGTGTCTGTTTTAGCATTTAAATACTGATGCTTATGGGAAAGGTCAGTAGTTGTCTTACTTCTTCTTGTCTCTACATACATGATCACTTCTGTAATAGGACAGTTGACCTGTTCTGCCTTATACAGTTTAAAACGGAATGCTGATAGAACTGATTAATGGTCTTCTTCAGTGCAATCTTCCTCTTTTAACTGCTTTTGTGTGGTAACTGTGCTGTCTACCTTCTGACACACACACACACACACACACACACACACACACACACACATACACAAAAATACTTCCTCTGTCTCACTTCCTGTGCGAGTGTGTGTTTGGCACTTGACCTTTGGGGAGTAGAAATGTCTCTGCTATTGTATTCTTTAATCTCTTTCTCGCCCTTCCTCTCATCACCCTTGAGTAGCAGCACTAACCCCATGCTTCTCTCTTTTCTTTGTATGCTTGTTTCTTTTCTTCTCCCTCTCTTTCTCTCTCTCTCTGCTTTCGCTTCGGGCTCCCTCGCTCCGTCCCACACTGCCGTGCAGGACTCGTGTGAGGGAGGGCAGGGGTCTCAGTATGATAGCGACTCTGAGTTGAACTCCTACTCCATGGCAAGTCTCTGCTTAACCCTCAGCTCCCTCCCCCTCCCTCTGTCTCTAACTCTTACTAGTAACCTCGTCTTCCACTGTAGGCCTAGGGTTGCCCATCCTGCTGCACATCTCCCTGACTGAACTCATTCGACCTCAGTAGCACTCCTGACTATAGCTGCTATAGCTGAGTTAGCTAATCAGCAACATTTTAATGACAATAAATCCAATTTCAGAGCAGCTATAGCTGGAAGGTTTGCTTGGAATTTGGAACAGGGACAGACAGAAGTATGGAATGAAGTATGTATAGTATAGTATGAAGTAATGGGGATGATTGACCGGTTAATCCATCAGTGTCTCCTATAGTGTAGTGCTGTATGGATAGATACATAGTCATAGATCATATAGATAAAACTCAACTCGTGCATATGCTGTTAGACCAGGCGGGCTACCTGTTTATGGACCACAGTCTAGACAGCTCTTGGCAACATATATATTATTATATTTTAAAGTAACAATAAATATTTAAATAAAAAATAACGAATAGTAATATTTGAAATGTAAACAGTAAACTCGGCGAGATTCTTTAGCTCTTTTTAGGCTCAAATGTATCTTGAATGTAGTCAAGATGATCTAGATAATCTCTGCCTCATTCAGATCCGGCTCTGACATTCTCTGTGTTTTCTCTGTGGGTTTTGTACACGGGCAGGTGTTTGGACACCAGCCTAACGCTCAGATGGACGAGGTCCCACTGGTTCCTGGAGAGACCATCAGAGCCACTGGTCAGTATTCAGTGGATTACCCAAAAGTTATATTTTATAGTTTTTAGCAGACACTTTTGCCAGAGTGACTCACAAAACATTTTATTAAAATTTTTTAAAAACAACAATGAGGAAATTTAAGTAAGTCAAAAGTTCTAGTTCCTACAAATGCTGGTTCCCACAACTGATGCATGTTTTGTTTCCAAAAGTGCATGGTGAATATAAAAATGTCCCTAATTAAAAGTGCTCAACAATGTGCAGTGATTGTATAGAGCAATTAAGTGAGTGCACTTATTGAAAGAGCATAAGACTATTGACTGCTTGGCATAGCTTTATTCATAACATAAAGGGCCTCTTGTCTCTTTCTCTCTTCAGCTAATGATGTGATGTACATCTGTCCCTTCAGTGGAGCGGTGACCGGCACACTAACAGTCACAGACTACAAGCTGTACTTTGTCAGTCTGGAGCGGGTAAGACTGTGTTGTGTGATGACTACAATCTATGCAGTGACCGTTGGACCAGTGTAGTGTTTCTCTGGAGGAGTACGGTCACAAATAGAATAGAATGTTGCCAACTGAAGGTTCCATTTGATGATGTAGTAATGGAAATGGCAGTCAATGTAAATTCTAGATCTGCACAGTATAATTCTGGAAAAACTTCCAAAGAAAACCTGATTCCGCAAATGGTTAAAGCTTTGTTGTGCTATAACTGCTGTTGATAGAGAGATATGATAGAAATGTTATTTTCAATTATTTTGGACATGGGTTTCTTTCAATTACATGAGTTGTAGCAGAAAGATGCTTTTCTGAGACAGGCCAAGTCCAGGCAAAACAGAAGTACACTGTACCTAGCTCACTGTAACGCCTAACTGTCCATATACTTTCCATTCAGGCTACTGTCTCCACAGTGTAGACCACATACTACATGCACAACCTACATACATTTACTTTAAACCCTTTTGTGGAACACATACAAAAACTTGCTTTGACTACAAGGTTCAACAAAGTATGTTTTATGTTCTCTCAATTCCCCCTCCCCACCCCAAGATGTTGACATGGATATAGTCATTTTCTCTTCCTGCCACTAAAATCAGATGTGTTGTCCCTTGTCCGGAAACAGTGTATGTCCTCTGACTGTAAATTAGAATGTGAAAGGCTGTGTTTGGTCTGGTTTCTTTCACACTTCTGTTACGGCCCCGAAGAGAGGAACGTTTTCATCAGGTTCAAGATGTAGCAGTGGTGTTCATTCATGTTAATGTAGTTCTAGATATTTAACCTCCATTTGGAAATGTGATTGAATGTAAACAAGAAGTTTGTGCGTGTGTCTGTGTGTCTGTGTGTCTGTGTGCCTGTGTGCATGCGTGTGTCTGTCTGCGTGTGTCTGTGTGCATGTGTGTGTCTGTCTGTGTGTGTGTCTGTGTGTGTGTCTGTGTCCACTCCAGGACCAATACTTCCTGCTGGATGTGAACTTAGGGGCCATTAGCCGTCTGGAGACCATCAGTGTGCAAAGCAATGGAGAGAACACATGCGGCATGGAAATGGTCTGCAAGGTGTGTATGTATTACTGTGTGTGTGTGTGTGTATGTATTACTGTGTGTGAGCGTGTGTGTGTGTGTATGTATTACGTAATTTCGAAACAGCGGGCTGTCGGAATAATGGGCTTTCGGAACATTGCCATGGAACCTTGGTCAGGTAATAGCCGAGTGACAGCTGATTTGACAGTACTGCTGTGTGTTTTAAGCAAATAAAATGTGGAACGTCCTTTTACGTGTTTAAGGAGGGGTTGTAAAGGTGCTCATATCTTCGGACCTCTTCTGTTATGTTTGTTCATAATCAACAAGAATAAGCTTGTGAGAGTCTGCAGAATATTCATAAAACAACGTGTCATTAGTATGAACAGTTGAGACAACTTATCTCTCTTTCGTCTTCCGGGTCACGACCTGGCATGGAGGGAGGGAGGAGGGCGGGATCTCAAGCATGCGCAAAGACGCAAAGTCCAGTTCCTAATCCAATTCACCGTTACATGCCGCGATAGTCGAGTTATCAACTGGATCGGATCGAGTTATCCAGGGGTGTTAATCGGATCGTAGTCGGACCGCACATAGTCGAACAAAGGTGTTTACATGAAACGGATAATTCGATTTCAGTCCGACTAAGCCAGTTATTCGAATGCATGTAACCACGGTCAGTGAGAGTGAGAGTGTGAGTGTGAGAGAGAGAACAAATACAAAAAAGTATCTTACCTAAATTCTAGACATCCATTTTACATCTTCACATCCCGGCTGACTTAATCAGAACTCCTCCTTTCTCAGGACATGCGCAGCCCCAGGTTTGCCTACAAGAAGGAGGACCAGACTAATGTGGATGTAATGGAGGTGTTGACCAAGCACGCTTTCCCCCTCTCCCACGATCTGGTAAGTCCCCCTGTCACTCTCAGCATCCTGCACATTTGATTGTTCGAAAGAGCTTTCACTCAACTCACTTTTTCATCTCTCCTCCAGTCACTTTTCGCCTTTCAGTATAAGGAGGAGTATCCGGTGGAGGGGTGGAAGGTGTATGACCCCGTGGCAGAATACAAGAGACAGGTATCAGTGTGGGAAGCATTGTGTCTACAGTAGACCATGATGCCACAGCTACTCTTAATGAACCTATCCAATCAATATGATGATTAATAAACCTATCCAATCAATATGAAAGATGACTCTGGGAAAGAGGACTGATAGCCATGGGTTTGAGACCCAGGGAGCACTCATACTGGTGCAGATGTATAACTGTACAATACTATTAGTTTGGAAGGTTTCTGCTGAAATTAAATTAATAAATGAATTTTCCTCAGGGGCTCCCCAATGAGAGCTGGACCATCAGCAAGTTGAACAGCAGCTATGAGGTGTGTGACACCTACCCTTCCCTGCTGGTCATCCCTACCAACATCACAGAGGACGAGATCAAGAGAGTGGCTTCCTTCAGAGTCAAGCACCGCATACCGGTCAGTGTGTGTGTGTGTGTGTGTGTGTATGTTTGTCTGCCTGCATGAGCAAGCGTTTGTTTATAAATGTGTGTGTGTGTGTGTGTGTGTGTGTGTGTGTGTGTGTGTGTGTGTATGTACGCTATGCAGGCTACTTTTATGTCCCATGTACATGTTCCGTGTGTTTTCAGGCTAGGCATGTGTGTGTGTTTTTTTTTAGAGAGTGTGTGTTTTGAGGGTGATGGTGTGTGTTATTTTTGTTAGAAGGAAATGTAGGAAATGTGTCATTTTGGGTCTGATGAACATGATATGGACATATGTAAGTGTGCTCTGCGTGTGTGTGTGTACAGAATGTGTTCCTTCTGTAGTTTTTTTTCCATTAACGTGAAATAGCTACAATCCTGACCTCTCTTTCCATCCCTCCCCTGCTCTCTCTCAGGTCCTCTCCTGGATCCACCCGGAGACCCAGGCCACCATTGTGCGCTGCAGCCAGCCACTAGTGGGTGCTTCAGACCGCCGCTGCAGGGAGGACGAGCGCTACCTGCAGACCATCATGGACGCCAACGCCCAGTCGCATAAGCTCACCATCTTCGATGCCCGCCAGAGTAGCGTGGCCGATACCAACAAGGTGCGGAGTGCTTATGGGTTACAAGTGTTCACTGCTGACCGTGGACTGATGGAGCTTATGGGATAGTAGATGCTGAATCCTCACAACTCTCTTCCTCGTTCCTCGTTGTCTCTACTCTCTGCACCTTATTTTCTTCATCATCGTCTTCTCCTTGTTCCTCTGCTCATGTCTTCTGTCATTTCTCATTATTCCTCTCAACTCGTTTACTTTAATAACTTATTTTTCTCGTCCCCCCCCCCCTCTCTCACTCTCCCTTCCTCTCCATCTCTCTTCTTCCCTCCCATAGGCTAAAGATGGTGGGTATGAGAGTGAGAACTTCTATTCCAATGTGGAGCTGAACTTTCTGGAGATCCCCAACATCCATGTGATGCGCGAGTCCCTCAGGAAGCTGAAGGAGGTCGTTTACCCCACCATAGATGACCAGCACTGGCTCTCCGCCATCGACGGCACACACTGGCTGGAGTACATCAGGGTGAGCAACACACACACACACACACTGGTTGGAGAACATCAGGGTCAGCAACACACACACACACACACACACACTCACTGGCTGAAGTACATCAGGGTCAGCAACACATATACACACACACACACACACACACACACTGGCTGGAGTACATCAGGGAGAGCAACACACACACACTGGCTGGAGTACATCAGGGAGAGCAACACACACACACACACTGGCTGGAGTACATCAGGGTGAGCCACACACACACACACACACACACACACACACACACACACACACACACAATTATCTCTAGTCACCTACTGCTGTGAATGTTTAAATAGAGAGTGTGGGACAAGGGTGATATATCTTTCCTCTATTTCTCAGCCTCTACTCCTGTTCACTTTGATTTCCCTTCTATCCATCAATCTGTTAACTGTAGTCGATTGTTGTTCCTCAATTTAAACTTTAACTTTGGATAAAAGCGTCGAAATGAATAAATATGAATAAATGTAAATGTAAAATCCCATCCATGTCTTTCCTCTGTAGCTGCTGTTGGCAGGTGCGGTGCGTATTGCAGATAAGCTGGAGTCGGGTAAGACATCGGTGGTGGTGCACTGCAGTGACGGCTGGGACCGCACGGCCCAACTCACCTCCCTGGCGATGCTGATGCTGGACAGCCACTACCGCACCCTCAGGGGCTTCCAGGTGCTGCTGGAGAAGGAGTGGATCAGCTTTGGACACAAGTTCGCCTCGGTCAGTGTGTGTGTGTGTGTGTGTGCGTGTGTGTGCGTGTGTGTGTGTTTGCATGTGCGCTTGCATGAATGTGTTCATATTTGGACATGTGCATAGACTAGTCACTGGGGGTTTCAGAAGTGAAAGCAAAGGACTACAGACTAACAATAATAGGAATTGGCCACACTGAGGAGTAATGTACTTCCTGGTTGTCCCCCACTGTGTGTGTGTGTGTGTGTGTGTGTGTGTGTGTGTGTGTGTGTGTGTTTACATTCATACGTTGGTATGTATCGTAATGTTTCTCTGTCTCTGTTTTAGCGTGTGGGACATGGAGATGAGGACCACGCTAACTCTGAGCGCTCCCCTCTCTTTGTGCAGTTTATCGACTGTGTCTGGCAGATGATGAGACAGGTGTGTATAGCTTGTTTGACTTGTAACCTAAACTGTATGCATAGTAGGTCCATACTGAACCAAACAGATACCACTGTCCATTAGGGGGTCTCAAAGCGCAATTTTTATTTACGACAGTGGTGTAAAAGTGAGGTACACTCCGCGACTTTAGGGGGAGCTTGCTAGCAAAAAATGGGGTTGTAAAAACTATTGTCCTTCTAATGCATTAGCCCCATGATATTAATAGATCATAGTTATTGTAGTTGGTATATTGTTGTTATTAAGACATTCCAACAACTTGCCGCTTTCCCTGTTTGGATTTCCTTGGAACTCCTTCTGAAATAAAGTCACAATAAATTTCAGCTTTTACCTCTCCAACTTGTTTCATTTTGGTTATTGCATCAAATATGCCCTAGAAATGGATATGAACACAATTTAAATGATTATTCATACAATTTTGTGTAGCTGGTAGGCCTATGTCTGCATTGAATGGAGGGTCTGTCTTTGTCAGTGTGCTATATGCTCATATGTTTGTTTCTAATTAGAATATAATTGGTCACAAATGTTTGTCTGTTCATTGTTTAGTTCCCTGCAGCCTTTGAGTTCAATGAGCTCTTCCTCATCACCATTCTGGACCACCTCTACAGCTGCCTGTTTGGTACATTCCTCTACAACAGCGAGAAGGAGAGAGTAGAGCAGGTTTGGACCACAAACATGTAGTAGGGGAGATTTTGAAATGAGACCACCGAAGTAGATTTATAGTACCAATACATTAATGTGATTTACACTAAAATCTCACTTTTATCTGCTTTTCCTCGCTCATTTCCACTCTTCCATCGATCTAACTATCTATTCCCTCCCTCCCTCCCTCCCTCCCTCTCTCAGGAGGTGCAGAGTAAGACGGTGTCCCTGTGGTCCTATATCAACAGCCAGCCAGAGGACTTCACCAACCCCTTCTACGTGGACTACCAGCACCATGTGATCTACCCCCTGGCCAGCCTCCGGCACCTAGAGCTCTGGGTCAGCTACTATGTGCGCTGGAATCCCCGCATGAGGCCACAGGTGTGTGTGTGTGTGTGTGTGTGTGTGTGTGTGTGTGTGTTTGTCAATACCTTGTTGTCAGTTCCCTTTGACCTAATGAAGAAAGTTGTATGCATATTTTCACCAGCAAATAATCGGATAGAAATGAGAATGTTTAATAAGGTTTCTCAGGTTGATTGTGTTTGCAGTGTTTGTTAAACTTACTGTATATGAGCTCAGCTAATGAAGTTCAGTCACACATTCAGCATGCTTAGTTGGAGAGTATTGCAGCAGAGAAGAGGTTGGAGCATGCAGAATGATACTGTTTGATGGAAAGACTACTTCAGCACACTGTACTGATGTACCAAAATCTCTCTCTGTGTGTGTGTGTGTGTGTGTGTGTGTGTGTGTGTGTGTGTGTGTGTGTGTGTGTGTGTGTGTGTGTAGATGCCTGTGCACCAGAACCTGAAGGAGCTGCTGTTCCTGCGTGCAGAGCTGCAGAGGAAGGTGGAGGAGCTGCATCGGGAGGTCTCCTCCTCGCACTCACTGTCCTCCTCTTCAGAGCACAACTCATCGCCCTCTCACGGAGGCACGCCCCTGCACACCACCGCCTGAGACCTGCTCAGCAGCGTGGCCCACGGACGCACTTACTCACACACACACACACACACAGACAGACAGTGATTTCACATACATGCACACATACACGCACACACACACAGTGATTTCACATACATGCACACACACCCATACACATATACAGGTGAACACAAGGTGCACAATCACTTCTTCTATTTTATCTCACACAAAGACACATGAAACATGCAT
>NC_045169.1:12036354-12068854 GCF_900700415.2 Clupea harengus
GTCTCTGCCTTGGTATCGACTGATGTTCACATTGTACTTTTGTCAGCCAGTCTTGTTCTGGCTCATCAAACTCAGGCCAGATACGCTACTTTTGTGCTGAAAGGGTCTCCATCAGTAAATCCATTAGCAGGTTACATTTCCTTTACTACTTCTCCATCAGTAAATCCATTAGCAGGTTACATTTCCTTTACTACTTCTCAAATGTTATACAACCACTGACGGTAGAGCAACACATATTTAAAACGGCCTTAGTGTTGGATACACGGGTCTAGACCCTTACTTATTAGTCTGCGTTCCCGAAACAACTTTTTTTACTCTCTCACACTCACACATGTAATACAGCGCCATACAAACATCCCCTGAACAAACGCATGTCTGGACAAATGTACCTTTTATTTCTTCCCTTCTTGACGAGGTTGAAAATCAATCATTCTTCCGAAGGCTCCAGAAAAAGAAATAGATCAGGCAGCGATACAGATACGGACATTTTTGTCTCTCATTTTGCATGGGGGAAATGTTACATTCAGTATTTTTCCATTTTGTCTTTTTTTTTAACATTTTTTTAGGCTTGGTTGTGTTCTCCAAAAGCACTGGTCCATGTCACATCTTGAACCACGTCCCCTCACAAACATTCAGCAGTCCAGAAGGGAGAGGGGTTAAATGTTGATTTAAAAAACTGAACAGAAGAAAAAACTAACAAGCAAACAGAGGATGAAGAGGTCTACGTAGAAGGTTCTGGAAGGTTCCTTCCCAGTGTCCACTTCAACCCCACTTTCCAAACTCTCAGTTTTTGGCCCATGAGTGTGAATGTATGTGTATGTGCATGTGCATATGGTGTGTGTTGTGAGTGCCTACAGTTGAGAATGTGTGTACTTGTGCATGTGAGTACATGTGAGTGTGTCTCTTGGAATCTGTAAGGATGTGTGAGTATCTGTTCATGTATGTACTTGTTTGCTTAAATGTGTCTGCTTGCGTGTGTGCGTCTTCGTGTGTGAGTAACAAACATGTCTGTTCGAGTTTGTGGGTCCACGGGTCAGCTCGGCTCAGGAGACGTTGGTGATGGGCTTGTACTTCTTGAGACGGGTCCACTGGCCGGTGGAGTAGTTCATCTCGAACACCGTGTCCACCAGCATGGTTGTGCTGCCCGTGCCATCCGCTTTGGGTAGGACCTCCGTGTGTTCGCTCAGTTTGATCTGGATGATGTCACCCTGCTCCGGGCACGGGTTCTCTGTGGGACAGGCGAATGGGAGGACAGGAGGAGAGGCCAGAGTGGGAGGAGATGAAAGAGGGGGAAATAACAAAGGAAAGATAAAGGAGACATGTAGAGGGAGCAAACGGGAGAGTATGAAAGAAGTGATAGAAGAGGAGGCAAGAGAGTTGTTGTGGAGCCCAGAATATGTACAGACGAGAGGATAAATGGGGACAGACACAGCAGGGTTAAGTTAATTGTGCTACTGTTTTAGCAGCTTTAAGAATTTCAATGCTTTCCAAACAGAAAACAAAAGTGTGTCTGTCGATGTCAATCAACATAACTGAAAGGCTGAGTGTATCGGTCATTGGGCCTGTCAGGAACACTGAGTACAAGTGAAGGTGTGTGCATGCTTGTGTGAGTGTGTATCCATACCTCGTGATCCAGCCATGAAGCCCAGGATGAGGGCTTTCTCTGGCCTTGTGACCTTGTTGGCCGTCTTGAACATCTCCTGTGCAGCATACATCTGTTCTCTCTGCACAAAAAGAGCACACAAATCACTTGTTGAGCAGCCAGATGTTGACAAAAAGTTTAATTTTATTATGAAATCAGAGAGTCCAGTAAGTTGTCCAATATCTACAATACATTTTTAATTTTTTTTGTAAATGTCAGCATTTGGTAAATGGTACCTGGTATACACTGACATATTGATCAGTCATCAATTAATCAGCACTCACCGTGAGGGAGAGGTTCTTTTTGGGCTGAGGCTGCTGTGGGGCCGGGGTGGGGGCGGGGCTCGGCGTGGGCTGGGCCGCTGTCGGCTGCGTGGGCGTTGGTGCCTCAGGCTGTGTGGGCGTAGCGGCAGGGGGTGGAGCGTTGTTGACTGGCGTGCTGATTGGCTGGCTGGGCGAGGTGGGGGTCGTGGGGCTGGCGGTGCTGGCGTTGTACATGGGCGGCCGTTGCTTGAACTGGCCAGCCAGCTGGGCACCACCAGGGGGCGCCGTTTCCTCAGGTTGTCGACCGGCCTCACGTGCAACACCACCTGCACCCGCTGGAGAGGGAAGAGAGAAAGAGCAAAAGTGAGATTTAGATAGAGTAAGAGAGATGGATGAGAAAGGGAAGATACATTAACATAGACCAATATAATGTATAGACCAATGAGAGAATACTTCTGTGCACTACAGAAATAGAGATCATATATGCTACAGGGAAACACAAGATCACTACTGTGCAAGTTCATAGAGGTGGTACACAGTATGGCAAACACTAGTCCGTTACTACACTACAAAAGCATAGGGTGTGCATGTTATTGGAAACACCAACCGGTTTCTGTACTTAGAAAAGGTATAAATGTAGTCACTAAGTAAAACTAGACTGCTGCTCCACAAGAACAGAGATGTATGGGCCACTGAGAAAAAACAAAGTACTCTGCAAGAGCAGAAATCGCAGAATAGTCTCACCAGGCTGCGACTCCGAGCTGGGAATGTAGGAGGATGAGGGGACCATGCTGGGTGTGGCTGGTAGGTAGCTGGTGGAGGGCAGAGCGCTTTCGTTCAGAGCCCCCAGTTTCTGAAACACACACAGGACACAAGTTTAATCACTTTGATGTCATTGATCCTACAGACCTGATTTTTCTCTTGTTTGTTGTTCCTTCACTCTTTGGTGATTTATTAAATTCAGCATAGATTCACTGTCACTGTGAGAGGTTTTGTGTGTGTGTGTGTGTGTGTGTGTGTGTATGTATGTATGTATGTATGTATGTATGTGAGGGATGCAACAGTGGGCCCATGGTTTGGTATGAGTCATGTTTTTGGGCCAGAATAATGGTGTGGTTTCGGTAACTTTATATTTAAGAAACATCTTTTTTTTTTTTTTATAAATCACCTTTTAAACAAATAACCTATTTATTTGCCTATAGACAAGACTTTCTATTCAGAGAAATGGCAGCATGACTGACTAGGCCACCAAATAAGGCTGCAAATATTTGGTTATAGATACTCCCAATGCATTCGTTATTACCTCCGCCTGTCTGTAAACAGGATTATGCAAAAACTAGTGGCTTAATTTCCACAAAAGCAGCATGGGCCAAGGAATAATTTTTGTTTCCCCTCTCTTCTCATGCCCCTATTTCTATTTGAGTATTGTGTGTCTGAGAGAAAGTCTGTGCTTGTTTTGCACCTGTGTGGACACCAGTCCAGCAGCATAGTCAGGCGTGGCGTTCTCAACCACGGCCTCCTCTTTGGCAGCCTTTTCTCCAGCCTCTGTGTCTGTGAAGAAAAGGAAACTCATTGATCAAAACTACGATTCCCATTAACCTTCAGCCCAAACTCAACAGCACAAATACAAGCAGTAATGACAGCCCATTTCAGACTCTGAGTGCTTGGATGCAAGATAATGTGTGAGATACAGCTCAGTGGAGACCATTCAAATATTTACCTCCACCTCTTGCTTTAACTACAAGCCAATGTACTCTCTATAGAAAGAACGTGTGTGTGTGTGTGTGTGTGTGTGTGTGTGTACGTGTGTGTGTGTGTGTGTGTGTGTGTTTGCTTTACCCAGTGTCTTTCTTCTTCTCTTGGCTTCTCTTCCTGCTCCAACCATATCGAGTTCTGAAATGTCTAATAACTACAGGACAAACAGAACATACCTTAAGTTACATTCATCAGAAGACTGTCAAAGCCTAAAATACACAATACATGTGTAGAGTACCCCCTGGCGTGAGAGTACGGAGCATTGACATCATCTTGACATTGACATTAGCACAGCTTACATGTTTGTGAATCACTGTAAATATGTCTGTGTGGGCAGATGGTTACCTTGACGCCCCGCTCCTTGCGCAGAGGGGTGCGTGCGGGGGCGATGGGGGCACGTGTGCTGGGTGGGCTGAACATGCTGGGCGCGGTGGGGCTACGGAACGGAGCCTTAGGGATCCCCTTTAGGGGAGCTGAGAGAGAGAACAGACAAACAGGTAAGCGAGTGTACACGCATGGTTGTGTGTCACATACAAGTACACGGTGTGCCTTTAAAAGAGGCGAACGGGGTACTGATGAGACACAACAAATGTTAGTGGAGCTGAAGGAGTCACCATTATGTGAGAGAGCTGTAGATAACATAAGACAGGCATCAAGAAGGAAAAAAGAGAATTGGAACATGGAGAAAGAGAGAGACAGTATGAATGGCTGACAATGAAGAGAGGTGGAGAGAAGGAGAACTCACTGGTGGTGTCTATTTTCTTTACGAGGCCTCTGCCTTTGGCGTGGAAGGGCACTCCTGCAGTCTTCTTCAGCTGCTGAGCGGTCTCTGTGGCTGAGAGTACAGAACACGCACACACACACACACACTTAAAGTTGAATCTGCCTTTGTGCCAAAAGCCACCTATGTATCGGGTGGTTTAAATTCACCGCTTGGTCTCGAGCATCTCGACATTAATAAAAGAGTCCACCATTCTGGCTAAAGGTTGTTGATATTTGAGCTCAATATCCAATCAAATTACACTGTTATCAGATAAGAATCACAGATCTCACTTTTATTTTATACTTTTTTTTTTAATCATTGTAATCTAATATTTCCTAATCTTTTTCTTTCAATCATTTGATTTTAATGGGTCTCTTATGCTCATTGTTCTTCACCCCTTGTGCAAAGTGTGAAGTGACTCGCAGTACAGACATTCATTTTCATAAGTATGTGTGCTCTCTGTTTATCAAATCTGTAACCTTGGTGGTCGTCGCCATCCAGGTCTACCAGCTGAGCTACAGGAACACTTTGTGACTTACATTTCTGTAGCAGCTCTGCCCTGAGGGTGGCACTCTTGGGCTTCCTCTTGAGTTGGAAGTGCTTGATGGGGGGGTTGAGGGGTCCCACCAGCGTGGTCAGAGCACTCTTGTTCAGGTACTGGCATTCCAGGGGCAGCATGGCCGACGCGTCACACTCATTCACTGCGGAGGACACACATTTTTACAGACTTTAACACACATGCCGGAGTAAAACACACACAAACGATATATATAGTTTAGACACACACACACTCAGGGCTCGAAATTGGCACACGCCAAGCGCCAATGGCGTGTAGATTTTTGGGCTGGCGACTAAATTGTGTCCGATGCCCCGCCACTTGGCGAGTGACATTGCGGAGTACAGCGCCCGACTACCGCTCCCGTCATGGTTAAAAATAGCTTGCAAGGCCAACACGAACAGTGGGAGAGAGTTCTAAGAATTTCTATACAACTATAACAATTTGTCCGCGAATACAAAGTTTATAAAGTTCTAATATTTTGAGCGCAAATCAAAAGTTGAAACAGACTAACTTACTTTACCACACGCAAAGGTAAAAACGTCAGTGGGCTTTAACCGGTCAGCTGTCAGCTAGAATCCAGAAGTTCGTTGTCTCTGAATGATGTTAGCAGCAGCTAGCTATCCTAGCCTGTCACCCTACTGGATCCATCATTCGATAATATGATTTCGAGCTTGTCTCCACTATTGTTGTGCAATGATATCCCCTGTCCTCCCGTCTCCCGATAAATTAAACTAATTTTTGCGTGCTAGCTATCGCTAGCTAGCATGGGGAGTTGCCATTGACTAGCGAGCTACAAACGTCAGCCAACAATGCAAAATCAAATGATATGGCAGAAACAACGTCAATACCAGGCTGTTTAGTTACATTACATGGAAACCAGCCATCAAGTACATGGAATTGAGTTGTATTATTGTCAACACAAGTTTTTTGTTTTATTTTTCGTTTCAGGCTCTGGGCTCTGTAAAGCGCCTTGAGACAATTGTACTGTTCTGGGGCTATATAAATAAAATTGAATTAAATTTATAAATTATTTAAAAGTAAAATTAGTTGATTTTGTTTAATCCATTCTGAGAGTGATTAACAATGATATTAAAATCATAGGTAAAGGTTGTTTAAGTCAAACAATGTCAGAGTAGGTCTGAAATGCCAGGTTTAATTTTGGCCGGTAAAAAATATGATTGGCTGGTCATTTATTTCATCTACCAGCCATAGGGCAATATTAGACATATGAGCTAGTCGCATCAACAGCAGAAGCACTTTTGCAGTCATATCTTACAGAAGGGATCACGCGATCAAAAACTTCTGGAACTTATGGATAGGCGAAAAAAAGCAGAGTCAGAGTAAAGTAGAGTCAGAGTAAAGACTGGTACTCTATTGAACCCTATTATGAACTTCAGAAATCGCCACTTCTACAACTGTGCCGATTTCTGAAGTTCATAATAGGGTTCAATAGAGTACCAGTCTTTACTCTGACTCCAGACTGACCTTTTTCACGGAGCTCCCCCAGTATGTCCTGCACATTGGGGTTCTGCTCCTCCAGGTCCAGGTTGAGTGAACCCGTTTCCGGAAAGGTCTTCAAGATGTCAGCCACCATTAGGACCCAGGGCTCGGAATCCACCGTGGCCAGCTGAATGATCTCGGTTAAAGCCTCCTTCATCTGGGAAACACAGGCAGACGTAACGAAAATGATTAAACTATTATTTTTTTCATTTTCTTGTAAGGCAATGCCTCTTTATTGCAGTTCAAGCACTCTCCAGTGAGATTGTGGGTTTTATTATTATGCAACCAAACTAACTAACTAACTTGTGGTATTTCGTTAAATGTATTGTTTTATTCGGAAAAAAGACCATACATGCACTGTTTTGCACAATCCACAGTCTGAACTGGCAGAATAGGGCTAATATACATAGCTGTCTGAAATTCTCATTACCTTACACCACAATCTGACAAGAGCACATCATGTTTTATTTCTCCATATTTATATGTTTCAATTAAAAAAAAATTAAAAAAAAAACATTGGAAGAAGGTGATGTTAACATAAGCTAGAGTCCAGCTGTTGAGGAAGTAACTTTTCAGTCGAGGGCGGGCAGTCTTCATTTGAGTATCTTCACACGACAGCTAAGGAGCAACGTAGGGCTGTCAACGGTGTGGCAAGAGCGTCTTAGATAACCCGCAATGGATTTTAACAAGACAACAGATAAATCATGAGAATACACAGAAGTGCAGAGACAGCAACGATTTAATGTTTTCAATTGCGTCAATGTGAGAAAAACTCGAACTTGGACAGGCTATTGACAAGATGGCCCGTGGTTAGCATATGGTTATGTTACTCGCCATTCCATCAGGTGGAATAAGTCAGGCTAGTTATAGACAAGACGTTAAATTAGTAACTTAGACAGCCAGGCAGTCGTTTCATATTTTTATTTTCTCCCAAACACCTCTGAATTGCATCTGGTACGCTACTGATATTCAATAGTGAATACCATCATCACCTGCTAACTGGCTAGCATTTAACGTTGCCCTCGTAAAGTTGTCATAACTTACACAACATGCCCCTAACCCAACGTACTAACCAATCGTTTTCACAATCCTCATCGTGTACCTGCTAGTCAGTTACTTTGCCCGTAAATAAAGAGGACTGGGGGGTTTTAACATCGTTGAGTACGTTAAAGCTTAAATGGGAATTGAACACGTAGGATTGCTGAGGCTGTAACGTCAATGCAAACGATTTGCAACCAGCAGCTAGCTAGCTGATGTCTCGTGTGACAACAAGTACTGTCTAAACTGTCAATGTTGCTGTTGATGATGTTGTAAATGGGTATATTTAGCTGCCCCATGTCTTCCAACGACTGTTGCAATAACACAAACAAGTAACATTTGAGTAACTTTATACCGAACATGGCAAACTAGCTAGCTAGCAACGTATGGTTGCTAATGTTCAAGAGCTTCCAGCTAACACAATTTAGCTTGATGGAGGAGGTCTTGCAAGCGGGATTTCTCCCTCCGATGCAGTGTGCCGAATGCAGGATAATCAAGACCACAACAGCTAGCGAAAAACTACCCCGGGATGCTGACAGCTCTTGTGAGGGGCCAACTGACTGAAGGTTCACCATTCCACAAGCAGCTAGCAGACAGCCAACGTAACACTGCATTCTGCAACCAATAGTTGTAACGTTAGTTCATTGCAACTCGCAAACCCACCTCATCAACAGTCCGCCGTGGCAGATGCAGCATCCCGAGCAGCAGTTTCAGCTTTACTGGCGGCGACAAACTCGAAAAACACAAGCGTATATTGTCAATAACCGACACTGTGAGCAGCGAAGCAATGCTGGGAGGCGCCCAGAGTTCGTCTGTTGAGCCCAGTTTGTTGTGAAGCCACAGGCCGGTGTCGCTATCCCTCATCGACGCCATCTTGGAAAAAGAAGTACTGTTAGTTCGGGCATTTTAGCAGGCTACCTAAGAAAATATACGGTTCAGGCTCACGTGACCACCGTTTTGGAAGATCACAGAACTCTCGGGTCTAGTGGTTACACTTTATAACTCCACAGCTGTCCGATTAGTCATATGAAAGAAAACAGATGGCGTAGCTTATTTCATATAGACTTGTATGTTCACTAAACTGTGTAAACTGTAGCAGTGCGGGCCCCATTTATAACATTTATAAAACTATCAATACAATTATGTATCTTAATAGACTAAATCATCATATTTAAATATATCAGCGATGTATATTCACACAAATACAGACTATGCCATCAAGGTCCGTTGGAAATCACTATTACAGTTATGATGGAAAGTAGAAGTAAGGGGTTGCAGTTGCAAGAGAGGAGACCCGAATCAGTGCAGATGCTCATGTGATCTCTCCTGGCGAATCAGAGCACACGAAAAAATGCAGAATAAATCATTTTTAAGCAGTAGCCTACTACAGATCTATGAAGGACAAGCGGAGTAATAGGCCTACGTAAGAGTGTCTTTTAAAAATTGTGATTTAATTGTTAGCTTATGCGTTTTTCATTGGCAGCTGGCGTAAAAACAGATTGTTTGGGTGGCATCACAGTGCTTTCCTGCGCATCAGAGGCGAAAGGTAAACACATATGGATCCTAAATTAGCCTATTGTTCTTGTATTGTACGGGGCGCCCAGCCACAAATCGCTGTAGCCTAATTATAAACTAAGATTATGTGATTTTAGTTTTTCTTTTACGGTTCATGGGTTGTTAGCCTATATGTTGACCACAATGCTTAAAACTGTCAGATATCCGAGCAAAAGGAAACGTTGATGTAGCCTATGTTTGCAGATTGCAACTGAATTTGAAAAACGTTAATAAAACACCGCAAACCGCTTTTATTTTTCAGAATTTAACTCAGAATCCGTCTCCGTTGAGACATGCTTTGTAACAGGATGATGTCGAGTGCAGCTCTGCGGGCGATGATGCTTCTCCTGGCGGTGCAGCTTCTCTGCTTCAGGCCGACGAGCGCCGAGCAGGAGGCTGGCACAGTAATTCCTGCCGAAAGTAAGCCATTTTCATTTAATGTTCTAAGGCAGCCTACTCCATAGCCTACAGCAACTCGCTAAAGGTGTACAGAACAGTCATCCAAAGCAGGTTCATGATATTTTGTTATATAGGCCATAGACTGTAGGCTACCGTTAAAATAGCCTATACACTTTCACGACGTAAATAGGCTACCTGTCGAAATGTTCCTTACCATTTTCGACAGGGAATATAACACATAGATGAAGGAAGCAGTGTTACAAAATGCGTTTCAAATACCTCATATTCCCAATAGTTCGATTAGTAGCCTACATGTACATATAGGCTACTTCGGCTATGTGGTAATGTGATGCAGCGGTCTATAGTGCCGTTTTGGAATAGCAAAAACTACAGCAGGAAAGGCTGGATATGGATATGGTGTAACAGCATGCGACTCAGTATTGAAAGCACCATCAGCGCACCTTGACACCAATAAACTTGTCTTGCTAATAGGACATAAGAAATAGGAGCACGCAACATATGTAACGAGCAACACTGAATTGTCTGCTCCTTCTCTTCAGGCCGCCCGTGTGTAGATTGTCATGCCTTTGAGTTCATGCAGAGGGCTCTACAGGATCTAAAGAAGACTGCCTTCAACTTGGACTCACGGGTGAGTCCTCCATTCAACAGCAATGAACAGGTCATGTTGCACTATTGATTTTTAGACACCCATTCCTTGCCCCGTCATTTGTTATTGGTGTTTTGGTGGTTGAATGGTTATCAGCTCAAACTTTGCTTCGCCTACCGCCAAGTGGCCATACATCTCTTCAAGTGATGGATTAGTAATATTTTGGCTGCATAGTGTGTTGCGGTCCTGCTTGGTTGAGCTGTAAACTAGAAGCCATATTATTGTTTATGGGTAATCCACAAGACATATCTGCTTAAGGTCTCTGAGGAAGACATTATACACGCATTGGAGTTCTGTTCTTGCCCTCATCTAGAGCATATGATCCTAATCATAGCATGTGTGTCTGTGTGTATTTTCATGGTAATATTAACATGTTTCAGTATACAGTCAGTTTGTTTTTACTCTTAACATTTGTCCTTATCTCTCCATTCCTCTCTTTCATCTTGTCTGCTTCTCTCTCCTCTCAGACGGAGAGTCTGGTGTTGCGGGCAGAGCAAAGGGCCCTGTGTGACTGCATGCCTGGCACCACCTTGCGTTAGGCAGATACCCCTCACCTTGGCAGTGTTCTGGTGCCAAGGCCAGGCACCTCTGACCCGGGGACCTGGGCACCCAGGCCCCACCGGGACATGACACGCGTTACTTCCTCACCTGACTAGACGACCCATCCACCAGCACCTTATCACTGCAGAGACTCCATTCACAACTCTCTCTCTCTCTCTCTCTCTCTCTCTTCTCTTTGTGTGTGTGTCTCTCTCCTTCCTTTTGTGCCAAGCTGAAAAAGGACTCCATATGACTCCCCTTCATTTTCCACAGTAAAAACAGAGCAGGACCCAAGCAGTCACGCCTCCTCACAAGCATCTCCCATTCTCTGTTTGTCAACCCGGAATATCAGAGCATTCTGTAAGCCCACATGTCTCACCATGCATATTATTTGCACAGTAGGTGTCTTTGCACAGTATGTACGTAAAGATAGAGATGTATGTTCAGCTTGATGTATTAAGAAGCGCTATTTACACGATTACTGTTTTCCACTGTCATTTTAACAGAATTGTATAAGTAGCAGAAATAGGAACTACACCTAAAAGATCAGTTACATTGTACTAATACTTTACAGAAATGGAATTCTGGTATATGACATGAATAGATTAGGGATAGACTCTAAAGAAAGAGTTGCTTCATCAGCATGGAAATGGGTTTTGTCTAGTAAGGGACATAATCATTTTAAGGCCATTTTGGGATGAATTCTACTGGGCTGTAGGGACACAATATACTACTAAATTCTTTTAGAATTAATTATTTGCATCATGGTTTTGATTTTGTGTGACCCAATACCTAGGGGTGGGTGGGATTGGATTGTAGTGGGAAAGATTTAGTTTAGCCTGTGTAATCTGTATGAAAAAAAAAAGTCTTGTCTGATAGTAATTGTTAACAATATTGTTATTTTGCTTGTAAAGAAACACTTTATGTCAGGCTTTCAGAAATGATGTTCCATTTGTGCTATCTTGCAGTGAACTAATTAAGACTGTGGACCCTCTTTTAAGCGGTTCACAGGGCAGCATTGAAATAAAATTAATATACTATACATAGTATGTTCAGTTTACTTACATACTTACGTACACAGTGTTGAGAGGCTGTTATCACAGACAATAATATAATTGGATGCAAAACATTTATATGTATACTATTTATTTTTAAAGATATAAAGTTAAAAGTTATCTGCTATTTGCTATTTGGAAGTACATCTATTTCTATATCTATAGTTATTAGCTACATAGTGTCATACACAAATAGCCATTCACCTGTTTTCTGGACCATCAGCCAAATACAATAGTAACTACACTCCGGCTAAGTATATTTGTGTCTCCCTTTCCCACCATAAAAGACAGACCAAAACATACAGAAACACATTTACTGAATTACTCAGATTTAATAAGAGGAAGTGATGATAGGAAAGACAGAGTTGTGTTTTCATTCCAGTGGAGATGCAGATGCAAGCACTGTGATCATTGAGAAGATACAGATCCGAATCTACTCACTGACAATGTGTAAGAATCTTTTAGCTGAGTTTAAGCTGACTGAAGACAAACCTGCAACTTAGAATGATGATTGAATCTTAGGAACAGGAAATCATTAGACGCTGTGAGATTCTGCAGCAAAAGTTTGGAGAGCTGGAGGACTCCAAACTGCCTGTCAAATCAGTCTTGAGAAAAACAAGATGACAAGTAAAAATCTGAAGAAAAAAAACTGAGGAAGTACTTGGAGGAGAAACTGAGAGAGAGAAAGAGAAAAGGAAATCCTGCCGTTAATCCTGCAGAGGGGATTCCAGAGCTACACGGAAAACTCAAATCAAAAGATGTAGAAATCTAGCAGCTAAAGAAACAAACTCCAGAGATCAATAAAACAGCATCTTAAATAGATAAAAAGATATTTCAGATGAGGGTTTGTTGATCATGTGTAATTTCATAATTTATACTATGCAAATATTTCCCACAATATAGGGTTGCAATGCTATGTTACAATGGTAGGTATTCAAATTCATACATTCATAGTTGGATTGTCCTGATTTCTCTACATTCAAGAAGAAGTTTGAAGCACACTCTTCTTAACTCATCTTAGAGGCTTTTACCGAGCCTGAATGTAAAACAATATATTATATTTTCCATGCCAGACCTGGCCCTCCATCCTTCCAATGGAAAACTAGAGGACAGTGATGTGGAGACAGCAGAGTTCATGATCAAAGTAGGGCCTGGGGAGACACATCTGAAATAAACTAGACTCCTCCTGATATCAAACACAGTGACCTGGTTGAATATCTAAATCCGTCTCTTTAATGTTTTCCTAGAGCCCAATTGTACAAAATATAGATTGCATCCCATCACCCAATGTCTTTGTATTGTGATTATTTCATTAATAATTTCAAGGAGCACCTTTAACCTTATAAATGAAAACCTTTGAATGATGGGGTCAGCAATACCTTAATTTGCTTAATATGCTTAAATTAATATCATGATATGCATGCGAGGGGACAAGCTTTTATCAGGATTCATCAGGATGAGACTCAAACTCTGTAGGACAATATCCTGTCTGTAGATGATTTAAGGATATCTTCTCCCCTGATCTTCTCCTAAATCACCTAAAAACTTGCTGCAATATTTTATAGTAAACTAGGTTTACTCGACCATGCATGTACCATTTTTTTGTTAAATAGGAAGTTGATAGAACAGTGCTTCCCTTGACATGGATTATTCTTCATGGCAAACTATTTACAGTATGCTAAATGTTTCTAAAATCACTGATCTCTTTTAGCCTTTTTTTTTGGCTCCCCTGTAAATTCAGATCAATTCAACAGCGACACGACACTTTAACCATTTAGGCGACTGCGTTCATATCCCACCAGGGGGCAATATTGCACCTTTTGACTATGATAAATCTAATCAGTTTGT
Source organism: Clupea harengus (assembly GCF_900700415.2). Lineage (NCBI taxonomy): Eukaryota > Metazoa > Chordata > Actinopteri > Clupeiformes > Clupeidae > Clupea > Clupea harengus. The sequence goes on from NC_045169.1 coordinate 12,049,938, forward strand.
CTAATACATTTGCAAATAGTTTTCCACACATTGATGATTTACTGGGATCTTGGAAGGTTCTAGCCACCTTGATGAACAACTGAATTTATGTTATCACATGATATAAATGCCAATGAATGTATTTGAGAAGTCTATTGCCAAAAATATGGTTTTAAAGCAAGGAAACAAAAACAATTGTAAATGTTGTGCACACCAAGTGAAAATCAAGGGTTACTATCTAAATCTTCTGAAATGCCAAAATGGAGAGAACCTTGTAATTTCAAACAAAACAATATTCATAATTAACAGTTGTTAACTTGTTTATAAAGTGATGACTGGGCATCACAGAGAAAGGGATGGTGATGGCTCAATATATAAAAAGCAACTGGTCATATAATTAGCATGAAAAAGCTTCTACTGAGGCTAAATGACATATGCTGATGAGCAGAGGAACATGATGAACCCCTGATCATAACAAGGAAGTACACTGCGACATTGCTGTATTGGATTCCTTACCACAGACAGTGGAATTGCACTTCCAACATACGTTTATGCAAATCTGAAAGAATAGCGATAGTATACCTGGTCCTCCCCCAGATGTTGTGAATCTTGGCTCAACTGCATTCAATATGAACATTGTTTGTCTCAAAATGGTTTTACGCACCATGGAACACATAAACAATAGCCTGGGTTTTGTTTAGTGCTACAAACCTGCAACTCATAGGTTTATTTTTTTATAGCTAATTGGGCAGTGAATTAGATTGTATGTGCTCAGCATGTTGGTGGCAGATTGAAGTTTACTAAGTACCTCACAGTAAGTTCAAAACCAAAAAGTCTGGGAAAACTAGTAATTCTGGGTTAGGTAGATATCCACGTGGCTAATGTTTTTTTTTTTTTACATTTGCAGACATTTTTTAAATGATTTTTAAAACATTTGAACTCAAAACTAAATGTAAATTATACTATATTATATTATATTCATAGTATATTATGCATTCATAAATTAATACAGCGCAGGGGTTGTCAACTCCAAGAAAAAGACTTTCAGAGACTTTTTGTCTTTGTTCCCATCAGAGCGCTTTCCAACAACAGATTCATTTGAAAGGATATGATGCTTATCTATGCTTTAGCTGCTCTGCACTGGCTTCCAGTAACTTTTAGAATTGACTTTAAGGTCCTTCTCCTAATATACAAAGCCCTTAATGGGCTAGGACCAAGTTACATTGCAAACTCCCTAGTCAAATACTTGCCCTCAAGAACACTGCGATCATCGAATGCTGATTTATTGGAGGTTCCCAGCAAAAGCCGTAAGAAAATCGGGGACGCAGCATTTGTCAATTACGCCCCAGTGCTATGGAACATACTGCCTATAGACATCAGGGAAGCCAGCTCGCTTAACATCTTAAAAAAAAAACTAAAAACGTACCGTTTTAGCCTTTAACTAGCTACCACTTCGCACTAATTTAAATATCTACTGGTGATATTAAGGGGTTAGATTAAATATATCTCTATAAATATAATTATAATTTTTTTTTTTTTTGCACTATATCTGAGTTATGTTTCTTTGATGTCTATTTTTATGTGCATGTAATTTCTTTGTGCATATTATGTATTTGCTGTAAAGCACTTTGAGCTGCATTCTTTTGCATGAAAGGTGCTATATAAATAAAGTTTTATTATTATTATTATTATTATCACTATTAATTCGTATTATATTATTACGTATTTTCTTTGGACGTCTTTATCCGCATTGATGCTCCTCTCCACGCCCAAAACAGCTGGTGGCGGTAATACACCAAATTGGAATGTCAACCACCAATAAATTGACAGAGGAAGAAAATGTTTTGTCCTTTCTTGCGTTCCGTAGAGCGAATGTCTACCGCGGGAGTTTTGAGCCTTCAAAGGCTTTGGTTGAATAGTGAGGTGTTTTGAGTTGTTTGCAGTTCTTTGGTCTACAGGCATATTTTTAGTTTTGACGCTGACGGAAGTTTCAACTGTTTGAAGGTATGAAGTAATAGTGTTAATGTACTGAAAGTGTAAAGTGCACAATCACTTATTAAGCCACTATCAGTAGTAGCTACTATTAAGCTAGCCTTCAAATGCCAGCGAAATATTTCTGTCAGAAAGTCTCGCGCAGGATCAACTGTATCTCACGGTTCATTACCTTGACCTTTTAAATTACTTTTTGAGCTATTACCCGAAGCGATTATATATTCTTCCTGGTTGTTGTGGTTCATTTAACGTTCGCAATAGTGTTGTTACACTGTATCGTTGATTGTAAAGGGTTAACGTTAGTAAGTTATCGGGCAGTGGTAGTGCTGCAAGTTACCGACACTTCATGTTTTGGGCCTTTATGCCTACCTATACGTCTACTGACATGCGTGAACTTCGAAATGAAAACATCTTTTCTATATCTATTATATATTAGTCCCGATTTGTTGTGTAAAGGTTAGGACTTTCGGTTCATATTATGTGGGTTCGTCTTTAAATGTCTTCTTGCGAGTAAGGAGTCAAAACGTGCCAGAACCTATCCTACTGTAACCAAGATTTTATGTTTTGCTGCAATTTACCAGTCAATAAATTCCAATCATTTTAACTCACTGCTGGTCCACACAACACAAGGTCCAGTTAAAGCTCCCCCTCCTTTTGTGCTCTTCACCGTGTGTGTGACTGAAATAGCTTAACTGCACAATGAACGGGGCCCACTTTGTGAAGACACTGTTTCGCCTGGGCTATCCAGAAGCCTCTGCTCTGAAGCCCACTGAGTTTGACTGGATGTCTGATGACACCCCGGACACCCAGGAATTCCTGCGCTTCTTCTGCAGTCTCGGAGCCCAGAATGTTTTATCTGACAAGGAAGAACATTCGTACAGACTCCTGGTCGACTCTGGCAAGTCCATACTGACTGAGCAGGAACTTGAGAAGTTGGAACGACCTAAGAAGTCAAGAGGCCTGGAGATAAATGAGGAAGATGATGTTGATGAGGAGGTGGATGTGGAGGAAGATGCTGCTGCTGACGAGAGCCTTGAGGAACTCCAGCACGAACTGGAGAACCTGCGCAGACAGAAGCGCCTGAGGCATCAGCGTCTGCTCCAGCTGCAGTGTATAAGGCAGAGGTGCGCCGACAATGCCGTGGCCCTGTGTGAGCTTGCTCAAGGCCAGGAGCAGGGCAATGACGGAGGGCAGGGCGTGACCGTGGTCAAGGCTCTCACCAAGGAGAATGTGACCACCAATGTGGCGCTGCAGGACCTCCAGGGGGAGGTGAAGAGGCTGCAGAACCTCATGTTTGCAGAAGGAGGTGCTGTGGAGTGGCAGCAGGAGTACTTGCAGATGGAGCGCCACTCCCGGTGCTCGGTTGCCCTCCTCTCCCAGCTCCCCCTGGAACCGTACATGCAGAAAGTGCAGCTCGCCCACCAGTGCATTATGGGTCACTACAAGGTGAGGCTTGCCCCACACACACACGCTGAACACACACTCACTGGAAATACACATTACATGCACTCATACCAGATATTTAAAATGTTCTCAAAACAATGTTCTTTGAAAAGCTTAGTAGGAATGAGATTTTGACTAGTGCTCAAAGAACTTGCATAGACTGAGACGGAGATGGTTTGCCATTATCTTTGAGGACTGTAGCAGTAGTAGTATAGCCTCACATAACGACAGTATTGCTGGTGTTCATTAGTTGTTGTCATGACTTTGATCTAATATTATCATTTGTTATTGCAGAGGTGCCTTGCTACAGATGCGTCCATGTTGAATGAGGAGGAGGAGGAGGAGGAGGAGGAGGAGGGTACCAGTGGGAAAGAGGTGGATGAAGGAGAGGTGGAGAGGAACAGGAGAGAGCTGGCGAGGCTGCAGGCGGCTCTCTTGCTGATTCAGGGACAGCTGGTGCAGGCGCGGGCAGAGGAGGCTGGATCTCGGGCGGAAAAGGAGTGGCTGTCACAGCAAAGGGGCACAAATACACAGGTGAGACACACAAACACTCGCGCATGCACAAACAAACAAACAAACAAACACGCACACACAGACGTGATGGGTTTAGGAAGGTGAAGATGTGGCTGTGCCAACAGAGATGCTAAGACAACCAGGTGAGACACGCACGCACTCACACCGTCACTTGGCTAGATCAGGGGTTTTCAACTGGTTTTGTCCCAGGGACCACCATTCTGACCAGAAAGTAATCCGCGGCCCACTGATGTGCTAGTGATTCCCAAAACATTTTACAGTCCCGTACCCTTCTTTTTCATGTTTGTAACCGCCGCCGCCACGCCCCCTCCCCCGCACACATATTCTGCCTATAATACTTGTCAGTGTAATTTCTTCGCTGAATATGGGTCTGCATCAGTATTTTGGGCAATGCGACTTGGCTATCCAGACATAAATATGTCGACGGGCCCAAGTATATTTATAAAAATAAAAAAAGTCAATGGTGAACTGATCAACATAGGCTCATGTCGCGGACCCCTGATTGAAAACCCCTGGGCTAGATGATCACACCTGTTCTCACAAAGACACTAGTATGTGTAGGTGAGTTTGCTGAATTTCTTGTAAATGTATAGGCGAAAGCTAAAGACCAACACCACCATCTAAATGCACAGAACAGATACATACCTGCTTTCATGCACATTAGTGAAACTCATGTAACTGGTCATACACACAAGTGGGAACCTACAGTGTTCAATAAGAAATTACATATATCAGATTTGCCTTACTGAATTTGTTTTCTGTCAATATTTCTCCCCACCTTTTATAGTTTAAAATCTTTGAGCCTGATTGGGTCCCCATTATGCCCCACAACATTTGTATTAAATGTTATTTTTCTTTCTTTCTCACTGATACTTCATCATCCAGCCTTTGCCCCCTGACCTCGACACCACCGCCGTCATGCCCTCAGATCGTTTCCTCGCTCTCCTTCGCTGCCGCGCCGAGCAGCTCTGCCTTGCCACGCTCCAGGCTGACGCATGTGAGCAGGCCGTGAGTGTGCACCACCGCGCACGTCTGCAGGAGCACCTTTGGGGGGCGCTGCTGCACCAGCACGCCCAGCTGGAGTTGCTGCGGGCACTGCTGGGCACCGAGCGAGACGCACACGCCCGCACCCTCGCTCACACGGAGAGTGTCGCAGGGATCCTGGGGGATGAAGCTGCGCAGGCAGACGGCCAGGTCGAGGAGCTGAAGCGCCTGCAGGAGAGCGTGCCCAGGTCTCAGAGCGAGCCCACTGTCAGCGCTAAAGACCCCACCATCAAGAGGTGAGGCACGGAGGAGTCCAGAGAGGATCAGACGTTTAAATAGATGGATGGATGGATGGATGTGTGGATGGATGGATGGATGGATAGATGGATGGATGAATGGATGGATGGATGGATGTGTGAAAGAATGAGTGGATGGATAGATATTTATGAGCTTGATAAGTAGTGTGTATGGGTGAAAGTTGATTGGGACACAGATTATGCGAGTGGATATCCCTCTTTAGGTTTGCCAGAAGGGACCAAGATTCATCAATCACATACTTCTTACATCATAACATAACTCAGTGTTACCAATGATGCACTGTATTTCAGTAACCCAAGGCAAAACAGTAGAAACTAATGCTGCCCTATAGATGACCAACACAGAGGGCATTGATGGTTTTATTGGAAATCTGAAAAAGTTCACAGAGAAAATCTGTTCAAAGTTGAAAAGAGTTGAAACAATATTAATAAGTATTTCAATTTAAATATACTTCCTTTGTGTTGATTCTACATTAATTCTGTGATTTTACATTTAAATATCCATTATTACAACTTCGGTCTTTAGAAGAACAAAAGCGTTTAAACCCAGCAAATTATGCGATTAACTCGTTTAAAAATCGATTGACAACACTAGTAATTACTGTATATAGCACAGTTCATACACATTGGTAATTCAAAGTGCATTACAAATGAGCAAATAAAGGAATATGTAAGGAATAATAAGAGATCAAAACAGATAAAAATCCAGGCAATGTTTCTAAACAAACTCCTCGCCCCCACAGGTTGCTGCCAATCCTGGAGGCTCCTGAGGAGATGGCCGGCTGCTTTGACTGTTTGACAGAACTCACGGGCTTGATCTCTGCTCAGGGGGCGGAGCTCAGTCAGCTGGGCGGAGCCGAGGGCAGGGCTGGGGCTGAGCTGCGGAGCCTGATGATTGGTCTTGAGAAGGACTGTGACACTCTGAGGCAGGCTGCTCTCTCGGAGGCGTGGCAGGTGCAGCGGTCTCCGCAGGTATGTGCTGCTGCTGCTGCTGCTGCTGCTGCTGCTGCTGCTGGTCTCTCAACTGTGTATCAGCAGCCGGTTGTCCATCCCACCTTGTAATACGAATTTTGCACATTCGAATAGGAAACCCAGAGTGAAAATGCTTGAAATTCACATGAAACATTTCTAACTAAACCTGCAGCGTCGGTGTCCCACACCATAAACCGGTCTAGTGCTCACGAGGACCCAGGTCTTCCTTATAAGGGGGTGGATTAACTACTGATTGACATTGGGTAAAATGCGACTAAGGTCGATGGAAATGGTTTTATTAGCATCAAATCACATTTGTTGCAATTTTATTATGTGAACACGTATACAGATCTATGTGTTAAGCAGTAAGATCTCCCAGAAGAAGTGAGGGTTTTGCTGAACATCTTAAGAACCAGTATTGAATTTATGCTTTGCTTTAACTATATTAAAGTTATATATTATATTTGCTGTCTCATGCGCTCTCTCATACATCTCCCCCTCCTTCTCTGATGTAGGGCGTATCTGAAGCCTTGCAGAAAGTGGAGAAGCAGACTGCCTCCTTCTACAGGCAGCTGCAGGTGGTGTCTGCCGACCTCTCCTCCAAGCGCTCCCTGCTGAAGCACAGCGCCACTCTGAGGCGGGAGAGGGAACTGTATGTGCTCTTCCACCTGGACCCTGCCCAGCTGAGCAGAGTGCTGGAGGACTGGGAGAGCAGCGAGTGAAACCAAAACTGACACAATGCTGCACAAGAACAACACCTGATCTCTTGATGTTATTCACTGGCACTTGTTTTGCTGGTCCACTCCCTAGCCTGTGCCTTAGCCCCCTATAACCCCCCATAGACTCACTGCCACAGATGACAATTGGTGATGGCGGCAGTTGGAATATTCAGTTCCCTGGAAGTGGGAAATCCCACATTAGGTCCTTGTTTTCACCCAGTGGCTCTCACACACTTTAACGTCCTTTTTGTGTGTGTGTGTGTGTGTGTGTGTGTTTCTAATACACTACCTCTCTCTCTTTATATATGCTCTATTTTTCCTAATGCACTTTGTCCTTTGTGATACTAACACACATGTTACTTATATACTTTATATGCTACTTATATACTCTAAATATTATGTTATGCTTCATTATTGAATGAGTGGATGTTGGATGGCAATCCTTGAGGTCATCCAATCATGTCCTCACTGTGGTTTGTTTTTGTGCAATAGGTTGGTCGGAAGCGAAGGGGTGGGAAAGCACTTTAAATGTCAGAAAAATAAAATGTTACAAGTATGCATTAATCATTTTCTTTCCCTCCTATTTCTACACCTGTCCCAATTTGGTTCTCACTCCACCTATTGAAACGCACAGTTTATATATCTAGTCATTTCTTCATAGCTTCGGTTTGGTTTTTCCTTTCTGCAGTGTCGAGGCGTGAGTCAGGCTGATTAAAACCCAGATGTGTCAGAAAGGATTTGGGAGGTCCCACATGGGTCAGGAAATCAGCCAGTCGTCCTTATTTGCATTATGCTGACAGGGTGCATCATGTGTGTGTTGTAGCGTCCTTAGGGATTTTATGCAGTAGTAGTAGAACGTGTCTTTGACTGGGCAAATCAGCTGTGATGGTTCATGACCTGGTTCAAGAATTGAATATAAAATTATACAAAATATACATGGGGAGACTTGCTGTAGTGGATCTGCAGTTTCAGCCTTTACTCAGGAGGTGAATTCGGGAAGTGTGCTGGATCAAGAAAAGGGAATGGGGATTCTGGCAGAATCAGAGAGCAGAGCCTCCCTAACTTCACATCTTACATCTTGCAGGACAGCCAGTAGAGAGACAGAGAGGGAGAGATGGAGAATCTGTTCAGCTGTCTGTATGCTGGCCCATTGTCTGCATCTGCACAGAGGATCGTGACCGCATTAAGAGCCGAGTATGCAGATAGGCTCGACAGGAGCCACAGCTGTGAGTCAGACTGACAGTTACGCACGCAAGCACACACACACACACACACACACACACCAAAAGACACTCATAGAGTTAGAGCTGAATATGCAGACTGCTGACCGGGACATGAGCAGACGGCACAATAGACACAATAAGAGTTGGGTATACATATAGCACAGCATCAGACAAACAGCAACACACACACACACACACACACACACACAGTTTGAGTTGGGTATACATATGGGATTGCATCACACTAAACATGAACAAATACAATAAAAGAGGAATACGCAAAGAGGGACAACATGAGCACTGAGATACATGTCCGAAGCCCAAAGCCCATTATCCAGACAGGGCTGGCAGGAGCCATGTCAGTGAGTCACACAGCAGTAACACACATGGGCAGGCATGTATAGTACTGTAGGCACATCCGGTGAGGACTAAGTAGGCAAACAGTAATAACACAAGCTTGTTTAGGCACACACACACACATCCATACGTATAGTGAATACTCGCAGTACAGACAGGCTGGGCCAACAGCATGTTCATCTAACAGTCCTCAGTAATGAATAATCTTTTGGCTATGCACTACTAGACATTCACCAGTGGGTGGCACTGCGGACACATAAGGTGCACATAAGGTATGATTTGTTGCCAGAGACAATATTGCACATACGTATGATCAATTCTATTGAAAGAGATGATTTTACACAAGATGATTAAGAAGGGAGTAGATATACACATCCTAGTATGTGAGGACTCAGCCAGCTTGTTTGAACTCTAACAGAGTCTTGTAACATCGAACTAATAGTGTACTCTGCAATGGTATTTCAAAGCACTTTTTGTGATGTTTTGCACACCATCAATTTATTATGTGATCTTGCGGAATAGAATCGGCCCATTAATGTCAAACATCAATGAGGAGAAAGAGACACTGAACCAATTGGGCCTGTGGAATATATATTTTAGCCGAGGCAGTGGTTATCTAAGGGAAACTCAGTGTAGAAAGGCTTTGCTGTTGCATTTAAAGAGGCTAACTGATGAAATAAACAGAAATTAAATTAGCAGTTTTGAAATGGTTTGGTCCTGTGAGATGCAAGGTTACGCGTAGAACAAGATGCATGTATGCTGTATGTGTTCTCTCCCATGCCTGCAGATTTACAGCGAAGGCCTGTGAACCCGTTCCAGTCTCAGAGCACCTGGAGCCAAACCCAGAACAACCACTCTTCCTCCAGCAGGTGAGTCAGAGCACAGACAATACATGCACATAAAGTAAACACACCAGGAGATGATCACACAATGTGATGCACACACGCATACATACAGGCATCCAGATTCCACCACTTGTGTTTTAGACATTGGTTGTCATAGTGTATTATCACTTTCAGTGCTGTCACTACACATGAGTATGTGCTCTGACTGCCAAACGCATTGCAGTCAGAGTGCATGTTTGGCAACCTGTATACCTGGGTTCAAGTCCGGGTGGGGTGACTACACTCTCCTTTCGCTACACACCTAATTCGGATCAATACTAGACGGTCTCATGCTATTTGATAACATAGAAGTAACCGAATTGTGTACTGTATGTACATACCGTGTGTATAATTCTGTAAAAGTATGTAAATCCTTGTAGCAATAAGGTTCTTTAGACGCTAATTGTGAAAGGTGTTTTGCGGAACAAACTCTGCTGTTGTGTAGATCGTGGCCCAGGCCTTACTCCAGCTTCACTGGCACCCAGGGAGAGTCACAGACACCCAGGTGCTCAGCCCCAGAGAGGGACTCTTCACCCAGTCATGCTACCTCTCTGCCTGCCTGGATGGAGTGAGTGATTATAGTGCATGAAGGGGGTGGGGTGGGGTGGGGGGTGTGTGTGTGTGTGTGTGTGTGTGTGTGTGTGTGTGTGTGTGTGTGTGTGCGTGTGTGTGTGTGTGTGTGTGTGGGGGGGGGGGGTCTCTGTCGGTTCTCTTCTCAATAAAGGAATACAAACCATAGATTAGGTTATCCATAGATTTTCTCATAAGCAAAAGCATGTAGGTTTTAAGCTGGAGTTTTTTCTCAAAAGCCTGAAGAGACCTGATAGGTGTAGTTAAAATGTGTAGACTTTTTAATGTGGCGTGGATTGAGGAGAATTTATTTGAGACATTTAATTTGACACCTTAATCTGGGGCAAACAGAAGTTATGCTTTTCATGAATCTATGGATTCATTATTCTATCTTTTATTATAATGACTGCAGGGCAAAAGAAAATACTATTAGCTTGTGAGCAGTCAGTAATCCCTTATTTTATTTATTCTGGTGTCAAAATATCAGAAAATATCTGAGTAGCATAGTCCATTGGTCTTTAGCTTCGTCTTTCTTCTTCACTCTTATAGGTCAGCAGAGAGGGAGCCAGTGCTTCCTTCCTTTACCCTGGAGAGGGAGTCTCCGTTGTCTCCGTTGCCCTTCCACTCTTCTCAAACTGAGTTTTCACTCCGCCTGGACTCCCCCCAGTACGAGCCCTCATTCCACTTCCAGCCTGTGAAACGCTACTCTGGCTTTTTACACTCCCCCAAAAAAGACCGCCCGTTCCCCCTTCCATCTCCTCAGAGAGGCTCCCCATTCTCCTCCGTGTTCCCTCCGAAGGAGCCCCCTCTAACCCCTCCCTCCATGGACACGGACCTGCAGGGGTTTACCAGGCCTGCTGCTGCTCCCATAGGGGCGGTTAGGAGGCTGAGGATGCCCCACCAGCAAGACAGGGCAGAACATCTTCAGAGTCAAGCAGAGAACAGGTCTGACCAGGCCAGACAGCCGATGATACTGGAGACCCACGCCAGACTAGAGAGCCACCAATCAGGACTGCATATGCACCACACCAGACCTGAGACAAACCAGACTGGACCCCATATTCATCTGATGCGGCCTGAGAACCACTGCAAAGAGACCAGACCATGGGCAAAACCAGGTACCCACACCAGACTAGACAACCACCAGGTGGATCCTGATTTCTGTCACACCAAATGTGATATCAGCCAGGCTGGACCAGACGACCTCCACACCAAACCAGCGAGTCATAAGACACAGGCTAGTTCTGAGGCATTCAGAGCAGGAAGTGAATTTAGTGACTTGCAAAAGGGGGTAGAGGACAAAGACGATCCACCGGCCACATCACCTGTGATTACAGTCCCGCAGATTCCCAGCGGCAGATCCAGACGGGAGGGCTGGGTTCTGTCAATGATGCCCAGTAGAGAGGCATCAGAGAGGGGAGAGCAAACAGAGAACGTCCCCTTACCAGCTGATCCAGCCAAGAAGTGGGAATTTGGACGCTTACTAGTGCCAGCACACAGGAGCCCTATGAACACAGCAGAAATAGTGAGCTCACAGTTTGACAGACAAAGTGCTGGACCAATGAGAGAAGAGAGTAGGGAGATGGAAGTGGATTTGGGCCACAGCTCTGATAGAGTTGTGGCACAAGAGGATGTGACTCCACTAGTGGAAGCTAGAGATGAAAGGGAGACAATGACACCTTCAAAGAGAGGCTGTGACCTGGGGTCAATGTCCGAGAAGAGTCTGATTCAGGTTCCCGTCCCGTGCTCAAGGTCCAGCAGCGCGGAAGAGACCCACGGAGGTCATGAGAACACGTCTGCACAGGCACATGACCATCCCACCCATCTCCTTGACACCCAGATGGAGGCAGAGACAGAGCCTAACCCAGACTCTCAGCTGCCAAGTCTCCCGTCAGGTTCCGACTCCGCAGAAGCCCCTTCAGCGTTTGAACACGTCGAACACGCTCACGCCTTGAGCAGCTCTGACATGCCTCGCCATGGTAACCAACATGAAAGTGAAGCTGACGACCGGTGTGACCGCGGTAACCAGAGTAACCACGGTGAACATAATGACCAGGGTAATGAATACGAAGAGAATGCTTGGTTTGACAGAGAGACGGGCATGACGGAGCCCAACACTCAGCAGGCGCTCACACACACAGACATTCCGACAGCAGAGGAAAGCCACCCTGAGCAGAAGAGGCAGAAGATCAGTCTGACTGAAGGAGGTGAGTGCAATTCCAAGTCCAGTCACAAGAGGGCGCTGCAATGTTATTCCTAAAGATGTGTAACATGATTTGTGAACATAAACAGAGATCAGTGTAGGCTGCTACACTCACGAGGAGTGATTGGTGTGGACTGTGTGAAAATGATCCTGGTACAAAGGTTCTGTTCTAAAATGTCCAGACATATAGCGATGTATGGATGAGCAGAGAAAAGCTAACCTCACAATCTTTTGAACTCTCATCTGATTGTACAAACACATTAACGGACACAAACAAGCACATATTCAGTCACTTGTTATTACTTACATCATCATGAAATAAACTGTAAATCTAACCAGTAAATGTAACCATTTGAAAACGATGTGCCCACTAGGCACAGGAAAACAGCCGAAGAAGTTCCCAGAAGTGGAGAGGTTCACGGGTAGGTCTCTCTGGAATAGGCTGCTTATAGAAATGCCAGCAGACAGAATTATAAGCCTACTTGACCTTATGTGTAAAGATTTAATGATTTTTGGGTGTGTGTGTGTAATCCCATATCTGGAGAGCACTGCGGCTTCATTTCCATTCTGTTGCTTTTCTGTGAAAGCTGACTGAGGTCAAGACATTTTCATGCTTTTACTTTTGCTTTGCTGTGGTTTGGTGGTGTTGAGGCCTATCAGTGTTTGCTGAGTGCATCTCCGGGCGTCCCCTGCTTATTGCGGTTGACTGATAGCACTGGTTGGAGGGAGTAGACTGATACATGTAGACCCTTAGCCCTCTCTCTTCTCCCTGCCTTCACAGAATCCCGTGCGGTAGACACAGCTTGGACCGAGGGACGTGGCCTTCAGAGGAGGCTGGGCGTGAGCAGCAGAGCGCTGGGATATAGAGCGCCGCCTGCTGTCCGGACATCCCTTCACCCATCACAACCCAGCCCTCAGGCACGAGCCCTTCACCCATCACAACCCAGCCCTCAGGCACGACAACACCACTTCTGTACCTCATCTCTCCCTCTGCCCACCTCAAACCCCTTCACCTTTCTCTCGCTCTCTCTCTCTATCTCTCTCTCTCTCTGTTATTCCCTCCTTTTCTATCTCTATCTCTCTCTCTCTCTGTTATTCCCTCCTTCCCTTCCTCTTTTTCTATCTCTCTATCTCTCGCTGTTATTCCCTCCTTTTCTATCTCTCTCTCTCTCTCTCTCTGTTATTCCCTCCTTCCCTCCCTCCTTTTCTGTCTCTTTGTCTCCTCTGTTCACTTCATCCCTCAGACACAGTGCACACGAGCGAGTTTAGAAAGTCCTGTTGAGGTGAAAGCCCTTATACGCAAACTCTAGCGAGTTCACAGTTCAAGTCCAGTTCAAGTTCAAGATTTCCCAGACTCTCTCTACATCACCTGGGGTACAACATGATCCCTCTTGCAGAGTAGTGTAAGGGTACTACGTTCAAGGAGAATTCTGTCTCTTTAGAACCTTCTGAATTTCAATGTGTCTGACTAATTACTACTGGTTGCTAGTATGGCTACAACGATACCGTTTTTTTTCAGACCGAGTACGAGTGCTTATATTTGTGTACTTGTCGATCCAGAGTACCGATACGAGTACTTAATAAGGCAGTATTTCCACCATAAAAGTGACAGTTATCATCAAAATTCAATGAATTTGAAGACAGGTTTAATTTTTTATCAGATGTGCTCTGGTTGTATATAAATATAATATATAAATATAAATAGTAATATGAAGGAGGCTATTTCCCATCAGAAATTAACATAAAACTTTCTGTGTAAACAAAATAGTTGTATCGGTATCGGTGCATCCCTAGTTACTAGTGTACATAATGTATTTATGATGAGACCAAGCTTCCAGAGGAGATGGTGAATTCACAGGGCCGTCCAAACCTAAAATTGGAAGATGTTCTGCTGCGGGTGTGATCAGGATACATTACATTTCCTCTTCACACACGCACGCACGCACGCACGCACGCACGCACGCACGCACGCACGCACGCACGCACGTCATACACTTGCATACTTACACAATGTTCAGAGTCAGTATAATCTGTAAGAAGTGAGCTCTAACTGACAGTGTGTGAGTCATTAAAGCAAGCCCTTCTGAAGGTGAGGGGCTGACTGTTGAATAATGGAGCAGAGAGACTACAGGCATCTGCAGATGTGTGTTGTATAACAACAGCCCTCTCCAAGGGGGTCACTCGGGGGTCGAGCTGTCCTTGCCCGGAATATGCCGGAACTCTGTGCGTCTGTCAGCACCCGGCAAGCCCCTGACGCTGCGCTTCTCTGCAGGGAAGCTTTCACCAGCGACAGGCAGAGCCGTCCGGTTTAGACAACTCAAACTCTCTCTCTCTCTCTTTTTCTGACTCTTCCTCTGTCGTTCTTCTCTATGTCTCTTTTTTTTTCTTTCGCTCTTTCACTTCGTCTATCTCTTTCTCAACCGCCCCACTTTGCCTTTTTCCCCATTTTCTCTCCCCCTCCCTTCCTCCCTCTCTCCCTTCGCTTTGTTCCTCTCTCTATCTTCCTGTCTTTTGAGTACCTCTCTTTCCCTCTGCCTGTATCTCCCCTGTCTGTCTCTCTCCTGTCTGTCTGTCTCTCCCCTGTCTGTCTGTCTGTCTGTCTCTCCCCTGTCTGTCTGCCTGTATTTCCCCTGTCTGTCTGTCTCTCCCCTGTCTGTCTGTCTGTCTGTCTCTCCCCTGTCTGTCTGTCTGTCTCTCCCCTGGAATGAGGTGCCTCCTCTCTGCCTGTAATTACCTGTGGGAGTCTAAAGAAATATGCCAATTATAAAAAAAATACCCCCAGACCCAACTCCCTTCACCTCTCTGACTGCTGTAGTCTCTTATAGGGCTGAACGATTAATTGCATTTGCGATTTAATCGCGATATGATAGAACGCGATTTTCTAACCGCAACGTTAGCGATTAAAAAACGTGGTCTAAAAAAAAAAAAAGAAAAAGAAAAATGTTTTTTTTTTTTTTTTTTTTTTAAGATGGTAAATTTTGCACAGTGTTTAAAAAGTGCATGCCTAGTGTTTATACTTAAAATTACATTTTTTAAATTACTTAAATGCACAGTGGCAACGCCACCTATTTGTTGTTCTTGTTTCTGTAATGAGCAGTTAAATAAAAATGTAAAATGTGGGAAAGAATATTTTACACTAAATGTATCTAATATTGTGTTGGTCATATTTAAATCATTAATTTTGTTTTGTTGGGAAAAAAAGAGGATACAAAAAAAAAATCGCATATTAAATCGTAATCGCAATATTTTGGTAAAAAATCGCAATTAGATTATTTTCCCAAATCGTTCAGCCCTAGTCTCTTACCATCAGCTTCTCTGTCCTCTCTCTTATCTCTCTCTCTCTCTCTCTTTTCATTCCATTCCTCTCTTTCTGTCAGTTTGTATGTGTCTTGCTGTTTCTCCCTCGCTGTCTTTCTCACTCTCTCCCTCCCTATTTTCTCTCTCTTGCTTGTCTGCATTCCCACCCTCCCTCTATCAGTCTGTGTGCCTCTCTCTCTCTCGCTCTCTCTGTCTCTCTATCTCCCTCGCTCTCTCTCTCTCTTTCTGTTTCTCTCTTTCTGTACCGCACGTCTGCGTTCTGTTCATCTCTTCCTCCATTCCCTAATCTCCCAGGGATTGTTGAGGCGTCATGTTTCGTGCGGAGCGAGTAGTGAAGGCATCTGCTTGGCAGGACTTCAGAGGGCAGCCCGAGGCGGGAGGGACATGGGAAAGATGGGCAGCTTTGAACAGCAGTCAGGCAGGCCAGTGTATCGATTCTGGGATCTGTCCGCCAAACCCCTTCCTCTCCTCAAGTGTTTTTGTTCTTTCCTGTGTGAAGAATGTCTCTCTCTCTCTCTCTCTCTGTGTCTGCGTGTTTGAATTGGGAAACTGCCAATATGCACTCAAACTGTTTGGCAGATTTGTCTCTGCACCCCAGGTATTCTATCGTATTCTAGAGCACTTACAGTGTTGTGTTGATATTGATTTTTCACACTCTTAGGCGCTCAGTATAGAGCTCACAGTTGTATCCTGTTTGTGTGTGTGTATGTCTGCGTGTATGTGTGAATGTGGTATGCCTGTTGTAGGGCACGGTAATGTAATACATTTGTAATGTATATCTTATTGAATGTGTGTGTGTGTGTGTGTGTGTGTCCAGGTTGTGTCTGGGAGTTCCAGTGGACTCTCTCCCAACAGAAGCTCCGGTCCCCCTAAAAGGCATCTCATGACTCCCATAGCAAAGGGTTTAGTCGAGTCCCCCAGGATCGCCTCCTCTCTCTCCCCCACCCCCAGGGCACACCCTACCCCCCTGTCTGAGAGGACCCTCAGCACCCCCTCACAGCAGCTCTCTCTATCGCGCAGGCCCGTACGCTGGGAACCCCCTCGTTCTTCCCAGGGCAGCAGAGAGGAGACGGACGACTTCTCACACCAGATAGAAACCACCCTCTGCTCCTGCCCCCGACCACAGGCCTCGGCATCGGTGGCCCCGAAAACCAGCGCCACAGAACCGCACCCCACCGCTCACCCCCGCTCCGAGACACCCCACCCTCACCTCCCCCCTGTACCCCAGAGACCTCCCCCTCTGGGGTCGTATCAGCAGAGCCCTGCCCCCGGTGAGCCTCCAGTGGGGGTCAAAGATGAGTCCTCTGGGCCTCACGGCCGCCGCAAAAGGCCCCGCAGCATCACCCGAGAGCCACCAATCAGCCACCAGCCAGCCCCCAGGGCCACCAATCAGAAGCAAGCTGGGGCGGGGCCTGAGAGACGACAGCCTGGTGTGACTGGAAAAGCTAGAGAGGAAGCAGGGATGGCAACGACCAAGCCCAAACCCAACCCGTTGACCTCTGACCCTCGAGTATGTGACGCTGGGCAGCTGAGCGCGCGGGAGAGGGAGGGTGTCCTGGGGGAGGTGAAGATGGCCAGAGCGCTGGTGCTCACCCTGGTATTTCAGGACGGGAGCACGCAGCTAGACCTGGAGCAGGTGCGTGTGTGTGTGTTTTTGTGTGTGTGTGTGTGTGTGTGTGTGTGTGTGCGCGTGCATGTTTGTGTCTGTATGTGCGTGCATGTTTGTGTGCGTGCATGTTTGTGAGTGTGTGTGTGTGTGTGTGTGTGTGTGTGTGTCTGTCTGTCTGTCTCTGTCTGTCTGTCTGTGTGTGTGTGCACCATCTGCTATGTATTTGCGCTGTCCTCTGGCTCATGTGTATTGTGTATGTGTCCACCGGTATTTAGTTACAGTGTGTATGTGTGCATGTTTCAATAAACCCCCCCCCCCCCCCTATGTGTGTATGTGCTTGTACTGAGTAATCATGAGCGTAGATGCAATCTCAGAAATACAAATACAGATGTGTGTGTGTGTGTGTGTGTGTGTGTGTGTGTGTGTGTGTGTGTGTGTGTGTGTGTGTCTCTCCTGCAGAAGAATAGTCCGTCTGTGTGTGGAATCTTGATTCTCCTGAAGAGGGCACTGGACCTGTCTCGCCCACAACAGACAGAGGAGGAGAAGCTGCTCTTCCTGAGACTGGAGCAAAGGCCCGCCTGGGTCCAACAACAACCTGACCAGAGCCATGAACAATTCACCAGGTGTGTGTGTGTGTGTGCATGTGTGGCCGCGTGTGTGTGTGTGTGTGTGTGTGTGTGTGTGTCTCTGTCGGCCCCATCAAGCAGTGCAGAGTCAGAGTAAAATCCTTTGCTAACACTCTGTATGAATTTGGATGTCAAACATTGACAAAGCAAACCTCAACTCCCAAAACTAAACCTGTGTGTGTGTGTGTGTGTGTGTGTGTGTGTGTGTGTAAAGGCCCTCTATCTAAATAAATCGTGTGTTAATGTTTCAGAATGGGGTCTGATCTTTTGTTATCCATTCATCCGTATTATGGGAATAAGTCATACCCATTTCTTCAGGCTTTAGTTTATCAGTGTTTATGATGATGATAATGATGATTGTAATTATGATAATTATTATTATTATTGATGCTACCTCTCTAGGTCTAGGTAGGCCTGTGGTGCGCGTGTGTGTGTGCGTGCGCGTGTGTGTGATTAATGGTGCTCATTACTGTATTTCCGCCAGAGAGCTGGTTTTGCTGGTGCTGTCGGGACATAGGCAGGTGGTGTGTTATAAAGCCAAAGACCTGCTGCGCACCACCCTGCAGCATCACACACAGATGCTCAACTGGAAACAAAGTAAGATCCTGTCTAGAACACACAGACACACAGACACACAGACACACACAGACACACAGACACACAGACACACAGACACACAGACACACAGACACACATACAAACAGACACACACACACAGACACACACACAGACACACACACACAGACACACTCATTATTACGCTGAAGATACATTAACAAAAGAAGATCAATTCCTTTAATACACACGCGTACACACACTCCACAATCCCTCACCCCGTACACATATAATCAGTTGACAAGCAGACATGTACGTATGCACATTGCTACCTTGAACCATACTAGATGTTTATTAGATCACCACATCCACACTAGATGTTTGATAGATCACCAGATCCACACCACTGGTTTGATAGATCACCAGATCAACACTAGATGTATAATAGATCACCAGATACACACTAGATGTTTAGTAGATCACCAGATCAACACTAGATGTTTAGTAGATCACCAGATCAACACTAGATGTATAATAGATCACCAGATCTGGCTAAAAATGTTAGGATGGATAGGATTCTTTTGCTTCCTTGTCCCATGCCAACATTAAGTAAATAGGGTGTAAAGTGTGTG
>NC_045169.1:12073854-12083854 GCF_900700415.2 Clupea harengus
TCCAACGGGCAGGGCTACCGGCAGCTCCGTGTTTCAGTTAATCAGCCCAGTAGCCTACACGGTCAGATTGTCAGACTGTTTCCTCCTCTGTCCCCTGTCGCTGCCGCTATGATACACGATATGTAAAGAGATTTACCTCATTCTCGAACGCAGTAAGAACATGTAAAGAAGAAGTTTTTTTTCTAAACTCCATTTACGAAGTTCCAATCGATATGCACAAGTATACATAAGCTTATTCATGGATTGGCATGACAACGTGAACGTTTGCCGATAACACACGCATGCCGGTAATTAACACAGTTAAGATAGCTAGCTAAGTCTAGGACAATGTCCTGTCAGGGCAGGTTCATGCTAGTTAATAAATGTAGGTCTACATCTCAGTGCCTCTCCAGATTTGTTCAATTATCTGAAGTTAAATTAATGTCATCTTTTTCTTTGGTCCATGAACTATGGTGATATAGTAATATGGAGTGACAGTGGCGTAGGAGGTAGAGAAGTCGTATTGTAATCAAAAGGTTGCCAGTTCGATTCCCTGTTGTGCTGTTTAATAACTTATTTTGAGCATCAAGTTCTCTTGAACTTTGGACATTATTTGTCTGTGAATAGATATTTCGTGTTAGTACATTTAATGCTGTTTAGATCATTCTAAAATGACTTCGAATCTCTGTTTGTAAATGTGATAAGATAATTCGGTATTTAGCAGTTTATGCTAGCTCTCGTGAAAGCAATTTTTTCATGTCCCCCCCCCGGAATTACACTCTGAAATTTGACCATGTATTGTCCCCCCCTACAATGAAATGGGATCTCCGCCCCTGACACACACAGACATGCACGCACAGATGCACACACACACACACACACACACATATACACATACACACAGTGTTCCTTCAAACAGGTCAGTATCAGAGTCACAGAAGCAAATTGAATAAAGGTTATCAAAGTCTGACCTTGCTGGCTGTGTGATAAACTACAGAATGCTTGTGTGACAGGTTCTTATGAATAACAGAGCCTCTGTGTGCACCACATGGCCTGCAGTATGTGTGTGTGTGTGTGTGTGTGTGTGTGTGTGTGAGTGTCTGTGTGTCTGTGTGTGTGTGTGTGTGTCTCTGTGTGTGTGTGTGTGTGTGTGTGTGTATGTGTGTGTGCTGTTAGAGAATTGTGTTGAAGGGAAACCTGCTGAGAGTGTGAGGCTGGTTATGTAACCGTGTTTCTTTCACACACACATACAAGCATTCACACAGACATCAACAGACAGCATGGATTTGAGGAGCCAGCAAAAACAGACACACACACCAAACCACTGTGGTCGGCACATTTACTTAATAGTGACATGAACATGAGCACGCATGACAGCAGAAATGTAATCATGGTTCTCTCTCTCTCTCTCTCTCTCTCTCTCTCTCTCTCTCTCACTCACTCACGCTCTCTCTTTCTCTCTCATACACACACTCTCTCTCACACACACAAAAACACTATCTCTCTCTCTCTCTCTCTCTCTCTCTCTCTCTCTCTCTCCATTTCTATAGCTTTTGCAGCTTCAGGATCTGCACCCTCTACCCAAGATTATTTTAGCGTACAGACAGGTGTGTTCATATCCAAAGCCATATCACTGTTTGTGCCAGTGTGTATGTGTGTCATGGCTTCATGGTTTACACTTATTTACATATACGTTGTGTTTCCTCAGGTGCATAAGATCAAGTCTGCATTCGTGGACGGCATTCTGTCATGCGTGAATAAGGTTAGACATAATATGCGGACACACTCACACACACACACACATCATACACACACACATCATACACAGTCACCCTCATGTTTAGCAATGCACTAATATAACTTGTATCCATCCATAACCTGATTAAAATAGTACTCCAAACAACCAAAACATAATTATTACACCTGAAATGAGCCTTCATTGCTAGTTGAACTATAATAATCTATAGAAACTCCAAAGTCTCTGTCCTAGTCACACTAGGGAGCTGTCCATGGTGCTGGGCTGCAGTGTTAGGATTGCGGTTACCACTTTTGTCCACAGGGAGGCAATGTTAGGCTGTGTGTTACTGTGGCCAGGCCTGCCATCAGCAGAGAGTGTGTGTGTGTGTGTGTGTGATGTGTGTGTTTGTCTCGGGTTGCCATCAGGAGAGAGTGTGTGTGATGTGTGTGTTTGTCTCGGGTTGCCATCAGGAGAGAGTGTGTGTGATGTGTGTGTTTTGTCTCGGGTTGCCATAAGGAGGAAGTGTGTGTGATGTGTGTGTTTGTCTCGGGTTGCCGTCCGTCGTGCAACAGGGACGCAAGGGGAAATGGGTGCTGAGCTGAGAGATGAAGAGGGAGAGGAGAAGAGACTTATCCAATATTCATTCATGCTAAAGTTATTTAATATATAATTTCAAAAATTCAGTGAAAGAGAGGAAGAATTATTTAAAAATTCCAAAACATTCTATATCAGCAATCATTTCTCAAGAGGAGAGGAGACAAAGTAAGAGCAGAAGCAATGTGGAGGTGAAGGAGAAGAGGGGAGACTGTGACAGGATGAGGAGAGAGTGTGACAGGATGAGGAGTGTGACAGGATGAGATTGAGTTGGGGAAAGGATAAGAGAAAGAAAATGTGGAGGAAAAGGTTGAAAATGATCCAGATAAAACACTCAAAGACTAAACCTGAAGGTTCAAGATTACTCCATTGTCATTTCAACAAGCAGCATCATGTTGTTTTGTGATGCAAGCGAAAATACAACAGGTAGTGAGCTAGCTAACTTTTATCAATGCCAAATGTGCTGCTGAAACCAAGAAACACACACGGTTATAATAGTTTTCAAATTTATATTTTAATTTCTGTTTAGTTTCAGTCAGTTTCACTAGTGGTTTCATTAGTTTCAGTGTAGGTTGTATTTCATGGTCTCATTTCAATTTAGTTTTAGGTTATTATAGTTTTAGTTTAAGTAAAGGATGTAGTTGTCAAGAATTAGTGAAAATGAAAATTGATCTGCTTATCATTGAAAATGTTCAAGACTAAACTTATGCAATACATTTGTTTTAGACTGAATGCCTGTTAAAGGGGAAGTCCACAGAGTCTAACACGCTGCTGTGCTCTGATTGAACGTGATTACTGTAGTTGTCAAGGATAATGAAAAATGATCTGCTTAGTGCTTATCATTGAAGACTAAACGTATGCAATACATTTGTTTCAGACAGGTGCAGTCCACAACCGCGAAAGGTTGCTGATATATTTCTGTTTTGTTTAGTTTACTTTTTTGACTAAATGACTTTATTTCAGTTTAAGAAAATGTCTCAAAACCATTAGGGGCAATTGCTTTGTCAGTTAGCGCCTGGATATCTTAGCTGCGCTTTAGTTGCAGAGTTTAACACGCTGCTGTGCTCGGATTGAACGTGATTGCTGTGTAAAACAAGCTTGGGTTCAGCTGATGCGCCGCTAAACCGTCTGAAAACCAGAACTATGATATCCAGACCGTAAAATGATACAATATTGGCACTTCAGAATATCATGAACTAAGTTAAATCTGCGCAAGTATCAATGTGTTATTATTAAAAGCCCCATTTAGGCTATTAGTACAGTCACCACATCCACCGACAAATGTAAGATTATTTCTGAAATAAATCAAGAATATAACTTACACTGTTGTCACTGCTGTGTTGGCTATCCACAATCTGATCATTAAAAATCGATATTGGAAAATGTCAAAATATCAGGCTACATAAAGTTGAACCGGAAGCCTAATTTTGGGGATCTTCAAATTTACTGTATCGCTTAAGCGAATGTGGCGTGTGTTTGAATGTCACATAAAACCGAACAGCCAATGAAGCACAATGGCGTTTGATGATGTAGGCCTGTGCTACACAGGGTACTCAAAGAATGCGCTATTTGCATTTGGGGTGCCTTTTTGTGAGAAGAGTAACCAGCCTGCTGTCATGGTTGGCCATGTTGTGTATGTAATGTAACAGGCCTTTACAGCATTCAATTCACACAGTCAAAGTAGCCCTACAAGACAGCATAGGTGAAGAAATACATAGTCTACAAGTCTGCCGTTTCTGTGGATGAAATGGATAAAATATCGGTCTAATTCTGGGAAAACATCATTAAAATCTCTGCTTAATTTAACACTATGCAACAATTTGACACTTTTTGAGGTATGGTCTTATAG
Organism: Clupea harengus; assembly: GCF_900700415.2. Lineage (NCBI taxonomy): Eukaryota > Metazoa > Chordata > Actinopteri > Clupeiformes > Clupeidae > Clupea > Clupea harengus. The sequence goes on from NC_045169.1 coordinate 12,078,015, forward strand.
GCAACTGGCTTTGGTACCACCCTCAAATTCATTTTGATAGCATATGGTCATGTGAAGGACAGATTAACACCTGTGTCTTTCCCACTAGCCATCCAGGATATGCCCTATGTAGTTCTGTGTACCGGCCTGGAACACCCTTCAAAAATGGAAGAAAAGCTTTCACAGCATGACTTTGCCAGCTATACTGCCAAAAGACACCTATCAGTGTCAGCTGGGCTGTTGGTGGTGTTTGCAACGTTTTTGCATGCCTTTTTAGGTAGTTATATGTCTAGTTTTGGAACAGAACTCCTTATTGCTGCTTTAAGCCATCATTGCACCAGATTTAAGTTAAAACACACAAAAGCGACCTCTAATGGCAGTTGTGAGATGACACAGCAACTGAAATCACCTAAACCTGAGCTATAGGTTAAACCACAGGGGCTTATGGCTTAAGAAGCCACATGACTTATTCTGCAACATGCGGAGTGTGTAATAAGTGTGTAATAACTACACCACAGCAATTCTCTCCCTCTTTCAGATGTTCATCTCCTCCACATGGAACCAGACCAGTGCTGTGAGTGGCAGACTGTCAGCAAAACACCCCGTGAGTCCCCTCTACTTATCTTCTTCTTCGTCCTCCTCCCTCTCCTCTTCCTCTCCCCTCTCATTTCCTTTCATCTCATGAGTCCTTGACCCTCTCTCCATACTCTCCTACCCACCTTTCATTGTCAAGCTGACTCCTGAACAAGGTGTGGAGCTCTTATCTCTTCCACTCGAGTACAACAAACCCTGCCCAGTGTGGTTCTCTATAAGGGGCTAGAGCACCAAGGTCGGGGCAGAAGAACTTGTTATTTGTGAGTCAGCTAGTCAATACAAGCAAAAATGGTGATAAACTGCGAAAAACAACAACAACAAAAACCCACTAGAAACTGCAAAAAACAACAACAACAGACACAAACAGCTAAAGTCATATAATGATAACAAACAAGGCTGACTTCAGTCAGTTCTTTTATTGCCACAAGCGGCACACTGCAACACACACGTGTATTTTTATGGAGGCGACACAGGACACACACACACGCAGGCCTGAGGTCGCTGTGAAATGTACGCTTTGCATTTGACCCATCCCGGACCATCCTTCCTCCAGGACCCTCCAGGACATTGAAATAGCTGAACAGCGCCCGGGGACCAAGTGAACCGTCCGTCTCGGTCATGGACGGACAGGAGAATGTTCTGTTTTTGCATGTTTTTCCTGTTGGGGTTCTTATTGGAGGAAACCCCTTGTGAACACGGGGAGAACATGCAAACTCCACACAGAAAGGCCCGGGAGATAGCCCACCTGAGCACTGAAGGTCTGGGGAGGACCTGCCCCCCAGAGCCAACAGCGCCCCATGCGGGAATCGAACCCATGACCTTCTTGCTGTGAGGCGGCAGTGCAAGCACCTGAGCCACCGTGCCACTAACCAGGAAAGCCCAGGACCTCTAATTATCAATCCTCTCAAAGTAGGAAATTGGTCTTAGCTGACCGAAAATTCCCAGAACACTCTACAGTAACACTGTATTTACAAACATTGTGTTTCTATTCAACACTTAATGCATGACTCTATTTATGTTAGATACGTTTTATGTTTTTGTCAGTAGAAGACTGACTTTTTTTTTGCAAACATCTGTTTAATAAGCATGGTAATAATAACCCTTGCGCATTATCATCCTGTCGAGATTTATATTTTTCATGTGTGACTGGTGGTCATGACACTCCGCTTCGGGTCACTACGTTTATTGCCCCCGTCTCATCCAGTCAGCTATTTCAATGTCAGGGCACCTCGGCAGCTGTTCTACCTTAATATTGATTAGCCTGTATCGCTTCCTCATAATAGGGCCCGTCACAAACAACTACTAGCAGAGTAGTACATACAGAGACTCATTATGATCGTTTAACACAGATCTAATAATACATTTTGAGCTACTTCAACATATTTACACACAAAGCCCCAGTTCTTGCTGGTAGGCTTTTTCATTTGACTTTACTAGTCGTGACTCAGGAGCATACAAAAAAAATAACGTTCCACTCATGTGCACACATCCGCCACAGCATGGTTTATCCCTGAAGCTTGCATTTGCCTGTCGGTCAAAAGCAGCCTTATGTCTCTGCCCTCTTTTCCTCGGCCCCCTCCTCAGGCCTGCCCCTGCTGGAGTAGAACCCCCCCCCCCAGCACACGCACTTAGAGTAGACTGTCTGGGTGCTGCAGCTGAGAAAAGCAGGGTTATTTATTTATACCCCCAGACAAGTCTCTTTTCACGCTTATCTCACCTATATCTGGAGCTGTTAACCCAGGCTTATTTTACCCTTTTACTCGCTTTGCCCCTTTTTTTTCTCTCTCTCCCCATATACCCCCCCCTCTGTCCCCATCTCCTATCTCACTCCATACCTTTCTTCCATCTCTTTCTATACATCTCTTTCTCCTCTCCTCACACCTTTCTCTTTCCCCCCTCTCTTTCTACCTCATGTCCCCATCTCTCCTGGGCCATCTCTCTCCACCCCATTCTCTCACCATGTCTCTGGCTCTCATCCCTTCTTTCTATTACTCATTCATTTCATCCCCTCTTTCTCAGTCATTTCTGTGTTTTAACTGGTAATATCTGCTACTTCTGCGGCGAGGGCCCACTATGAATGCCAGCCTGGAGTGAGAGAGACATGAGGCAGCGCTTAAAGGAAAAAAGGCAGAGAGAGAGAGAGAGAGAAAGAGAGAGAAAAAAAAAAGAGGTAGAAATGGAGACAAAGAAAGCTAAAACAAAATAGAAGCAAATAAGAGAAATGTAGAGAAAGAACAGGAACGAGAACTAGATGGAACAGGGAAAGAATGCAGACAGAGGATGAAATGATGAGAGAGAGATTGAGAGAGAGGAAAACACGAAGAGAGAGGGACAAAGGAGAGAGGTGTAAACACTGCAGTCTGGCTGAGGCGCTCGAGTGCTCTTGCAGAGGCAAGGAGGAGATTTGGGGCTTAAGAGCATTCCTGCTCCACTGGACCCCGAGGTCTGTAGTCTGGAAGAGTCAGGGTGTGTGTGTGTCTGTGTGTGTGTGTGTCTAGCGGTTTGTGTGCATAACCACGTGTGTGTATCTTAGGCTGTGTACATGTACTTTCAAACTGTATAAGGGTTTGTGGCCTGTAGTGTAGTGTAGTGTGTCTGTGTGTGTGTGTGGTTATTTTTGTGGTTATTTGTATGTAAGAACTTGTGTGGAACCTTGGAACTCTTTCAACACATGTCCAAAATGTCGATGAGTGTGTCTTTTCAAGGATGGCTTTATGTAAATATATCTCACCCAATGGGTTGTTTGCTATGTATATGTATTTGTGAGAAACAACAAGATTGACTATTTGAAAGTGTGTGTGTTTGTACGTGTATCCGAAGGTGTGTGTGTGTTCGTATGTGTGTCTGAGTGTGTGTGTGTGTGTGTGGAGGGTGATTGCGAGGGCACTGTAAGCCCCTTAGTCACAGCAGCAGCTTTGAGGATCCTAAGAAGCATCTCTGAACTGTTCACCCACTCCAGACACACAACCAGACTAGACAGAAACGCACACACACACACATACACACACACACACACACACACACATACAAACACACACACACACACATAAATACACCCCCACACACACACACACACACACACACACACACACACACACACACAAAGATAAGAGACATGGGGCAGACAGATCGACAGGCTAGACACACACACACGCGCGCACACACACATTCACAGAAAAGGCAATGAGAGGTCACAGACTGTCACAGACTGTCACAGAGTGTCACCGAAAGACAGATCAGACATGCACAGACCAAACACACACAGACTAGAGACAGACAAGACACCTGCACCCATTTCTGTGAGTGCACACACACACACACACACACACACACACACACACACACACACACACAAGGCAGTCAGAGGGCACAGAAAGGTAGATTAGACATGTACAGCCCAAACACACAAAGACACAGACTAGACTATCACACCTGCTTCCATTTGGACACACACTCACGTATACACACACACTCTCTCTCTCTCTCTCTCTCTCTCACCCACACACACACACACACATTCTCTCTCTCATCCACACACACACACACACACACACATGCACACACACACACACTCTCTCTCTCACCCACACACATACACACACACGCACACACACACACACATACACACACACACACAAACACAAATAGAGCATTGAGTATGGTTTCTCACACTAACAGAGGCAGAACACTTTCTACACTTTCTACACTTTCTAGTACACTGGTATAGCTGTTGACTAATGCTGAGTGTATATGAATTAACAAAAGCATAGTAGTACATTAACTACATAACAACATAAATATGCACATATATAGTGTACAGTGTACACACATATACACACACGTGTGTGTGTGTGTGTGTGTGTGTGTGTGTGTGTGTGTGTGTGTGTGTGTGAGGTCCCACTGTGCCTGCCTGTCAGACCCCCATGGGAGTGATTACCAGTCTGGGTGGCGCACCTGGCCACAGCCTACATCAGTGCTTTCCTGTGGGAGCCTACATCATCACCAGTGACTCAGCCAGGTGTGCTGAGTCACGCAGCTGTCTGTTCAGCAACTGTATGTGTGTATGTGTGTGTGTGTGTGTGTGTGTGAGAGTGAGTGTGTACGTGCATGCAATTTGGTGTGTGTTTTGGTGTTTGTGTCCATGAGTCTGCATGTTTCTTTATATTTGTCAATGTGTGTGTGTGTGTGTGTGTGGGTATGAGAGAAGGGAAATAGGGAGAATGTTCTGTGTGATTTTATTTAGTGTGCACGTGTGTGTCGTCGTGATGGAGAACAGGCTTAGTTTCTGAGTGATGTGGAGTGCCTCAGAAAAGCTTTGAGGGTGGGGTTTAATCTTTCATGAGATATTCTCATAAACTCTTTGACTGTAAACCTTTTTTTGTTACTTCGCAGTCTCCTCCTCTTTCTCTTTCTCCTTGTCTCCTTTCCTTTCTGTGTCATGTCAGATATGAGAGTTCTGCTTCAGTGCAACCTTCAGCACACTCTCTTTCTCATATGCATTTTGTCTTTACCGTAGCTCCGTCTTTTTCCCCACTGGCCTCCTCTTCTCCATCAGCTCTACCTTCCCTTTCTCGCTCGCTCCTGCTTACTCACTCATTCTGTCTCTGAGTCCCTGTTTATTTGCTTGTCCCCTTCTCTCTCTCTCTCGCTCTCTCTCTCTCTCTCCCCCATCTCTCTCTCTCTCTCTCACACTCGCTCACTCTGTCTCTCTCTCTCTCTCTCTCACCCTCTCTCTCTCTCCCTCTCTCTCTCTCTCATGTGTAAAGCTCTGTATGAGGGTTCTGCTCTAGTGAGAAGCTGTTCTGACTAAGGCTGTGGTCCAGTAGGTTTTTTTGTCGTCTTCTCTCCCTCCTCCTCTTGTTTTGTCGCTTGCTGTGCTCCTGCGGGTCGATAGCTCATCTGCTCACTTTGTCAGGCTCTGGTGGGTCACACACACACACACACACACACACACACACACACAGTCACTTTCATGGCTCTGACTGGACATGTCTGTATGACACCCCAGCAACTGACAGTAGCCAAGCAAAAATTGAAGGATGACTGGCTTAGGTAGGGTGAGCAGCAATCGTTACAGAGTTGATGAGAGGAGATGGAGGTTTGTGAGAGTGTGTGGGAGTGTGTGTGTGTGTGTGTGTGTGTGTGTGGGTGAGTGTGTGTGTGTCTGTGTGTGTGTGTACCACTCATATTCATATAGATGTGTTTGTAAGCGTGTATGTTTGTTGTTTGTTTGTATGTGTGTATGTGTGTCTGTGTGTGTGTGTCTT
>NC_045169.1:12088854-12093854 GCF_900700415.2 Clupea harengus
CTTTACTTTGAGGGCGTGATGTGGTGTGTGGAAATAGTTTATGACTGGACTAGTGAGCTAGTTAGCAAGCTAGCCAGCTCTTAGGCTATCAAAAACAACCCCTTACCAAGCTTTTCTTTTTAGCAAATTAAACGACCGAACGACGCCATAGTCCTGCTATTTTTAAACAGTCAGATACAATACCAAACAATCTGATTGGTCAGTGCAAGTAGCCACTTTTTCCGCTCGCTTCGCCCAATACGCTCATCTACGCCATAATCGCCTGCCTCCAACAGAAACGAATGGAATAGAGAACTTTGCTTTTCTGGCATGCATCAGTACTGTAAGGCTGCAACATACCAAGATGTGAAAAAAGCGAAAAGGTCTGAATGCTTTCTGAATCCACTGTACATAACTGATATGTAGATGTAAACTCAGCTGTGTGTGTGTGTGCGTGTGCGTGTGCGTGTGCGTGTGCGCGTTACTGTCCGTTTAATCCTGCATCATCCATAAATGGGGCAGTTGTGGTGTTTGTACTGTCAACAGTTTATCAGAGAATAACTGAAGGCTGTGATGCTTATTGCGGCAGTAAGCGCTAACTAGTGGGTGCTTGTTTGTGGGGGAAAATGCAAACACACTTTTAGAATGTTGTTACCTAATTCAATAATGGAGGAGAGAAAACATAGAATGTTTCTCAGGGTTCTTGAACACATTCATGCGTCATAAAGCTCCAGGTCTTGCAGGACCCCCGTGGATTACATTAGTCTGCCACGTGGCACAGCCCTCTCTCTCTCTCGCTCTCTCTCTCTCTCTCTCTCTCACAGAGAGAGAGAGAGAGAGTGTGTGTGTGTGTGTGTGTGTGTGTGTGTGTGTGTGTGTAAGTGGGATACAGTAATTATTCACCTCCTGCCGTGCTGAGTGTTACAGCAAACTGGGTCACAAATCACACGTCAGTCATGGTGTGTATGTACGTGTGCCTACATATGCATATATGCGTTAAAAGAGAAATGATACGGAATTGTTTCTGCAAGTGACACCGGTGAAAGAGACACTACAGGTGCTACACCAACAGTTCTAGAGGGAACCCACTTCATAGAACACTCTCAAGGGTCTGTAAGTGTTTGAAGGGTTCCTTATGCTGTAATTATTTATAATACAGAAGTGGTTTGAAGAAACATGTATGTGCATAGAGAGAGTCCTTGGGCGTGTGTGTGTGTGTGTGTGTGTGTGTGTGTGTGTGTGTGTGTGTGTGTGTGTGTGTGTGTGTGTGTGTGTGTGTGTGTGTGTGTGTGTGTGTGTGTGTGTGTGTGTGTGTGTGTGTGTGTAAAAGTGTGTATGGGTGAGAGAGGGAGAGAGAGAGATAGGTGTGTGATGTATATGTTAGAGAGCAATAATTCCATATGTGTGTAAGAGAGAGTAGCAGGGATTGTAGTGTTGGGCGGCGATCATGTCACGTCCCTGTAAAATTGTTCAAATAGGTCAGGTGCCTTAGCCAATAGGGTTACATATAGGGCAGGTGTGTTAACCAATAGTGTTACATATAGGGCTGGTGTGTTAGCCAATAGGGTTACATATAGGGCAGGTGTGTTAGCCAATAGGGTTACATATAGGGCTGGTGTGTCAGCCAATAGGGTTACATATAGGGCTGGGCGATATGGACCAGAAATCATGTCTCTGTATTTGAAGGCTGAATCACAATACATGATATATATCCAGAACCCAGAAGAAAAACACTGTTTCCTGGATATTTTGAGAAAACCAGGGAATATTGAAATATTTAAATTAATTAAGAATATCTAAGATTTAGCTAAACATGGACAATTACAATTTCATGCTGATTAAAAGATAAGACTGAGATCTGATGAGAAGTCATGACATGTATTGACTATTGTAGTGACATTGTTTTGTAGAACGGGATTGAACTGCATGAACAGTTAATAGAGATACTAGAGAAATAATGGACCTATTTTAAGCTTTTACATTATATTCATAACATGATTAACAATCTACCACTCTGTCCTTGGAGAAATGTATCTATATTTAAATGCTGAAATGTCAGGAGCAAGTCCAGACTGTAAACGCAGTCACGAGAGAGCAAAGAAAATCTCCTCATGACAGCTCCACAACCTTTAGATTGTTTTTTGTCCACAGATATTATGCTAAAACCGTATTGCCTACAATAAAACACCAGTGCCTTGGTCAGAGATTTATTTCATAATCATAAAGATATATTGGCACGTAGGGTAATTGCCGTCTTTTTGAGAAGTACGTTAATTTAGTTCTCAGTTATACTCTAACTAAAAGTCGTGCAGCTTCTGACCGAAGTTAGCTGACATACTATATTAGCTTATTAGACCTATAACTGGTGCCTGAGTTGGCAATGTATTGAGCTTTATTTTACTTCTAAAGTTGCAGGGCTGTAAAAAGCCTGTCCAATGATTGCCCAGATGAAATGATTGAAAGACCTACCTGCCTGTCTACCTACCTACCTGCCTATCTGTGCCATATGTAGGTTATGGGAGTGAGTAATGGGGAGTTGTGCAGTCACAGCCAACCAACATGCCTCCTCGTCTCAATCTGACTGACAGTCGGCTGACCCCTCAGCCACAGATGTGCGTGGGCAGCAAAAGAGATAAGGACCCCCGCCACAAGGACAGGAAGCCAGGCAGTTGTCGGTTTGTTGGTGTGGCGAGCTGTAACCTAGCTCTTCAACCTACGCAGCCTCAACAGGTCAAGAGGTAACAATGGCGACAGCTGAGGGAATTGAAGGTCCTGAAAAGTGACGCCATAGTTGCTGTGACAGCCATTCTCTGCGCTCCTCTCCCCAACGCTCTCATAGACTCGTCCTCCAGCAGTAGTCAAGCATACAAGCTCTTTATCACTCCATTCATATGGACAAATAAATGGCCATTTAACATTTCTGACCCTGTCATTGTCATATCAAAAGGTATAAATGGGAGGGGTAATGGCCTTGAATCATTTGCCAAGGTGCCAAGGGGGGCGGTTAACATCCCTCCCCATCCTAACACAAAGCCTTTTCACAAGGAAATGTCTTTTGGAGAAGAGAACAAAACAACACTTTTACAGAGATCGCCACACTATTTGCAGTAGACTACATACCTTCACATGCAAACGTAAATGGTGACACAAACACTACACTAAATAATCATCCAAACCCTTTACACTGTATGAGTAAGCATACAGTAATTAGCTTAGGAGCTCACACCAGCACATTCAGCAAACTAAGAAGAAATACTCCATGTCAGAGTATGTAAGACCATGTAAGAATAGAATAGAAATAGAATGGATAGAATAGAAATAGAATAGTAACACAAAAATGCAAGGTTTGTTTGTTGTTTATGTGTATGTCATCTTTTACCCAAGGTTCCTGGCTGCGTTGTTAACACTTCAAACACTAAGACCTGTTTTTGACTCTGTTAGGTAGTCTGCCATGCCTGATATTTCTGTATATTTCACCTAACTAAAAACAATGAGGCAAAAGTGGCGTTTATGATTATATTCTAGAAGACCTCAGCAATAATAAAATGAGAGTAAAAGGAATATAGTAAAAATATATATTAAAATTAAATCTAAACATACTCTTATCACAGCAAAAACCTAGTTTCAGAGGTGCTCAGACTTTGTACAAAAACACATTGTAAATATTTTGGAAGTTTTCTTTTTTACTCTGAACCTTGTAAACATAGTTGTTAGCTCCATATACAGTAGGTGAGTTTAGCATTCAGAAAGTGTGTGTGGTTTCTATACTAATTATAAGTAATCTAGAAAGTGACCTTTTCATCACCTAAACCACAATACATTTTGATGAGTTAGGTCTGAATGTACCTGTGATTGCCACTCCCCATTGTCACGTCGTATGGCCCATCTGTCAAAGACAATGGCTGTGAACATGGCTGACGTTCTTTACGGGAGCATAATTACTTCACAGGAGCCTAATATTAAATGATGCGCAGACAACAAACTCCAAACACCGACGTATGCAGCCTAATAAAATTAACTCTGAGCATGATATGTTTTTTTACTGTATAATAGTCTTAGCGACATGAAGTAATTTATATGATTCAAAATCGCCTTGCCCAGAAACCCAAAACCCCCGAGCATAATATGACTTGCGTTTTACTTTCCTATAAGTTAATCAAAAGCATTCATTACAAGAGCTAGTCAAACGAATATAACTTACTCATCACAAATATCCTCGGCTGGGTCAAGGCGAAGCTCAAAGTGGATACGTTTTCCCTCATCGTGTTCAGCTGTATGTATGAAGTGGACTTGTTTACAGGTGAAACGGGGTGTTTTCTCAGTTGCTGTGGCAACGTCACGACCGAATAGCAATCGCTGATTTACCATGCATTTATCATATGAATAGCCATAATTTGCTAATGGGAGGGCCATTACCGATTGCTTTCACACTCAGAGAGAGAAATGTGCAAGGCTTTAGCTCTATTCTCCTTACAAAGTGCTCATTTATTTCTTAGTTTCGAACTGCATATATTTGAAAAGGAGAAAATTCAAGGTTTCTCGGGGTGTTATTTTTATGTCAGTAGGACAAAAACTCGCAGAGCTTTTAAATGCAATTCCCACGGAGCAGCTCCTTGTTGGAAGTGTTAATCGTGTTGGTGTGAAAATGTGGTGCGAAGATTGTAGTTTTTAGACAAAACTAGGGCTTCAGCGCTATAGGGTCTACCGGTGCATACACTCACACGGCTATAGGGTCTAGAGGTGCATACCCTCACACGGCTATAGGGTCTAGAGGTGCATACACTCACACGGCTATAGGGTCTAGAGGTGCATACCCTCACACGGCTATAGGGTCTAGAGGTGCATACACTCACACGGCTATAGGGTCTAGAGGTGCATACCCTCGCACGCTATAGGGTCTAGAGGTGCATACCCTCGCACCGCTATAATTCAATTCAATTTTATTTATATAGCGCCATAACAATACAATTGTCTCTAGGCGCTTTACAGAGCCCAGAGCCTGAACCCCCTTAGTGCAAGCA
>NC_045169.1:12098854-12103854 GCF_900700415.2 Clupea harengus
AAGAATAGTGGCAGTGGTAAAAACAATAATACTATAAAAGCGGTACTTCAAAAGATAAGAGAAACAGAGCTCCATATTAGAACAAAGCACATAGCCCACTAACAAATTGTTATACATTAAAAGACAGTGATAAGATCTTACTAAAAGAGGGCCTGGTACTGTGAGAAGGGCAGTGATAAGATCTTACTTAAAGAGGGCCTGGTACTGTGAGAAAGGCAGGATGCACCTCTTACTGCCCAGCAGGCCTATGTTGCAGCCTGCCACTGAGAGACGATGAGACTAAATCTCTCATGTGTGTGTCATGTATTTTATTCCACAACATTTTGTAAGTATGACAGAAACATTAAGAAAGCGAAGGCAGCTGGCTTTGTTGATTTAGTTTGCTACTTACTCTGTTTAACTGAAGCAGTTTCCCTGTTATATTACTGCATTCATCGCCCATCTGTCTTCAAACCACATGTGCACACATGGCTTGTTTAACAGGATCAAAGTCAAAAGTCAAAGTCGTTTTATTTTGCCACACAGCACGACACACAACAACACACCCGTGCATTGGGTGGCGACACAGGACACACACACACACACACACACACACACACACACACACACACGCATGCTGAAGAGGTCGCCGGCGGGAATTTGTCCTCTGCTATTAACCCCTCCTGAGCTGTCCTTCCTCACGGGCAGCCTTTATGGCGATCGGGGACCAAGCCAAGTGCTGGAGTGCAGTCTTGGTCAGGGACGGACAGGAGAGCGATCTGTTCTCTAGAATGTACTAGAATACACCAACAGATTGCTCTCACCCCTACATAAAATATATTGATGAACGAAAATCAGTGGTGTTTTGGAGACAGAGAATGCACATTTACTGTATGTGAAGCGTGCGTGTGCACTGCTGTCCCTGCAGAGGAGATGCTGACTGATGTTGAGTGACCACGGTAATGTAATGATGACAAGAGATGTCTCTATTGTCTCGATACCCAATTCTTTCACACCTGTGCACTGCTTTTATTCCTGTGTCTGATCCAGTTACTGTTCATGACCTTTCTACTACTGCTGACCCATCACACTTCTCATTTTCTGCACAATTGCTTCTCTTGTTTTACCTTACTGTTCATTTTGAACTGACATCAGTGTGTTTACTTAGAAAGAGTATATTTTCACTTTATGTGTGTATTTCCACCGCAGGTTTATTATACCTGTACTATACTGTGTATGCATATACAGTTTCATACATGTTCCCTGCACACAGGTTTATACCTGTACTATACTGTGTATGCATATACAGTTTCATACATGTTCCCTGCACACTTTCAGCCTCATCATGATCCGCATGTGGATCGATGTGGAAACATTTCCTGCCATTTATAGGACAGAGGTCAATTGTTTTCTCTCCCCCCCCCCCCCCCCCCCCCCCCCCCCCCCCCCCCCCCCTCTCTCTCTCTGCCTCGCTCTTCTTTCTCTCTCGCTCTTGCTTTTTTGCCTTTCTCCTACTTTTCTTCTCTTCCTCTACCTTTCCTGTTCTTGCTTTCTCTCCCATTTTCTTTGCCTCGTCCCTCTCTAAGGACCTGCCCCCTCTACTCCACACCCTCCATTCACTTTGTTTTTAATTTACTCACACATACAGAGAGAGAAAGAGCCAGACGCAGAAACCCCTGACCCTAGATCAGACATGCTGGCGCCATGCCTGTATCCGTGGCGATGAACAAAGGAGATTCATGTTCATGTTCTATTCTTTTCATGTGGGGTCAGATGAGTGATGATGGGGCAGTCCCCTGCTATGTCTCTCCAGTGACACACACACCTGTCATGTCACGACCACCTGAGGAATAGTGTGTGCGTGTGGATGTGCGTGCGTGTGTGTGTGTATCACCAGTGTGCATGCTGTGTCTATCTGACACAGGAGTGTGGAAATGTGTTTGTTTGTGTGGGTGTGAATTTGTCAGTGTATCTGTGCGCACTGTACGTTTGACATACATGTGTGAGTGTCTGTGAAAGTGTGGGTGTGTGACAGAGAGAGAGAGAGAGAGTTTGTGTGTGTGTGTGTGGCTGGATGTGTGTGTGTGTGTGTGTGTGTGTGTTTGTGTGTGGGTGGGTGTGTGTGTGTGTGTGTTAAAGGTCATGCCTTAGTAGGCTGTATATCTGTGGGTGCTGAACTGATGAGTTGAGAGGAGGTTGGCAGTGAAGGTGACCTTCCTCTGAGCAAGAGCCTGCTGTAACACACACATACACGGGCAAACTTAGACTTGCAGGCACAGACATAAACACACAAATAAACACACACACATACACAGAGACTGTGTACAAACAGACAGAGTAGCACATACACACACACACACACACACACACACACACACACACACACACATTCTCTTTCAATTTTACACAAACACACACACACACACACACACACACACACACATACACACACACACACTTAATGTGGTGTTAAAGGGGTGGGCCTGGCTCTGTTTCATCAGTCATTCTCAGTGTGTGTGTGTTAGAGAGAGATCTGGCTGACATCTGGGACATTAACAGTGCTTTGATTCCGCTGTGCTGCTGAAGATAGCGTTCCCAGCCATAAAGGGTTGGTTTGAGTTGTGAATATGAAGAACTAAATGCTTCTCTGGCTGTAATGGCTTGTAGAGTGGTGAGAGTTCTACAGGAAGCCCAAACCTTCGCCCCAGTAATGTCTGCATCTTGCCTAAATAATTACCTCAACATCTTGCCAAAAGGCACATCTCTGTCAGGGCTAAGCTAACTTCATGCATATGAAATGCAACCGATCCTACTCACTTTAACCACTGTGTTGACTACTGTAATATTGGGCGTTAATACCTCATATCAAACTCACGAACGTATAAAATTGTACTGTCAGTCAGCTATGGGCACGGTGAAGTCCGCTGTAATTGGATGTGAGTTTAATCTCCGTCAGCATCTCAGCCTTAACACCCAGTGTAGCAGTGCAGACGTGCAGAGACGGTCCACTGTGTGGACCTGACACCCCTTTTTCAGAGAGCTGTCAAAAAATCTCTCTACTCATCTAATCTCCCTCCTTCTCTTCCCTCTGCTTTTCTCCCTCTACCCCCCACCCTAAATTGGCTGCTTGGCAACAGCCATGATGATGTGGTGAAAAGGCTTTAGTGAGTTTTTTTTTTTGTGGAGTGGGGCTAAATTTAACCCAGACCTCACCCGTACAGGCTTGTGTGTGTGTGTGTGTGTGTGTGTGTGTGTGTGTGTGTGTCCGTGTGTGTCCCCTCTCTCGCCGCTTTTGTCTCATTCTTTCTATCAGTTCCATCAGTCTCATCTTTCCTGTTCTTCCTTTTTCTTTTTGTGTCTCCTTATATCTTTAGAATTTCCAGGCGCTGCCGAAACAACCCATTCAAATCACCAAGACGCAGTATGTCCACGGTAAGACTGTCCAAATGACACACACACTCACACACAGACACAAACACATCAACTATCTCTCTCTCTCTCTCTCTCTCTTATTCACCCGCATGGAAAACACACACACACCAACTCTCTCACTCATTCACCCATATGGAAAATACGCACACACAATTCTTCATCCCAACCTACCAGCGTCACATGCTATAATTGTAATGTCCATGGAAACAGTTGCTAAAGAAGAATCATCAGCATGTCAGCATGTCACCCCCCCCCCCCCCCCCTTGCTCTCTCTCGCTCTCTGTCTCTCTTTTTGTATCTATATCTCTCTCTCTCTCTCTTTATATCTCTCTCTCTTTCTCATGATCTGCCTTATAGCAGTAAAATCAGATCATAAATCAGATAATGTGTATGATGTTTTGTGTGGTGTGTGTATTTTTATGATGGGTGAATGCCTGCTCTATCACAGTTTGCGACTGTGTACAAATAGCTGTCTGTGTCTGTGGATGTATGTGTTTTTGTCTGTGGATGGGTGTCACTCTGTGTGTGTGTGCATGTGTTTATGGAAGTGTGTGTGCATGTGTTTATAAAAGTGCGTGTGTGTTCATGTGTTTATGGAAGTGTGTGTGTGTGTGTGTGTGTGTGTGTGCATGTGTTTATGGAAGTGTGTGTGTGTAGCTAGGTGTGTTTGTTGAGCTCCCCCTCATCTCCTGCTGATCTGTGTCATGAATCTCTCTTTATGGTTTGTGGCTGCCACGGTCTCTGGCTTTCCCCTTTCCATCCCATCACATCACAATCACTCTCACCTCTGTGTGTTTGAGTGTGTGTGTGTGTGTGTGTGTGTGTGTGTGTGTGTGTGTGTGTGTGGTTGTGTGTGTGTGTGTGTGTGTTAACATGCATTTATTTGAGTGTGCGTGTGGGGTGGGGGTGGGGGGGGTTAGTAGTTGCTGTCTCCGCTCCAAAACCATTCTGTGTTTCCTGTCTCTGTCCTGCCACTGGATCACTCCAGTTCTCTTCTGCATCATGTGTGTGTCCTGTCTTCATGCAGGGCTGTGTGTGTGTGTGGGGGGGGGGGTTTAAGAGTGTGTTGTGTGAGCCAAACAAATACAGATTATAGAGGTTAAAACTTGGCACTCAACACCTAAAAAAAACACAGGAGCTCATCATTGTCTTGAGGCAGAAAGGTGACCAACCCCCACTGTACCTGAGCGAACAGAGAACGAGTCTCCATTTGCAGATTCCTGGGTACCCACACTTCTGAAGTTCTCACACGTGGTCAACCTCAAGCAGCATAAACTCTCTGGTCAAGAAGGCCCAGCAGCGACATTCCTTTCTAAGGACACTTCACTAACGAAAGCCAACCTGCCACAGCAGCTGCAGGTGTCCTGGTAGTGCTGCTCCACCCAGAGTGTCCCGGTGGGAGTATGGCAACAGTTCCACTGCTGACGAGAAGACTTTGCAGCGAGTCCTCATCACAACACTGCCTGCTCTGGAAGACATCCACAGCTCCCCTTGCCTGCGGGCAGCATCCTGCATCTTTAAAAGACCCGCCTCGACCGGCCCATCACCTGTTTGTCCTTCTGCCCTCAGGAAAGCACTACAGGTCCATC
>NC_045169.1:12108854-12111354 GCF_900700415.2 Clupea harengus
ACGAGGGATAGAGAGGGAGTGGGAGAAATGTAGAGGCCCATCATTTCATTGACGGGCAATTGGACAGGCCGCACATGACCTAAAGTTAATTTAATAACTTGGCAGAATAATTTTGTTAAGTTAATACATGTATACAGTTTAATACATACACAAATACATGTGCAAGATAGCTTTGCTGGTTGCCTGTTGCTTTGCCTGTGGCCCGTCAAAGAAATTAGGGAAGTCCAAAAATCAATGAACCAAGGACTAGATAGCTAAAGGAGATTGTTCAGAGACAGACGGATGGACAGAAAGAAATTGAGAGAGTGGTGTCAACAGGAGAGGAGAGAAGAAGGGATGGAGGGAGAGAATAAGGGAGGGATGAAGGGAGGGATGGTGTGTGCTGAGCTGTAACACAGAGGGGCCTCAGTGTCCTCCCAACATGCCTTTCATCTGACAGGGCCGACCAAGAGGATTACTGAACCTGCTGACAGAGGAGCAGGACACGCCAGTGCCCCCCTGCGCACACATGCTCTCACACACACACACACACACACACACGTGCACACACACATATGCACACTCTCACACACACACGCATATGCACACTCTCACTCACATACACACACACTATAATATGCACACCCTCTCTCACCCAAGTACACACCGCACACGCACACCACATACATAACAAGACACACCTCCTTACCTATGTATGCACTGGCACGACCTACGTGCTGTGTACACAAGAATATACACTCCTACTCTTGTACATATGCACTGAGGGCACGAGCACGTATACTCATAATATACACTCCTACTCTTGTACATATGCACTGAGGGCACGAGCACGTATACTCATAATATGCACTCCTACTCTTGTACATATGCACTGAGCACAAGAGTACGTATACTCATATGAGACCACACAGACAGTGTGTGGCTCTTGTTCAGAGGTATAGTTCTGTTTGTAGTAGTGTGTGTGTGTTTGTTTCTGGGTCTGAATTTCTGTCAGGTATAATAGTGTGTGTGTGTGTTTGTTTCTGTGTCTGAATTTCTGTCAGGTATAATAGTGTGTGTGTGTGTGTGTGTTTAATGTGAGTATATGTATGGCGTTGCTTTTTTGGTGTAGACATCTGGTGATGATGTATGTATGCATCTTTGTGTTTTTGAGTATATGGTGTGTGTGTGTGTCCTGAGTGGTCTGTTGATATCTGTCAGGGATGATAATAATGATTTGTGTGTGGGTGTGTAGATTTCTGTCAGTTATAATAATCATGATGCTTGTGTGTGTGTAGATTTCTGTCAGGGATGATAATAATGATGCTGTGTGTGTGTGTGTGTGTGTGTGTGTGTGTGTGTGTGTGTGTGTGTGTGTGTGTGTGTGTGTGTGTGTGTGTGTGTGTGTGTGTGTGTGTAAATTCATGTCAGGTATAATAATAATGATACGTGTGTGTAGATTTCTGTCTGGTATAACAACAATGATGCGTGTGAGTAGATTTCTGTCAGGGATGATAACTACGATGTGTGTGTGTAGATTTCTGTCATGTATAATAACAATAATGCGTGTGTGTAGATTTCTGTCAGGTATAATAACAATGTTGCGTGTGTGTAGATTTCTGTCAGATGGAGTTGCGTCTGCTGGCTCATCTCTCCTCAGACCCAGAGCTTCTCAGAATTTTCCAGAATCCTGATGCTGATGTCTTCTCCATGCTGGCCTCTCAGTGGTGTGTATTAAACAATCACACAAGTGATCACACACCCCTATTGTACCATACACACACACACACACACACACACACACACATATGTGATCACACACCCCTATTGTACCCTACACACACAGACATGTGATCACACACCCCTATTGTACCATACACACACAGACACACACACACACACACACACACACACACACACACACACACCACACACACAAGTGATCACACACCCATATTGTACCATACACACACACACATGTGATCACACACGCATATTGTACCATACACTCACACACATGTGATCACACACGCATATTGTACCATACACACACACACATGTGATCACACACCCATATTGTGCCACACACACACACACACACACACACACACACACACACACACACACATATGTGATCACACACCCCTGTTGTACCCTACACACACAGACATGTGATCACACACCCCTATTGTACCATACACACACACACACACACACACACACACACAAGTGATCACACACCCATATTGTACCATACACACACACACATGTGATCACACACGCATATTGTACCATACACACACACACATGTGATCACATACCCATATTGTGACACACACACACACACACAAACACATGGATCACACACCCATATTGTGCCATACACACACACCCACATGTAATCACACACCAATATTGTACCACACACACATGTGATCACACACCCATATTCTACCATACACACACACACACACATTTGATCACATACCTATATTCTACCATACACACTCACACACACACA
>NC_045169.1:12118854-12163854 GCF_900700415.2 Clupea harengus
CACACCGCACAGTCAGAGCTCTAGCTCTCTCTCTCCCTCCCTCCCTACCTCTGTCTATGTCTTTCACACTCTCTCTCTCTCTCTCTCTCTCTCTCCCTCCCTCTCTCTCTCTCCCTACCCCTGTCTATGTCTTTCGCTCTCTCTCTCTCTCCCTACCTCTGTCTATGTCTTTCACACTCTCTCTCCCTCTCTCTCTCTCTCTCTCTCCTTACCTCTTTCTCTCTCCCACTCCCTACCTCTCTCTTTCTCCATCCCTCTCTCTCTCTCTCTCCCTACCTCTGTCTCTCTCTGTCTCTCTCTCTGTCTCCCTCTTTTACGATCTCTCTCTCTCTTGCTTGCTCACTCTTTCGACCTTTCTCTCCCTCACCTCTCTTACTCTCTCTCAGCCCGATTTTAACAACCTCCTATTTCACCTACCTCTCAATTTGTCAGATGTGATCTCTGTGTAAGGCCAGGTTATTCTAATGTTCCTTGGCTAGCTTGACACAGATAAACTAGTTATTTTCTTTAAGCGGTGTATTAGCGTGATGCTAACAGACCCAAATGGTCTCACCAGTCTTTCAATTAGTCTAACTCAAACAAACCCAGATCTAATTTCCATCTCTGTTAGTCAAGGCAAATTAAATTAACCAATGAGTAATCCATATATTAGACTGATGCTAACAGACCCAACAGTCTGACATTTTGTTTTGTTTTTAGGACTTTAAAAACGGATCCAATCTTAGTTTAACCTGACAAAGATAAAACTGTAGTTTATCTCCATTGACTTGACATTTATCTCCATTAACTCTAAACTGATTTTCTCATTGAAAAGATATGACACCAAATAGTAATATTCCTATCAAACATCATGGCTTGAATATGTTTCTGTCTCTGTTACCAGCGCCTCATAACCAGCGTTATGAGCTCCTTTTGTTACTCTGCTTTGGTCCAGTTGTCATTTGACCTGTGTCAGTAAGCAAGATCTCATTCTCACCTTGTTTTTTACGGTCGCCTTGACCTGTCATTCTTCACTATCTATTCTGTAGTAGTTGCCAACAAACATCAAACACAGTAATCTACCTATCTCTCTCCCCACACACTAACAAGTCACCCTTTCCTCTGTGCATTGTGTTAAGTAGTTAAGCAGTTGCCTCACACTAACAAGTCACCCTTTCCCCTGTGCTTTGTGTTAAGTAGTTAAGCAGTTGCATGCTCACAAGCTACAGAGTTTACTCAGTCGTCACTGGCCATGTGCTTAAAAGACATTGATCTCCGTCTTCGCTCTATCTCCGCTCACTTCCACAGCACACGTGCCCCCTGAGACAGTGGACCCTTTTTTTCCTCCTCTGAGGGGCTTTTGGGAATATTTAGGGGCTTTTGGGAATAGTTAGGGGCTTTTATGTGACAACTGCTTCTGGGAAAGCTCTATTGCATTTCCAGCCAGAGGAATATATGACAGAGAGAGGGAGAGAAAGAAAGAAAGAGAGAGAGAGAGAGAGAGAGATATGTGTCTCCAGTATTCTCTCTTTCTTTTCTCCTCCTGTCTTGCTTTCTGTGCTAACCTGGCCTTGTCATTGGCATCAGGATGATGTTTTCTTGTCATATTTATTATTTACAAAAGAAATGTGATGTTGTTTACATGTGTTTATCAATTGTAGAAATACAATTATTTAAGAGAGTAAACAAAAGTAAGCAAAAGCAAAGAAAACTAAACAGAGTAACTGAATGTTAAAGCAGCAGACGAGAGAAACTCAGATGGTAAGATTGCCTGTCCCTGTAGCATGTGTGTACAACAAGAAGGGTACATGCTGCCAGATGTCTGTGTGTGAGTAGCTCAGTGTGAAGGTCTTTTCTTCAAAAACGAACTAGCTAAAAGTCAACAGACGTGTCTTGTAAACACCAAGAACAGCACAGCTGGCACTGATAAAAGCTTACTAGCTGGTGTATTTTGGAGATATATTTGGAAATGTCCTGCTTTTAATGTTTTTCTTACATTTTTGCAGGAGTTTCAGCCTGCATCACACTGTAAGTGCATAGTCTGTGTGGTTAGTTGGAATGACAGGGGTACTTATCTGTCCTTCACATGGCCCTCACAACATACTCCATATAATGCCATCAAATTGAATTTTAAGGATTTTATTTTTTAAAAGTGGATACTACAAAAAAACTCAAAGCAGGTAAACACCTGCATAATGTACCTCTGTCTGTATGGAAGAAATTGTGAAGTAGCAGGTTTGCTGCAATATGCCTCCATGCAGTTTATAATATATATAATCCACAACAAGATGTTGGGGTCAACATTGTAACAGAGCAATGTAGCCCAACCCTTGGTCGTACCAGGTCCGAATGAACCCCGCTAAATTTACTGACTGCTTGCTGATGGAGTTGATGATATAGATTTGTCCGGGAAGCACCCATAAATAAGCAGTAATTGCTGCCAGTGTAAATCAGTTGACAACACTGAACTTACAGTATATAAACACAGATGAGACCTAAAGGTAGGAAAATATACAAAAGTAATTCAAGTTACAAGTTACAAATTAAGAGTCTTTTATTGTCAGAAATTACATCAGTGGAAGTGCAACATCTGTACAGTCACACATTCTGTATATCTGTGTCCTGACTGAGTGCGTTATCTCAAATCGATTCTCTGCAAATTGTCAGGTCCCCTGTCACCCACGACCACCAATCACCATAAGGGCTACCAAGGATTTAATTAGTCAGTTTCCCGACTGGGGAGAAGAGGGGGGCGGAGAGGGAGAAAATGGAGGTATGAAATAGTGATATCTTAGAGGGAAGAGGAGGAAGACAGAAAGAGAATGCAGGGAAGATAGGCAGCAGGTAAGCTTAGTGTGACTGAGAGACAGACTGGCGTAGAGAGGAAGAGAGAGAGAAAATAGTAAGTGACGGGAATGAAGATACATAATGGAAGTGATCGAAAAAGAAAGCTTGTGAGGCAGACAGCAGGTTGTTACAGTGAGAGGGAGCGAGGGAGTTCCGAATTTTGTGAGTGTGAATTCGAAGTGATCTCCCAGCTGGCACAAACATGCCGACAACCCGGTTTTTCATTTTAGCCCCGTTGTCGTGGCGATTCAAGGCCACTGAATTTACAGCGCACACCTGTCAGTTGGAGATTTAAACTCTCCACCAATCAGATTTCTCCCCTAGGACACCCCGAGCTGCGCTGCTGAGAGCTGCTTGGGTTGTGGACCACTCGACATTCCTGCTAGCTCTTTTCCATACCTCTGTTCTAATGGCTATTCACATTTTCTCAACAGTGTTCTCTGCCTTACTTACGGTCTAAAAGATGCCCTAAGACCTCTGAAAGTGTCTCGTGATCTAGTAATTACAGTGCATGAAATGCCCTGTATTGTTATTCCTAGGCTTCTTATACCTCTTCTTCTTCTTCTTCTTACCGACTTCTGCGATTAATTCAGCTCGAACCGCTTAACGTAGAAACTTCGTTCAAACTTTGTCGCGTAGGTCTTGTAAACGACACTTATGCTATGTAAGGGATAATGTATAGAACGCCGGTCATTATCGGGAAAATAAGCCCCGACAGGGCGAACCGCACCCCGACGCGAAGCGGAGGGGTGTTGCTTCGCCCTGAAGGGGCTTATTTTCCCGATAATGACCGGCGTTCTATACATTATCCCGCTTATTACACGGCTACTTGCCAAAACGAAAATAACTTAACACAGTGTGTCTTTTTATAATATCATTTTAATTACAATTTATTTGTTACCATTCGTGGTGTTAAAAAGCAGAGAAATAGTTCGCCAAAGACGTTGAACTTCAAAGACGTTGAACATTCTTTAGAACACAGCTGCTCAACTGTCAGCTGAAACTCAAGATCAGATCAGCTGACGTCGCTAAGCAGCGGAATACACAGAGGTTGATAAATTACCGGACTACTTGCGGAGTGCTACGAAAGACGTGAATCCGAGGCCAAAAGGCCACTTCCCTTGACAGCGGTCAATTATGCATAGCAACGGTCAAATATGGAAAAATAGTTGACCACAGAACGTTGGGAAGCCCCATTCAAGTGAATGGAGCATTCTACAGCATTAAGAAGAGCCGTGTAATAAGTATTTTTTATTTTTCTTTACTTTATACTTTTTAAGATATTAAAGAAAAACATTCTTACATTGGGCCATTATGACATCATAATAGGGTAATTAAACTGGCTTGCACCTGTGTTTCACTGACACCTGCGCCAAGGTTCCAAGGCTCCTCTTCTCTCTGTCCCTCTCCATTCAACTGTATAACTAGGAATATTAAGAGACACCTTCCATACTCTACTTTTTTCTCTCTCCATCTTTCTCTTTATCTCTCTCAGTCTACTTTCTCTCACACTCCATCTCTCTGCTTCACTCCATTTTTCTCTCCTTCTTTCGATATTTTCCCTCTTCACTCTCTCTTTATCTCTTTATCCAGAGCCACTCTTGTTCACTCTTCGTTCCTTTCTTCTTTCTTTCTTCCACTCTTCTTTCCTTCTTCCACTCTTCTTTCCTTTCTTCTTTCCTTCTTCCACTCTTTCCTTTCTTCTTTCCTTCTTCCACTCTTCTTTCCTTTCTTCTTTCCTTTATTCCACTCTTCTTTCCTTCTTCCTCTCTTCTTTCCTTCTTTTACTCTTCTTTCCTTTCTTCTTTCCTTCTTTCACTCTTCTTTCTTTTCTTCTTCCTTTGCAATTTGCCAGTTTGTCACATTTGAAAACACACCTGTCCCATGTATCAGCCTGCAACAACACTGATTGTGGGGCTAGCATGTGTCTCATCCGCTAAGTCTTTCCTGATAACACTGGGAATTTGCACCTACACCAGTGCTTAAGCTCCAAGCTTTCGAAATGCCTTCTAACGGCTGTTTAATTGTTACAGTGCTACAATCCAGTTGGACATATCCTCATATCCCAATATATGTAGTTTGAGACAAAATGCTTGAGAGACCTATTTTTAAACTGAGGATTCTTATAGTTGAACATAAGTGTTGGCATGTGATAGAGAGGTTTATCAGGATTCTCCCTGTGAATGTGTGTTCCAAATTCCACCCTCTCTATGGATTCCTACACACGGCTTTTGGTGTTTCATGCCTCCCTGGGTCTTTCCTAATTTCACATGGCCCAACACCTGCCAGCTTTGATATTCAAATGAAACGCCGTCTTAGTCGAGGCTGGTGCTTGATCTTCTTGTACCAATACACACAAACACACACACGCACTGCTAGAAAAAGAACGTGCTGGCCCTCTGTTATTCAGAATGAACTCCTTCAGGGAATGTGCACATGACAGCAACGCAAGTGTTCCTCTTGTTTGCCTGTTCTCATGTGCCATGTGCTCAAGGACTCAGGGGAAAACAGAGATAATGCTGTTTTAACTATAAGGTGCACCAGAGTTGGACAATGTAAATTTGGAAATATGGCTGGTTCCTGGCACTAGGGGTCATTTTTTTCCTATGCCGAACTAGTTTTATTTTTTTCAGTCAACTGTGTTACATTGACATGAAAAATATGCACAGTGGACCAGACCTCAATGTATTTTCTGAGTAGACTGGTTTTACAGTAGGAGAGTAGAGTGGACACTCCTGGGAATCTTCTTGGAGGTTTCTGCAACACTCACGGAGTATAACATAGGGTAAGACCACAAACAGACCATTTGCACCCAACACGCTAGCAAGCATGGCATCAAAGACATCCAAAGGAGCTTCCTGATCGAAGTCAGGAAGTACCCTTTTATAAAGCCAGCACTCACGCACCACTGATGAAATCTGTAATGTATTCTGTTTGATTTTTTTTTTTTATATAGTGTTGCTTTTCAGCAGCCTATGGCCTATGACTTGATAATGCATGGGGAATTCTTGCACACATTAGTGGTAGTACTCTCGCTCTCTCTCACTGACACACACACATACACACACACACACACACATGCACACATACACACACACACATGCACACATACACACACACACCTTCGGCATCTTTTTTGCTCATTAAGCATGAACACATGCATGTTTCTAGTTGTTCATGTACACGTGCAAAATGTTCCTGACTACCTGAGCATGGCACATTCCTGAGTCACACGTCATTCGTGTGTGTGTGTGTGTGTGTGTGTGTTAGGGGGTTACAGGGGGCTGTGTTGGTATGTGTTATGGGGTTATAGGGGGCTGTGTTGGTATGTGTTAGGGGGTTATAGGGTGCTTCTGGGAAAGGCCGTTGAGTGCTGAGATGGCCTCAGGCTTTTGCTGGGGGATTTATACACAAAGCCCCCTTCATTGTCCATCGGAATGCACTGGCACTGGTCATTCTTACTGTGTCTGTGTGTATGTGTGTGTGTGTGTGTGTGTGTGTGGGACAGAGAAAGAGTTTGGACCCATTTGTAAACGAGTTATTTCAGTTGGTTAGTGGCTATGTGTTTGTAGCTTGTTTTGAAGTACAATACGGTGCAGTGATTGCAGTCCATTTTGGGGTTATTGAGTTATTTATGTCTACTGGGTACCTTTATGTGTGTGTGCATTTGTGTGGTTTCCTAGGTTACGTGGTGTCCATAATGGGCCGGCGGCGCTCACTCCCCCACATCCACTCGGCAGACTGGGGCGCACGTAACCAGGCAGAGAGGCAGGCGGTCAACTTTGTGGTGCAAGGTGTGTGAGTGTGTGAATGCATGTGTGTGCATGAACCATAGCCCTCAATGTGCATTAACATTTTGATTCTGATGTACCCCAGCAGATGGGTCCCCCCTTATGATCTGGGATGTGCTGAAAGTTTCTTCCTGTTAGAAAGGAATTTTCCCTTGCCACTGTCGCCTAAGTACTTGCTTTAGGGGGCTTAGGTTCTGGGCTCTATAACACGCCGTGAGACCATTTAAATTGTTAATGGTGCTAAAATTGGATTAAATTGAACCTCCGTTTCACAAATGACCCTTTAACTCCAATTACAATAATTACAGATTAACGAGAGTATGTGCATGCGTGCGTGAGTATGTATATGTGTATATGTGTGAGGTAGAGTGAGTGTGTGTCTCTGTGTCCATCTTACCTCCCCTGTGATGTGTAGGCTCTGCTGCTGACCTGTGTAAGATGGCCATGATCCGCATCTTCTCCCAGGTCACCTGCTCTGCGTCTCTCACTGCCAGGTACCGCCATCCATCTCACTCCTCCATCCCTCTCTCCCTCCTGCGCTTACTTATCCTCATCTTTTTCACCACAGGTCTCCCTCTTTCTTTTCCTTTCTTTATTGATCTATTCATCCACCCATCTTTTCATTACACTTCTTCCTCTATCTCTCTATCCATCTATCCATTCATATTTTTTATTTATCTCTCCCTCCACCCTTGGACACCCTTTTGATTTTTTTCCTTTTTGTTCACAGAAGCTGTTCAGAGGCTGTTATGATGTTATGAGTTCACACAATTGTTTTCTTAATGCATTAATGGTGTGGACAAGTGGAGGCCATTTTGGCCAGACATGCTGTCTACACTAATAAGCACAGTGGGAACACTCCTCATCCTTTCGCTCGTTCTCTCAACCGTTTCTCTTTTTCCTTCTCGTGCTCTTCCTCTTACTGACCTCACAACCATTTTAGGTGTCTAATTCTGTTTTAGGTGTCTAATTCTGTTTCTCGCTCATCTGTCTTTTCCTCTTTGATTTGATTTTCATACATTCATATGATTTTCATTCATATGATTTTCATATATTCATATGATTTTCATATAGGCATATTTCTTCTCACTCTGTCTCTCCTCCTCACTTCTGTCATCTGTGACCTCCGTCTCCCATCACTTTAGCTCTCAGTTCCTTTTATCTCCCTCCATCTTCCACCTCTCTCTCACTGTCAGTTTTGCTAATGTCTCTCTCTCCCCCATCACTCCATTTCTCTTTCTCCTGTCTCCCCCCCTCTTTCTTTCTCTCTCCCTCCTTTTCTTTCCCTCCTGTCCTTTTTTCTCCCTCTCCTCTCTCCCTCTCCCTCCGTCTCTCACCCTCCCTCTCCTCTCTCTCTTCTCCCTCTCTTTTTCCCCATTCTCTCTCTCACCCCCCCTTCCTCCATCTTTGAGTGAGTGATGTGATTGAGACGAGCGCAGCAGCAGTGCAGACATTAATCTGTGTTAGAGCAGACAGCTTCTCTTCATGTCCCCTGTGTCCCCAGCCCCCCCCCCCAAGACCCCCCTCACACGCCAGCCAATGAGCCAATAACCCCCCCACACACACACACACACACACACTCTCACACACACACACACACACACACACACACACACACACACACACACACTCACTCACTCTCACACACATACACACACGCACACACACACACACTCACTAACCCACACACTCACTCAGAGCCAAAGAGAAGCAGGTTCCATAATTACAATAATTGGGTGTGGTGGTGCAGTGGTTTACGAGCGGTTGACCTGGGTTCGATTCCCGACCGCTGCAAGTGTCTGTATTTCGTTTTGGATAAAAGCATCTGCTAAATTCTAGTCCTTTACCTTCCAAGCACGAATATAGGCCTTTGAGAAACTTGCACATGTGAGTTGTCATATCTGGTTTCAAGTGTGGCATATTGATATTTAAATTTACAATGCACAGTAATTTTTAGACTTTATTAAGATTTAAGGGACTTGAAAAAGAGCTCAGGGCTCATAGGATTAGACAGCACTTTGCACAGACAGTCAGACAGACAGAGACTCAGGCCTCTGAACCCCAGTTGTAACTCAGTATCGTAACTCTACATCTTGTTGCTTAGCAACTGGTGAACGCTGATGATAACAAATGTGGAGTTTGTGACAAATATCCCGCGTTCAAACCAGAGACTGGGAAGTTATCAGACTCTTTATGGTCAGGATTGGTAACTGTGTGTGTGCTTGTGTGTGTGTGTGCGCGTGTGTGTGTGCGCGTGAGTGTGTGTGTGTGTGTGTGTGTGAGTGTGCGCATAGGTGTGTGTGCATTAAACCGTGTGTGTGTGTGTGTGTATTATTAGACTGGTGGCTCAGATCCATGATGAGCTTCTCTTTGAGGTGGAGGAACAGCAGCTTCAGGAGTTCGCCTGTGAGTTTGCGCCCGTCACGTCACGTCGCCTCCTCTCTACTGTGTCATCACTTATGTCTTTTCATTTTCATGCACACGCATGCCAACAATAAAGCCTCCTCTTAAGTCATAGGAACTACACTCAGGTCATGGTCACAGCAATTTACTTGAACTTAACAGACATCTAAAAATTGGAGCTACCCAGAAGTGGCAGGAGAGTCATGCAAAACTTATGCCAACACTGTAAACATGAATGATGCGAAGTCTCAGCGTGTCTGATGAAGATGTGTAAGACATGCTTAAGTCCCAGATGTGCTTATGTCAGAGGATGTACTTCATCCCAAGGAGGAAGTAGAAAGGAAAGGAAAACTCATAGCTGACTCATAACTAAATGAGCTTGACTCATTGAAATAAGTTTGGCCCCTGGGATGATGGCGCCAGTTATGTTTTTCTTATTAGTTTTCCTACAAGTGAAATAACTACACATAAGTGCATGAGTCTGATGAAAATATTTTAGCTCAATAAATGTTAATTGTTAAAATGGTTATTACATTGTAATTATGGTGTTATTCACTACACCGATTTTGATTTTCAGCACATCTTTTATTGAACAATGTGTCTTTAATTAATGAAGTCTGTGTTGTTTCTGTCTGTCTGTGTGTGTGTGTGTGTGTGTGTGTGTGTGTGTGTGTGTGTGTGTGTGTGTGTGTGTGTGTGTGTGTGTGTGTGTGTGTGTGTCTGTGTGTCTGTGTGGCAGTGTTGGTGAAGAGTACCATGGAGTCTCTCCAGCACATAGACAACCTTGGAGTTAATCTGACTGTGAGTCCCACCAGAAGCCTGTGTGGTCAGGCTTGTTGTGTGTGTGTTTGTTTTTAACCCTCATATCATGAGTGTGTACCTGTCTGTTTGCTGATCTTCTGTTTCTGGTGTGTGTGTGTGTGTGTGTGTGTGTGTGTCTGTGTCTGTGTGTCTATCCGTCCCAGGTACCCCTCAAGGTGGTGGTGTCAAGTGGATCTTCTTGGGGTTCTATGTCCGAGCTGTGCCTCCCACCCAGTTCTCCCTCAGCCTGACTCTGTTTTCTTGTCTTTCTCTCTGTTTCTGTTTCTGTTTCTGCCATTTCCTGTCTCCTCATTTCTGTCCTTCCACCCTTCCCTTCTGTCTCTCCTCCTCCTTCTCTCTGCGTCCATCTCACTCGTTCAGTAATGGCCCCTCCATCAGCCATTTCCCTTCTCCTCCTCTCCTCCTTAATTTATTACTCTTTCACTCACTCACTCCCTCTTCCTCGCTTTCTCTGCTGCATCCCGTCACCTTGGCAACCGAGCAGCTGCAGCTCCTCTAGCCCTCTCTACTTGTCAGTATCCGGTAGCAACGGCAGGAGCTCCAGACTGGATCACACCAGTTCCTCTTTTTTTGGGGGTCTCTCTGCCTCTACCTCTTTCGTGCTTTTCTCCACCACTTTGCAAATAGTTTATTTATTTCACTCTTGTTGATCAGCTTTCATCTACTTGCCTGTATTCTGTAACCAAGGGAGAAACTGAGAATAGTTGATAATTTGGTTAATCTGTTGCGTCAGGCATCTTTTAAAGTGTGATTCATGTATTTATATTTTACTTACATATCTGTTATTTATACATTCATACATTAATATATCTATCCCATATTTATATTGTGTCCATTGTGTGTTGATTGTATATATATTGTCATTTTGTGGTTACTGGCCAGGAGATTGTCTGAAAGCTTTCTTAATGACCCTAGTCTCGCCTGGCTAAGATTGGGGTCTGAACACCCCACCCTCTCTATCACTAACTCACCCCACACTCTCTAACACTAACTCACCCCACACACTCACCCCACTCTCTAACACTAACTCACCCCACACACTCACCCCACTCTCTAACACTAACTCACCCCACACACTCTAACACTAACTCACCCCACACACTCACCCCACTCTCTAACACTAACTCACCCCACACACTCTAGCACTAACTCACCCCACACACTCTAACACTAACTCACCCCACACACTCACCCCACTCTCTAACACTAACTCACCCCACACACTCTAGCACTAACTCACCCCACACTCTCTAACACTAACTCACCCCACACACTCACCCCACTCTCTAACACTAACTCACCCCACACTCTCTAACACTAACTCACCCCACACTCTCTAACACTAACTCACCCCACACACTCACCCCACTCTCTAACACTAACTCACTCCACACACTCTAACACTAACTCACCCCACTAGCACTAACTCACCCCACACTCTGTATCACTAACTCACACCTCTAACACTAACTCACCCCACACTCTCTAACACTAACTCACCCCACACACTCACCCCACTCTCTAGCACTAACTCACCCCACACTCTCTAACACTAACTCACCCCACACACTCACCCCACTCTCTAGCACTAACTCACCCCACACTCTCTAGCACTAACTCACCCCACACTCTCTAACACTAACTCACCCCACGCACTCACCCCACTCTCTAACACTAACTCACCCCACACTCTCTAGCACTAACTCACCCCACACTCTCTAACACTAACTCACCCCACACACTCACCCCACTCTCTAACACTAACTCACCCCACACTCTGTATCACTAACTCACCCCACTAACACTAACTCACCCCACACTCTCCCCACACTCTAACACTAACTCACCCCACACTCTCCCCACACTCTAACACTAATTTACCCCACACACTCTAGCACTAACTCACCCCACACTCTAGCACTAACTCACCCCACCCACTTACCCCACACTCTAACACTAATTTACCCCACACACTCTAACACTAATTTACCCCACACACTCTAGCACTAACTCACCCCACCCACTCACCCCACACTCTAACACTAATTTACCCCACACACTCTAGCACAAACTCACCCCACACTCTATCTCACTCCCAGAATTCCTCTACTCTCCTCTTTCTTTTTGTTCCGTGGGACATTTGGCTGTGGAAGGCCTCATTGTGCATAGATGCACAGTTCTCTTTCACAGCTCCATACTCAAAGGCAGACATGCACACTCTCTGATACACATACACACACAGACACAAACACACACATACACACACAGAGACACACACACACACACAGACACACACACACACAGAAATGTGCCCACAGCACTGCCAGGCCCACTGACCCAGTTTTTCTGAAGCGGGCAGGGGCGCCAGGTCTGTATAGCCCTTTCAGTGGCCCTCATACACACACAGACAAACACACAAACACACACATTCATACCCCGACTGTTACACACACACTTTATCCTTCTCATTCACACATGCCTACATTGTCTAAACACACACACATTCACATTTTAAGTACAGCAGAGTTAATACATGTATACAGTTTAATACATACACAAATACATGTGCAAGATAGCTTTGCTTGTTGCCCGTTGCTTTGCCTGTGGCCCGTCAAAGAAATTAGGGAAGTCCAAAAATCAATGAACCAAGGACTAGATAGCTAAAGGAGATTGTTCAGAGACAGACGGATGGACAGAAAGAGATTGAGAGAGTGGTGCCACCGCCACGCCCCCGTCCCCTGGACGCTTATTCCGCGATTATTTTATCTAGGCATACATGAAGTTCTGCAGCCGTAATACTATTTAAAAAATATATATATTTCCTTCGGAGGGGCAACTTCAGTCGAGGAGGGCAAACGGGCAGTTGCCCAAACAACCTTAGCCCCCTCCTGTGCACGTCCCTGCTAATCACACACAATTTTTTAATGAATTTCGAACGTTACATGTTGTCATGTCATCTTACAAACATAGCCATCTGCTTAAATATTACACAGAAAAAGAGAAAGGAGGAAGTTTGAGTTATCCTGGAAGTAGGCTTAACCTTATGAAGTCTGTTTTAAGGAAATTATAATGTAAAGAAAATGTAAATAGATAAATCTGAGTAGTCTATAACGTCAGTGTCTTAAGTTAGTGTTAGTGTCTTAAGCTATTCAAACCTACAGAGTAATGAAGTTAGTATATCAGTCAATACTGAACAGCATGCAGATAAAGAACAACAGCTGCCACAAATAGTTTCTGGGGTTTTTAATGAAGGCTAGATTTGAATGCTACCCACATCAAATCCCCAGAACATAATTGGAACAGAACTACCTTGGAACTGAGGCACAACTGAACTATCTTCCATCCTACTCTGAGGTTGTGAGGTGTCTCATTTTTCCTCATAGACCTATGGCAGGAAGCTCACCCTGTCTGCTGATCTTTATTTGATACTGGGGGACAATATCATGTTATCATCAACACATTTACAACCGGGTCAAGTTCTTGTGAATTTGCTGTCAAATTTTCCAATGTTAGATAGCACAGTCAGCTGGCTAATTCTCTGTGGCTGTTTATGTTAGGTAGCTACTAAGCTAGTAAGTTAACGTACCTTCATAATTATTGATGTAAATAGAGACGTACATCTTGAAGCCTTTCTGTCTCTTACTCCTTGGTGCTGATGTTGCAACGTGAATGATGCGATGAACCTCACTGATTTTTATCTTGGGAAGACATTGAAGAGATCTCATTTAGAAAGTAATTGTTTTGTCTGGTACTGTGCGTCAGCAGTTAGCCCTACTTGGATCGGTGTCGTTAAGCAGAAATGCTTCTGCATACCACCCTCAAACCACACGCAACTAGCCAATTGGTTAAACCTCAGTTAACATTCTTAACATTTGAATATACAATACATAGAGAAAGGGTCTTCAAAGACTGCTTGACACTCTTCTGAGAGAATGATAACAGTGGGTTGTTTGATTAGTGATTTAATTCAAATCATTTAAACACAAATGAATTAATTTAAATTCTGTGTAAAAACTTGAATCTTAATAGGTTAAATAATTAAATGAAATGGGAAAACCTCTGAAATTACATAATTAACTAGAAAATGCATTTCCTGAAGGAAATACCAGTGCATGAAATGCAAAAGTTAAGAAAGGAAGAAGAAAAGTAAGAAGATTGAAAGAAGGAAAGAAGAAAGGAAAGAAGAGTAAAAGAAGGAAAGAAGAAAGGAAGAAGGAAAGAAGAAAAGAAAGAAGAGTGAAGAAAGGAATAAAGAGTGGAAGAAGGAAAGAAGAGTGGAAGAAGGAAAGAATAAAGGAAAGAAGAGTGAAGAAAGGAAAGAAGAAAAGAAAGAAGAAAGGAAAGAAGAGTAAAAGAAGGGAAGAAGAGTGGAAGAAGGATAGAAGAGTGGAAGAAGGAAAGAAGAGTGAAGAAAGAAAAGAAGAGTAGAAGAAGGAAAGAAGAGTGGAAGAAGGAAAGAAGAAAGGAAAGGAGAGTGGAAGAAGGGAAGAAGGAAAGAATAATATTCCTAGTTATACAGTTGAATGGAGAGGGACAGAGAGAAGAGGTTCCTTGGAACCTTGGCGCAGGTGTCAGTGAAGCACAGGTGCAAGCCAGTTTAAAGACCCTATTATGATGTCATAATGGCCCAATGTAAGTCAATGGGAGAAATTGTATTAGTTTTTCTTTAATATTTTAAAAAGTATAAAGTTTAGAAAAATGAAAAATACATAGCATAAGTGTCCTTAACAAGACCTACGCAGCAAAGTTTGAACGAAGTTTCTACGTTAAGCGGTTCAAGCTGAATTAAGCGCAGAAGTCGGTAAAGAGAATAATAATAAGAAGAAGAAGAACTAGAAAATGCATTTCCTGAAGGAAATACCAGTGCATGAAATGCAAAAGTTAAGAAAGGAAGAAGAAAAGAAAGAAGAGTGAAATTAGGAAAGAAGAAAGGAAAGAAGAGTAAAAGAAGGAAAGAAGAGAGGAAGAAGGAAAGAAGAGTGGAAGAAGGAAAGAAGAGTGAAGAAAGGAAAGAAGAGTGGAAGAAGGAAAGAAGAGTGAAGAAAGGAAAGAAGAGTGAAAGAAGAAAGGAAAGAAGAGTGGAAGAAGAAAAGAAAGGAGGAAAGAAGAAAGGAAAGTAGAGTAAAAGAAGGA
This sequence comes from Clupea harengus, assembly GCF_900700415.2. Taxonomy (NCBI): domain Eukaryota; kingdom Metazoa; phylum Chordata; class Actinopteri; order Clupeiformes; family Clupeidae; genus Clupea; species Clupea harengus. Next base: position 12,133,830 of record NC_045169.1, read on the forward strand.
AAGAAGAGTAGAAGAAGGAAAGAAGAGTGGAAGAAGGAAAGAAGAAAGGAAAGGAGAGTGGAAGAAGGAAAGAAGAAGAGTGGAAAAAGGAAAGAATAATATTCCTAGTTATACAGTTGAATGGAGAGGGACAGAGAGAAGAGGAGCCTTGGAACCTTGGCGCAGGTGTCAGTGAAGCACAGGTGCAAGCCAGTTTAAAGACCCTATTATGATGTCATAATGGCCCAATGTAAGTCAATGGGAGAAATTGTATTAGTTTTTATTTAATATTTTAAAAAGTATAAAGTTTAGAAAAATGAAAAATACATAGCATAAGTGTCCTTTACAAGACCTACGCAGCAAAGTTTGAACAAAGTTTCTAAGTTAAGCGGTTCAAGCTGAATAAAGCGCAGAAGTTTGGTACAAAGAATAATAACTAGAAAATGCATTTCCTGAACGAAATACCAGTGCATGAAATGCAAAAGTTAAGAAAGGAAGAAGAAAAGAAAGAAGAGTGAAAGGAAAGAAGAAAGGAAAGAAGAGTGGAAGAAGGAAAGAAGAGTGGAAGAAAAGAAAGAAGAGTGAAGAAAGGAAAGAAGAGTGGAAGAAAGAAAGAAGAAAAGAAAGAAGATTGAAAGAAGGAAAGAAGAGTGAAAGAAGGAAAGAAGAGTGGAAGAAGGAAAGAAGAAAAGAAAGAAGAGGGGAAGAAGGAAAGAAGAAAGGAAAGAAAAGTGGAAGAAGGAAAGAAGAAAGGAAAGAAGAAGGAAAGAAGAGTGGAAGAAAGAAAGAAGCAAGGAAAGAAGAGTGAACAAGACTGGCTCTGGATAAAGACAGTAAAGAGAGAGTGAAGAGGGAAAATATTGAAAGAAGGAGAGAAAATGGAGTGAAGCAGAGAGATGTAGTGTGAGAGAAAGTAGAGTGAGAGGGATAGAGAAAAAGATGGAGAGAAAAAAAAGTACAGTATGGAAGGTGTGTCCTAATATTCCTAGTTATACAGTTGAATGGAGAGGGACAGAGAGTAGAGGAGCCTTGGAATCTTGGCTCAGGTGTCAGTGAAGCACAGGTGCAAGCCAGTTTAATGACCCTATTATGATGTCATAATGGCCCAATGTAAGTCAATGGGAAAATTTGTATTAGTTTTTATTTAATATCTTAAAAAGTATAACGTTTAGAAAAGTGAAAAATACATAGCATAAGTGTCGTTTACAAGACCTACGCGACAAAGTTTGAACGAAGTTTCTACGTTAAGCGGTTCGAGCTGAATTAATCGCAGAAGTCGGTAAGAAGAACTAGAAAATGCATTTCCTGAAGGAAATACCAGTGCATGAAATGCAAAAGTTGAGAAAGGAAGAAGAAAAGTAAGAAGATTGAAAGAAGGAAAGAAGAAAGGAAAGAAGAGTAAAAGAAGGAAAGAAGAGTGGAAGAAGGAAAGAAGAAAAGAAAGAAGGAAGAAGAGTGAAAGAAGGAAAAAAGAGTGGAAGAAGGAAAGAAGAGTGGAAGAAGGAAAGAAGAAAGGAAAGAAGAGTGGAAGAAGGAAAGAAAAAAGGACTGAAAAAAAAGTAGAGTATGGAAGGTGTCTCTTAATATATAACAGTTGAATGGAGAGGGACAGAGAAGAGGAGCCTTGGAACCTGAAGAAGGAGGAAGAAGAGTGGAAGAAGGAAAGAAGAAAGGAAAGAAGAGTGAAGAAAGGAAAGAAGAGTGGAAGAAGGAAAGAATAAAGGAAAGAAGAGTGAAGAAAGGAAAGAAGAAAAGAAAGAAGAGTGAATGAAGGAAAGAAGAAAGGAAAGAAGAGTGAAGAAAGGAAAGAAGAGTGGAAGATGAAAAGAAAGAAGGAAAGAAGAAAGGAAAGAAGAGTGAAGAAAGAAAAGAAGAGTAGAAGAAGGAAAGAAGAGTTGAAGAAGGAAAGAAGAAAGGAAAGGAGAGTGGGAGAAGGAAAGAAGAGTGGAAGAACGACAGAAGAAGAGTGGAAGAAGGAAAGAATAATATTCCTAGTTAAACAGTTAAATGGAAAGGGACAGAGAGAAGAGGAGCCTTGGAACCTTGGCGCAGGTGTCAGTGAAGCACAGGTGCAAGCCAGTTTAAAGACCCTATTATGATGTCATAATGGCCCAATGTAAGTCAATGGGAGAAATTGTATTAGTTTTTATTTAATATTTTAAAAAGTATAAAGTTTAGAAAAATGAAAAATACATAGCATAAGTGTCCTTTACAAGACCTAAGCGACAAAGTTTGAACGAAGTTTCTAAGTTAAGCGGTTAAAGCTGAATTAAGCGCAGAAGTTTGGTACAAAGAATAATAATAAGAAGAATAAGAAGCCTAGGAATAACAATACAGGGCATTTCATGCACTGTAATAAGTATAAGAAACGAAGGAATAACAATACAGGGCATTTCATGCACTGTAACTAGAAAATGCATTTCCTGAAGGAAATACCAGTGCATGAAATGCAAAAGTTAAGAAAGGAAGAAGAAAAGAAAGAAGAGTGAAAGAAAGGAAATAAGAAAGGAAAGAAGAGTGAAAGAAGGAAATAAGAAAGGAAAGAAGAGTAAAGAAAGGAAAGAAGAAAGGAAAGAAGAGTCAAAGAAGGAAAGAAGAAGGGAAGAAGGAAAGAAGAAAAGAAAGAAGAGTGAAGAAAGGAAAGAAGAAGGAAAGAGGAAAAAAAAGAAAAGTATAAGAAGGAAAGAAGAAAGGAAAGAAGAGTGGAAGAAGTAAAGAAGAAGGAAAGAAGAAAAGAAAAAAGAGTGAAGAAAGAAAAGAAGAGTGGAAGAAGGAAAGAAGAAAAAAAAGAAAAGTGAAAGAAGGAAAGAAGGAAAGAAGAGTGAAAGAAGGAAAAAAGAGTGGAAGAAGGAAAGAAAGAAGAGTGAAAGAAGGAAAGAAGAGTGGAAGAAGGAAAGAAGAAAAGAAAGAAGAGAGAAAGAAGGAAAGAAGAGTGGAAGAAGGAAAGAAGAAAGGAAAGAAGAGTGGAAGAAGGAAAGAAGAGTGGAAGAAGAGTGAAGAAAGAAAAGAAGAGTAGAAGAAGGAAAGAAGAGTGGAAGAAGGAAAGAAGAGTGAAGAAAGAAAAGAAGAGTAGAAAGAAAGGAAAGGAAGAGTGGGAGAGGAAGAAGAAGGAAAGGAAGAGGTGACAGAAAGGAAAGAAGAAAGAAAGATGAAGGAAGAGAGTGAAGGAAAGAAAGAGAGTAGAAAGAAGGAAAGAAGAGTGGAAGAAGGAAAGAAGAAAGGAAAGGAGAGTGGAAGAAGGGAAAGAAGAGTGGAAGAAACGAAAGAAGAAGAGTGGAAGAAGGAAAAGAAGAATATTCTAGTTATACAGTTGAATGGAGAGGGACAGAGAGAAGAGGAGGCCTTGGAACCTTGGCGCAGGTGTCAGTGAAGCACAGGTGCAAGCCAGTTTAAAGACCCTATATGATGTCATAATGGCCCAATGTAAGTCAATGGGAGAAATTGTATTTAGTTTTTATTTAATATTTTAAAAAGTATAAAGTTTAGAAAAAATGAAAATACATAGCATAAGTGTCCTTTACAAGACCTACGCGCCAAGTTTGAACGAAGTTTTTAAGTAAAGCGGTTCGAGCTGAATTAAGCGCAGAAGTCGGTAAAGAGAATAATAAGAAGAAGAAGAAGAAGAAGAAGAACTTAGAAAATGCATTTTCCCTGAAGGAAATACCAGTGCCAATGAATGCAAAAAGTTGAGGAAAGGAAGAAGAAAAGGAAGAAGAGTGAAAGAAGAAAAGAAGAAAGGAAAGAAGAGTAAAAGAAGGAAAGAAGAGTGGAAGAAGGAAAGAAGAGTGAGAAAGGAAAGAAGAGTGGAAGAAGGAAAGAAGAAAGGAAAGAAGAGTGAAGAAAGGAAAGAGTGGAAGAAGAAAGAAGAAAGGAAAGAAGAGTGGAAGAAGGAAAGAAGAGTGGAAGAAGGAAAGAAGAAAGGATTGAAGAGTGAGACAAGGAAGTAGAGTGGAAGAAAGAAGAGTGGAAGAAAAAAAGAAGAAAGGAAAGAAGAATGGAAGAAGGAAAGAGAGTGGAAGAAGGAACGAAGAAAGGAGAGAAAATTGAGTGTGAGAGATGGAGTTTGAGAGAAAGTAGACAGAGGGATAGAGAGAAAGATGGAGAGAACAAAAAGTAGAGTATGGAAGGTGTCTATTAGTATTCCCTAGTTATGACAGTTGAATGGAGAGGGACAGAGAGAAGAGGAGCCTTGGAACCTTGGCGCAGGTGTCAGTGAAGCAGAAGAAAGGAAAGAAGGAAAGAAGAGAGGAAGAAGGAAAGAAGAGTGGAAGAAGAAAGAAGAAAGGAAAGAAGAGTGAAGAAAGGAAAGAAGAGTGGAAGAAGGAAAGAAGAGTGGAAGAAGGAAAGAATAAAGAAGCAGTAAGGAAAAAGGAAGAAAGAAAAGAAAGAGAGTGAAAGAGAAAGGAAAGAAGAGTGGAAGAAGGAAAGAAGAGTGAAGAAGAAGAGTGGAAGAAGGAAAGGAATAGAAAAGAAAGAGTGGAAGGAAAGAAATAAAGAAAAAGAAGAGTGAAGAAGGAAGAGAAGAAAGGAGTACGAACGAAGGGAAGAAAGGAAAGAAGAGTGAAAGAAGAAGTGGAAGACAGAAGGAAAGAAGAAAGGAAAGAAGAGTAAAGAAGGAAAGAAGAGTGGAAAGAAGGATAGAAGAGTGGAAGAGGAAAGAAGAGTGAAGAAAGAAAGAAGAGTAGAAGAGGAAAGAAGAGTGGAAGAAGGAAAGAAGAAAGGAAAGGAGAGTGGAAGAAGGAAAGAAGAGTGGAAGAAGGAAGAAGAAGAGTGGAAGAAGGAAAGATAATATTCCTAGTATATACAGTTGAATGGAGAGGGACAGAGAGAAGAGGAGCCTTGGAACCTTGGCGCAGGTGTCAGTGAAGCACAGGTGCAAGCCAGTTTAATGCCCTATTATGATGTCATAATGGCCCAATGTAAGTCAATGGGAAAATTTGTATTAGTTTTTCTTTAATATCTTAAAAAGTATATACGTTTAGACAAAGTGAAAAATACATAGCATAAGTGTCCTTTACAAGCCTACACGCCAAAGTTTGAACGGAGTTTCTAAAGTTAAGCGGTTCGAGCTGAATTAAGCGCAGAAGTCGGTAAAAAGAATAATAAGAAGTAGAAGAAGAATAAGAAACGAAGGAATAACAATACAGGGCATTTCATGCACTGTAATAAGAAGAAGTATAAGAAGCCTAGGAATAACAATACAGGGCATTTCATGCACTGTAATAAGAAGAATAAGAAACGAAGGAAAAACAATACAGGGCATTTCATGCACTGTAATAAGAAGAAACGAAGGAATAACAATACAGGGCATTTCATGCACTGTAATAAGAAGCCTAGGAATAACAATACAGGGCATTTCATGCACTGTAATAAGAAGCCTAGGAATAACAATACAGGGCATTTCATGCACTGTAATAAGAAGCCTAGGAATAACAATACAGGGCATTTCATGCACTGTAATTATTGACCTTTCATGGCCACAGTGAGATCTATGGTTCATTCCCAAGTCTATGTAGCTCCAACTCCGGTTTTTCTATTTCTAAATTTAGTTTAACCTCTTGCAATGACAGTCAAGGCTGTATAGTATATGTAGAGAACATTTTGCTAGCATAAGTTACTGTTTTCTACTAAGCCGTACATTAAATGTAATACTGTGCTACGACATTTTCTGAGTAGTTTCACTTAAAAAAGAAAAAAGTAGGGGAGAGCCGGTACAATTATAACAACGCTCTTGAGTAGAAATAAATGCAATGGGCATGTAAGAAAAAAGCAATGTCTAAATTATTCTTACTGTTTTTCCAAGTAGATATGAACAAAATAAGCTTATTTAAAGGTTTTTTTGGGCTAGCGTAAAATTATTATTACTACAACACTATTGTATGGGCTAGCATAATCATTAATAGTTTCTTACAAAAAATCAGCCAATAACAATCATACATCCTGACATGATTAAACATCCATGCAGATTGTCTTCATTTGAGCCAGCCGTCTTTTGTCTTAAAATATGTTGCAAGATCCACTATTTTAGTGTCGTTACATACATGACACTCACTGTTTCGACTGTCCCACATCTTTCCTCTGTCAAGGTTGTCACACGGGACTTGTTCATTATTTTGTGAAATTCTTTACAGACCATTGGTTATTGTAATTGTAATGTATGACTCCTTTGTACCCGAATTTCAGAGCTTTTAAGTCTATTGTCTTTGTGTAAACAGAGTTAGAACAGAAGCTTGTAAAACATCTTGCAATTGTGCAGTTAAAAAATAACTTAATTTGTTGGTCCTTTGTAATGCGATTTGTTCTATGAAAGATGTGGTTACAACTCTGTGACTATGAGCTTACTCACTGTCACTGTGTGCTGTTTGGTAGTCAGTCCCTGGGACCTCTCCATCTTAACTCCAGCAAAGCTTGTGTTGTTCTGTCCAAGCGGAGCTGGGAAGCAGGCCGTATTTACGTAGGCAATGTATTTACTTGGACGTCCTCCTTTGGCTGGATTTTTATGCTTATATATCTCTTTTTTGGCTCTAGTACAATGCTCTTTAATCGTGTCTGTACGTCTTTATGGTTTAGTCCACCGACGGACTACCATTAACTTTTTTGGTTATTGTGTTCCACGCCTTTTTTAATTTGCATTGTAATGGCTGAATTTGTTCATTACAATGGACTTTGACATATTATATTCTTCCAAAATGCAGATATTTTCTGCCAAAAAAAAACAAACACTGCAGAGCTTCCACTGTTGGCCATTTGGCTCAGACTTGCACAGTGTCTTAATTTTCACACAATGTAAATTAGTCTCTCTTACTGAAGACAGCTGTGAGCTTGTTTATGCAACAGTCTTGCTTACGCGTCTTTAGTTAGTCTAACTTAGTCACGGCAGAGACATTATAACAGAGGAGACAAATCACTGACGGGAAAATGAATAGAGGAAATAGGAGGGATTCTGTGACACTAAACATGGCGGATTTGTAACTAGCCCTGTATTATAAAGAGCCAATCACATTGTTGGAAACGACATAACTGACGTTTCTCCTTCCTGCAGTCTGTTTGTTTTCACTGTTACCATAACAATAGTAATTGTTGTCAGAAGCTTGCAGATGATTGTATTGTGATCTATGTTTGGTTCTTGTCAGGTAGTGGATGGAGGTGCTGAAGTTATTTGCACTGTTTTATGGTTTGACATCTGTACCTCACCACTAGTGAAATATTTAGAGAGAAGATGCAAAGATTATCAGTTGTTAAGACACTCTCACTAATGGCACTTTTATGATGCTTTTCTTAAAAAGGGGTGGGGGTGGGGTCCATTAGGGGGCCCTTTTCTAGGGACATGTGTGTATCTATCAGTCCCAAAGGCCCATCCCCCTCATGTCAGAACACACATCTGAGATGAGGGCCTAAGAAAAGGAGTGTGTTTGTTAGGGATTTGTAATTGAAACCCTCAGAAGCCAAAGGTCATTGAGGTTCTTGTTGTCAGGGCAACAGAGTGATATCAAGGACTCCATCGCCATGGCGATGTGTTAAGGAGGATGGTGTCTCCTGGGTTATATGCTTTTGGATATACTGCTAAGTGAGGTAAGTGTGCGTGTTTGTGCATAGCTCCTTTTTCTTGTGTAAATTACTTTGTGTGTCTCAGCATGTTTGGCTGAGACAGTAGGAGCTATGCTTTTTTTTTGGTTTATATATAACTTCAGAAGACCATTCAAGCTGTATGTGTTGTTTTAATTGATACAATATGTACATCCAGTTCTTTCATAATGCAGGAAATCTGTTCTTTACATCTTTACAATGTTTCCTGTGTGTTCATTCAACTAAAGAGGGTAAGGAGGAAATGTTTTTAATCTGAAATTACAGCAGTTCTCAAAGAAACATCCAGAAAGAAAGTGTAATTGAGAAAACAAGTAGAAATAACGGGGGGGGGGAATGTTTTACACCTGTAAATACAAACAACCGCCTCAGAGAGCCAGCTCCCCCTGCAACTACACGAGGGGGTCATTATCCCATCCCCGCACACACACTCTCTCAGTCACACAAACACACACACTCACACATCTGTCATCCCCTCGTGTGGCTGCATACCTTTCCCCTATGTGCTTTTTCATGGGTTTTTGTTTCCCTGGTGACCAACGAAGGCCACAAGGTCAGAACCCAGAGATGATTAGGGGGAAGCCTTCGATAGGCTCTACGGTAGAGCAGGGGCCTTATAGCCATTAGCATAGCCGCTAACATCCCTCATTGTTTTCAGTTGGATGACGCTTAGCATTTATGCTAACGAAGGCCCGTGCTGAGCCTGAAGCTTGGAGAACAGACTGGGGACCTGAAAGCTGTGACCAGATTGAGCAGATCAGATTTAAATTCAGTTAGCCTCACCTGGCTCAAAAAGTCTGCCAGTAGCTGCAGCTGCTAAATGTGGTTTGTTTCTTTTCCCTTCTTTGTAAACATTTTAAAATAAGGCTAATTTTTTTTCTCAATATAGTTTCTGTTATAAAAGGACCATAAAATATCCCCCAGATGCTATTTACAGTAAAATACACTTTACAACTTTACATTTATTAAAATGTGAATAAAAAAGTAATATGTTTTAATTCTTGCCAAAAAATCATAAAAGCTTTGTATTTGTGAGCTATTGAGATGCAGCATAGAGGGAAAATATTGTCTTACTTGCATTTCATCCATAGTGATCAATACTGTGAGATTAGTTTTGTGTCATGCTCCACTCCCAGTGATTTGGAAGAGGGCTGTATGAAACTGACCAGTCAGAGCTCAGAACGGTGACAGCTTTCAGACACCCCCACCCCCTCCCTGTAGTTAAAGGAGGATAGGTCTATTCGCCAAGGAGCCTGGCAGCCTGTGCAACACACACTAAACTGGAGAATGAATCCCCAAAACAACAAAAAAAAGAGACATCGGGTATGTTGTCAGAGAGTTAGGAAAAAATCAATGATAATACAAAAGAAAAGAAAAAGATCATTGTACAATTACAACCAATCAGGCCTTCACTTGCCCATGGTGATGTTGCCATGCCAACAATAATAGCATTACAGCGACTGTCAGGCATGTGTAGTATTATGGGATATAACAACGATGCAGCATACTTATTTGGGGTTTTTTTTGTGTTTTGTAACCTCAGGGTTGGTTGGTGTGGGTCTTTTTATTGCTTGAGAAGATGGCACGTGGGCTGGGCACAAGAGCAGGTGAACGCTTCGCACACTTGTAAGACAGAACAGTGGAAAAAGAAAATGCAGCAAATATCCCTCACCTTTGGCAAATTACATCCTTCAAAAAAAGACCAAAAAATGAAATACACAAATCATCGTAATACAATATATATGAGCATTCATTTACATACAGATGCATATAGTACAAGATTAGCAAAAAAGCAGTCACCATTTTAAAAAATAACCTATGAAGCAAAATCATTATGAAGACACGTTTTTTTGTGCTACAAGTGCTTCAGCAATCTTGGCACCTGCAGCTGTAGATGAAAGGGTGCTTTCCATCTGGAAAGTCAGAAACGGAGGGAGAGAGAGAAAGAAAGAGGGAGATACAGAGAGAAAAGGTTTCACATTTTGGCATGTCCAGTTGTACCATCCTGTTGTTCCCAGAGGTGGGGAACGTAGGGCAGCCTTGCTGAACCAGCAGTGAGGCCTCCCCCTCTTAAACCCCCCACACATTCTCACAATGGAACATTCCAGTGGCAGCCATCTTCTCTAGCACGTTACTGAGGTCCATTTTAGTGTCTGTCCTTCTCTCTTCTCTCTCAGTCAGGAGGACTACAGCAGCTGCACACAATAGCCATTCTTTCATGTGCTCCGCAAAAAGAAGGGGGTAGTTCTCAGCTGCTCTTTCAAGTGTTTCCTTTTGTTGCATTTCCATTCATCAGTTCATTGATAGCAGGAAATAAAAGAAAGGCCGGAGAGGAAAGAAAACATTCGGGCCTCCAGATGAACAGAGCCACTGGGAGACAGAAAGAATGAAACAGAATTTTTCGTCAGATGATCAGACTTCCATCTTGCCAAGATCATGCAACAGCCCCGCCTACATTCTCTGAGAGCAAAGAGGCCCAGCTAATCAAAGTGCTCCATTTAACACTGACACCTATCAAACTGGCTTGACCCGTGCGACTCCCCATCATTTTGCTCTGAACTGACTCAATGAAAACAAAAAAAAACAAGCTGATATGGGGTTAGTGCACAACCGACATTTACATGAAGGCTATCCTTCTTCTCATTTACTCTTCTCTCCTCTGCAACCTTTGAAAAGGGGGTTACTAGACATGCTCAAAGGTGACGAAGCTCAAGCCAATCTGTGTTCATTCTAATGCTACCTCGCCATCATTTTGTTGAGTTTTGGTGGGGTAGGCATGGCTGTTGGGTTTAGTGTTCGTACTGATCATAACATAGGACATTGCTGAATTACTTCACATCTGTACAGACATCTCTCCCTTGCTAACACAGGGATTCCCACAAAAAAATCTCTACCCTTTAAATTCCATTTTTTAAGAGACAGACAACGGTTTGCAGTCAAGGCAGGCATGTATAACATCCAAATATGACAACCAGTGGCATCACTTTGTTTGTCATCTGTTTTCCCCCCCGAGGACCCTTAAACATGTTCTACTCTCAATTTCTACATTCACATGGGCCGACCCTCTGAGGTAGCCTCTACCCCCAAAAGGTTCTTTGATACAGAACTGACAGTTGTGCAGATCGGAGGTGAGAAGATTCTCTGTTTCTCTCCCAATTCAGTGCCATTGGAGTTGTCTGTGTCAGCGATATGTCTTAACTTAAGAGGAAAGGATACATCTGAGGAGCATGTCCTTGGGGATAGTTTTGAGTCGTGGTAAAGAACTCTTCCCTAGTGGTTTTCTAAGGGGGGTTGGTGCTTTCTTAGTCCAGTGGCAAAACCTATGGCTCAGTTTGTAACTACACATTCTACTGGACCTGGTGAGAATTCCAGTTCTAATTCCAGCCAGTGCTAAGGGCATACTCTGTGGAATTCTGTTTTGAGGGGTGATGTAAGCGATTACGCGTGTGTGTGCGCATTATGCCATCTTCAAATCAGATTAATCTGTTTTAATCTGATCTAATGCTGAATGCCAGATTTACCAAAACGAAGAAATGAAATGCTACAGTGAGATTAGCGGAAAAGAAACAAAGATCTCTGGATGTTTTTACTCCGTGAGTGAAGCCCCCCACACACACACTTACATTGTTAAGGGCCTGAAACAGCAACAGTAAACTGAGATGACCACGAAAGAAAAAGAGAAAACGTTCCACTGTTAAGACTTTCTCGTGAGCTAGGGTTGGTAGTCTTCCTTATTCACTTCTCAAAGACGTGTTCTCATGCAGTAATTTACAGTAACAGTAATTTTTTTTTTCTCAAAAAATAAACACACACGTTTGTTTATATGCTCAGATAAGAAAAAAGCTTTTCATGTTGTTTTTCCTCTTTTTTTAGACATTGGTTAATTTTCGTCATCAGGGCAGGCAGTGTACACACAAGGCACAGACACATGCCAAAAACACTTGCATTGCTTTTTTTCACATTCTACTCTTGCTGGCCGTGATGTCATCGTGGCAGATCAGCAACGTGTGTTTCCTGTCCCCTCTTTTTCTTAGCCCCTCCCTAGGTCAGGCTCCACCCCAAAATCCCACACACAAGCCCCGCCCCCCGGTCCCTTTGTGGTTACATGATTGGGCCACAGTGCTTACACTGCGGCGATGACATCACAGAGAGAACACAATGGGGGTGGGCAACGAGCTCAGGTGAATAGAAGCAGCACAGCAAGGCTGGATGGGGGGGCATGCAGGTATGGGGGGTGGGGGCAAAGGTGGGGAGTCTGAATTTCTAGCTCAGGGTTGCAGTCAGATTCATGGAATGGGGGGCGGATTAAAGGAGGAGGAGGGGGGGTGGACAGAAGTCAAGTCAGGGAAGGTCTGCAGGGTCATGTAGTTTTCTTGCACTACCACTTTTTGTACTTCTACGCAAAGTTTTTTTTAGTTCTTTTTTATTATTATTTCTTATTAATTATCACATTTCAGGTTTAGTAACTTTGTACAAGAGTATGTCACAAATGAGGCTTGTGTTGAATCTCTCCCATTGCTGGTTCTGTTTGGATATGGAGAGACATTATGGCGATATGCATTTTCACAGCATACACATACATGTATATTCATATATGGATATAAATATTGGTATATTGTGTATATATATTAAGTATAATTTGTCATATATCCAAATTACTCACAAATTTTGTGCTCAGATGCCTTTCAAGACACAAATATTCTTAATACTTTTCTGTCCAAGCCTTTTTTTCAATAGCTAACTTTTTGTCATTTTCAAATACTTTGTGTGAAATATTTTAAGTGTATATAGTTTAGTTTTAAACATATTGCTTTTAAATTTAGCAATATCAATCAGGAAATCAGCGTTCTCCTATATTAATGCAGTTACAAATTTCGAAAAATTTCCATAAAACAAAATTATCAAAACGAGTCATAAAAATTCACCTAACCTCTAATTATACAGATGGCTGCAGTTATGAGTTTAGCTCTTCATTTGAATCACACATTTTCTGTTGAATATGTGTGTGCATGTGTGTATGGGAGAAAAATATTTATGTTTCCTCTCTCTCTAAGAGCAGAGTGTATGTCGAAATTTGACTTGGCTTGACCGGAAAGATATCGAACAGTTTCTATTAAAAAGAGAACACAGATAGGCCACATATCAAGCCCTTTCCGCCCAATCAACTGATCGCCCACAGTTGATTGTAGGTGTTTGCTCTGCTTTTAACTGTCTCCACAGGACATGTGACTGTGCCTGGGATGGAGAACACAGACAGAAATGCTGAGATTAGTATTGAGATAGTCCTTACTCTTACACATCTCTTAGATACAGGTGCATCTTCCACTGCTGCATAACAGTTAGAGAGTAGAGGAGACTGAGTGTGATATACCAGCTGCTAGCTCCGCTAAGCTCTCAACATTCTTATTCTGTGAGGGGAATTGGGAGGTGTTTCGATTATTTTGCTACACATTAACACATACACATAAAATTAGAATACACCGGGGCGTAAGATGGACAGGGGAAGGTGGGGGGTTAAAGGATGAATGAAAACTGTAATATGGGAGAGGAATGGAGGTTTAAAAAAACGCGAGCCTTTCAAAAAGATGTGACCTGCCGAGTGGCAGGAAGAGCCTCTGGACGAGAAGGAAGAGTTCTGGAACACAAACGCTTTACACTCCTAACTTTACCTTCGTCCCTCTTCCTCACACATACACGCTCACCTTTTACACACACACACACACATTTATGAATGACTTGCTGTGCTTCAGTCACGGCCCCCATTCGTGGCTGCAGGGGCAACCAACTGTCCCCTGACTGCTCAAGAATGTTCGCCATGGTGATGGAATGCCACAGGAGTGGTGGTGGTGGTCTGCCCACTCTCTAACAGCCAAAAGAAAATGGCCGACAGATAGGATGGGTGGGCCGCGTGCAAGGCTTTTTCTGTCGGGAGTTGGAATCTTCCACAAGAGGAAGTGAGTGGTTGGGTGGAATGCTGATGATCCAAATGAGGGGTGAAGCTTGGATGAATGGCTGGGGGATCGAATGGCGGAAGGAGGAAGGGAAAAAACACAAGTGCAATTAAAAGGAAAAGGGTCCCATTTGTTCCACAGAAGAAAACCAAAATATACAAAAACAAAGAGAAAGAAAAAATATAACATCAAGTGATCTAAATGTACAGAAGTACTACTGCTTGTTGCCTGAATACTCACAATGCTATTTTTTTCTTTTCAAATATAAAATTAAAAGAAATGATCTGGGGAAAAAAGAGGGTTTCTGGTGGAGGGGTAGCCAAAGATCGTTGCCTGAAGACTTGTACTATCCTTTTCTCTCTCTTTCCTCCCCTCTCTTTCTGACCCTCTGTCTCATATCTCCTCTCTGCTATCTCTCTCTCTCTCTCTCTTTCCATCTCACTCTTCGTGGAGCTGCAGCCGGTAACGGTGGTAACGGATCTGGAAGAAGAGACTCTGGAGTGTGGAGCGCGGCGTGCCGGGAAGCGTGTGGTCCTGGCTCTCGCCGGCATGCCGGAAGCCTAGTGACTCGTATAGCTTGTGCGCCGCCATCTTGACGGCGGTGGTACCCAGGACAACAGCCGAGAAGTTGTTAAGCATGGCGAACTCCAGCACGCGGCGGCCCAGTACTTTGGCGATGCCCTTGCCGCGGTAGCGCGAGTCCACGGACATGCGGCGCAGCTCCAGCGAGTTGTCGTCTTCATGGGCCTGCGCTGCCACGATGCCCACTATGCGCCCCTCCAGCATGGCCACCCAGAAGCAAGAGCCTGGGGAGAGAGCGGCATGCAAACATGGCCAATAACACGGTTATCACCATCATCAGTATACTCATACTCAGTCACAGTGGTTATGCTAACAATAAGGCTACACAGTTAGAATTTTAATTACTGTAGTTATGCTGGTAATAAGAGAGAGACACACAAACATGCCCAATTCCAAGGTTATTCTATGACGACAGTTACACTCACTTACAGTGGTTATGCTCACAAATGCCATGGTGATACTAAAATCACAGCTGCACTCTCAATTACTATGGTTATGCTAATAATTTCCACTTCACTATGTATAGTCCACATTAAGCCCCCTTCAAATTTGAATGATTGTTTTTATTATTTAGTTAATAATTAATAGTAAGATATTGTTGAGGTTTATAGTTAGTTACAGTTAGGTATCAGAGAAACCATAACGCAGAGATCATTAAAGGTCAAAAGTTTCACGTATTCAAATATCGTATTCAAATATCCTGTCATATTTTCACTTTTGAGGAATAGGGCTAATATGTTAATTTCCCTCGGTCTGTTATGCATGCACACTTCGGTTAGATTGCTCTACTATAAATACAGTTTCCATGGTAACACTCTGCCAAAGATGGTGCTCTGGCTTTCTCACTACATCTCTTGCTGACTGGTGTAAACTAGCCACCTGGGTTGCCTTGGTAACTCTAATGCACATGATTGTCAGCGATGCATTGTGTGCACTTGATTAAGAAACAAAGAAAGAATGTGACAGGTGTGTGTGTGTGTGTGAGAGAGAGTCCTGATAACGAGTAGCAGTTTGGTGGCAAACTGCAGTATTGGCTGACATTATGTGAAGGATGAGTTTAATGATTGTGTGGGTCTGTGTCTATGAGAGATGAAGAGTGCTGCTCAAATGCCTGCAATGAAATGATCAGACTTCCTAACAGTAAGCCAGAGTGAAAGAGAGTGAGTGAGTGAGCACAGATAGAGAAAACTGCCTATCTGATTTGCATCAGACACCAAGCAGGCAGCATGAGAGGTGAGTGTCAATACAAATGTGCTCTGTTGTTAGACACATAGACATACTCACACACACACACACACACACACATGTGCATGCACAGTTACATTAGCACAGCCACAAATGAGATGGTGTGTGCCTGTTGCATAACCCCAAATGGCTGTGTCAGCTCTCAGTGTTGCTCGAATACACACACACACACACACACCAAGCCGCAATATGAAAGAGCTGTGTCAGCTCACACTCTCTCACTCACATTCTGACACACACACACACACACACACATAGCTGTAATCCCTAACGTCTGTGTCAGCTCCCCGCAGTGTAGTCAATTGCTGGATCAATAACACTGCTGGCCTCCAAGCACCTTAGTCTGAACAAAAGTGTGTGTGTGTGCACCCTGACTCATAACCTGCTCAGCACCCACCCCCCCCCCACCCCCCATTGCATCTTCTTTTCATTAAGGCAAAGGATCAGGGATTGTCTGGAGGTTAAGATTCATGCAGAATTATCATAATCTACAAACTACAGGGAAAACCTATTCTTCAAAACCACCTCTTCCTTTTTTCTATCTATTTCTAAGACCAATTCAACTGAAAGGAGATAAAATGATAAACAAATACTGTGCCTTTCTACATTTGGCTTTCTTAGAACGAAGAACAAAAAGAGCAGGGGATCGCACGCACACTTTTTGGTCACGCCAAGATCCATCACAGAAGCCCCCTGAGTGTCACATCTGTTTAGGGGGTGAGGGGTGGGGAGAAGGGAGGGTGTCGGGGTCCCAATGCGTAGCCGTGACTCCTGAGATGAGGCACGGGGGCACGGGGGCATTGCGTCAGCGCAGCTGTAGATTATGACCCCTGTGTCTACGGGATTAGGGGATTAAGCCCCTGTTCTGTGCGACGCGTAACAAAACAAACACCACATCACCATACTGTGATCGCAGCACGCTTGATGGAATGACAGAGAGAGGGAGGAAGAGAGAGAGTGGGGATGGGTGGGTGATGGAGAGAGAGAGAGGGGATGGATGAGGGAGGGAGAGCGAGAGGGGATGGGTGGGAGAGAGAGAGAAAGAGCGAGAGAGAGAGGGGATGGATGGGTGAGTGAGAGAGAGAGGGGATGGGTGTGTGAGTGAGAGAGAGAGGGGATGGATGGGTGAGAGAGAGAGGGGATGGGTGGGTGAGAGAGAGAGGAGTGAGTGAGGGGAAGAGAGAATGTTTGTTTTGTTGTAGGACCCATGAGGCCGAGTGTAATCCAGTGATGTTGGCATTTGGTGGCAGATTTGACTGATTAAGGGCAGATTTGAACTTGAGTCACTCACAGTGTGTGTGTGTGTTCATATGTGTGTGTATGTGAGAGCGATGTTCTCTTTGGTCTGGGTTTCACAGAAATGTGAGGAGTGTCTCGATCCACTGCACGTTGAGGCTGACACTCAAACCGGATCACAGAGGGCAGAAGGGCTTATCCTGAAACTGACACTGGCTTCCTGCTACTGGGCTCCAATGTCTTTAACTCCACTGGCATTCGCCAGCATATTTAGGCTCCTAAGGACTAGCTGTTGACCACAGTGAGCGCACCCTCGGACTATTAAAATGAAGGACAGCGAGACAACGCATGCTCTCCTTCTCTAGGGGAGGCAGCATCAGGTGCTCTCTCTCTCTTTCTCTCTCGCTTTCTCTCTTTCTCTCTCTCTCTCTCTCTCTCACAAACACGCACACACCTCCATCTGTCTTTGCCCTTGACCTGTGCCAAAAATTAAGACTGTGTGTGTTTGTGTGTGTGTGTGGACATTGGTAAACCTGCCCCACTTGCTCTTGCTAACTCTGTTCAGTGCTGCAGTGCTTAAACCTGCAGGATTAGTCAGGCGCACACACACACACACACACACACACACACACACACACGTGGTAATTACAAGTGAATGTCATCTCAATGCAAAGGATGTGGCTGTGTGTGTGTGTGTGTGTGTGTGTGTGTGTGTGTGTGCCCGCCAGCCCATCAGCTCAGCAAGGAGAGACAGAAGGTGAGACTTGACAAGTGTCTGGAGACACACTGCGCCAAGTGCCTCCCAAAAAACACAAATACACACTGTCCTAGGCCAGGCTACAGTGCCCAAGAGGGAGTGGTGGGAAAGAAGACTTTTTTTGATTGAACAAAATAACAGGGTGAAAGATGAGCTCATCTATTTTAGCAATGAAGGGGTGAGAGAGAGTGGTGAAGAGACAGAACAATGTGTGTGTGTGTGTGGGCGGGGGTGGGTGGGTTGGTAATCTAATCTGTATTAATACAAAAAATGATTGCCTAATTGCCAGCATCTCATTTGTTGTCAAAGTGAGTCATTATGTGGCGGTGTGTGTGTTTGAGAAAGAGAGAGAGAGTGTGTGTGTGTGTGTGTTTGAGAAAGAGAAAGTGTGTGTTCGTGTGTGTTTGAGAGAGAGAGTGTGTGTATGTGTTTAATACGTGAGGCTAATCCAAACAAGATCATCCTCAACACCCTCAGTCACTTAAGCTCATAAGCATTTGTCTCAGAGTCTCAGTGCCTGTGTGTGTGTGTGTCTATGTGTCTATTCTCTTAAGCATTTTTAAGTGCCATCATTACTTTGATCTTAACTTTGAGATAACTTTGTGTATGTGTGTATATGGTGTGTAGCCTCTTATACGTGTGTGAGAGAGAGGGAAACTTATCCATCATGAGCGAGATGTGATCAGATCAACTTATCCATCATGAGCTAGATGTGATCAGATCGGACGGGTATTTAATCAATGCTGAAGATCAAATTTCCCCTCAAGTGCTTCCTGAAACATGCCAAGTGAATGTGTGTGTGTGTGTGTGTGTGTGTGTGTGTGTGTGTGTGTGTGTGTGTGTGTGTGTGTGTGTGTGTGTGTGTGTGTGTGAAACATGCTGAGTGAATGTGTGAGTGTGAGTGTGTGTAAGTGACAGGACAGCAAAGGATGCTGGGATATCTGCATTGCCCATCTCCTCCATTGACCCTCCCTAGGGAGCAGAGAGCTTGCAGGGAGTGTGCGTGTGTGTGTGTGTGTGTGTGTGTTCTGTCTGTCTGTCTGTCTTTCTCTCTGTCTGTCTCACACACACACACACACACACACACACACACACACACACACACACACACACACACACACTTATCCAAGGCTGCCCTGACCCTCCCTGGGAAGCAGAGAGCTTGCGAGGACCTGCTGTCAGAGCTGCCCCGAGTCAGCACTTTTCATGCTCTCCATCACTGCAGCCACGCCCAAACATACAACACACACACACACATGCACACGGCCAAACATGTGACTGACATACAACACACACACACATATGCACACGGACAAACATGTGACTGACACACACACACACACACACACAATCACACACATACATAAACATATGCCATACATACATAGACATATACACAAATACTTACACAACACAAATGCCCCCAAGTATACACCACACACACTTACATCAAAGCCATGCCCAAAGACATTATGCATGCAAGCCCTCCCTTCAAACACACACACACACACACACACACTTTTCCATACACATTAAGATCAACATAGCGAGGTTATGTGGTGTTGGTCTATCTCACAAACATACAAATGTCAGACAAATACATATTATCTCCCACGTACATTCACACGTACATGCATCTCTCCCTCACACACACACACACTCCAGCCTCATTCCCCCTGGTCACATGGTCGTGCTAAGGATCATAAACACACCCCTTGTATTGTATGGGGGCACACCCACCCACTTCTTTGACTGCAGTGTTACGTGCATCACACACACACACACACTGACACACACACACACACTGACACACACACTCACACATACACACACACTCACACATACACACTCACACATACAGTACACACACACACACACACACTGACACACACACTCACACATACACACTCACACATACAGTACACACACACACACACACACACACTGACACACACACTCACACATACACACTCACATATACAGTACATACACACACACGCACACACACACCTTTGACTGCAGTGTTACGTGCCTACACATGCCTACAAACTTGCCTCCCTTTGACCACAGTCACGCTCACTCATATGCCTACAGACACAAAGAGATCTTACACTAGCATACCAGTTATCACCACTAGCACACTGAACTCAGCATGTGGTTTTCCACCCTCTACACACACTCACACTCACTCACACACACACACACACCGCACACACACTCACACTCACACACACACATTTAATTTGCTTCCTGTCTCTGTTGGAGAGCAGTTTTACAGCAGAAAGAAGCTCTGTGATTCAACACAGAGGCACTAACACAAGAGCAGCCTCAAGCAGATAACCTTCTGTGTGAGTCTGTTTGTGAATAAGTGTGTGTGTGTGTGTGTGTGTGTGTGTGTGTGTGTGTGTGTGTGTGTGTGTGTGTGAGAGAGACAAAGAGACAGACGGTGTGTGTGAGTGAGTCAGTGTACACGTGCGTGTGTATGTGTGAGAGGGAGGGGGCTGAGTGCCTCCTGTGTGATTAAGTGGCTGATGCAGTCAGGGTCGTGACCTGTCAGGGCCAGAGAGCTGCTCCTAATCTGGAGGTGAGCAACCCTGAAACCCAGCCTCCCTCCCCCCAGCTCGCTCTGCCTCCTTGTGTGTGCGTACTTGTGTGCGTACTTGTCTTCTATGTTGTCCAGTGAGTCTATGTAGATGATTCTGGCTTTGTCTGAGTGGGGAGGGGGTGGTGCGCTGGTGTAAAAGTAGATGCTGAAAAAGCTGAGAGAAGCAGATAACCCATAAAATAGAGAGAGAGAGAGGGGAGTGGAGAAAGAGAGAGATGGAGGGAGAGAGAGAGATTGAGAGTCAGTAGAGAGAAAGAGAGAGAGAGAGAGAGAGAGAGAGAGAGAATAAGTAAGTAGAGAGAAAGAGGGGAGTGGAGAAAGAGAGCGGGAGAAGGGAGAAGAGAAATGGAGACCCCCTTGGGAGCCCTTTGTGTCCTGCTACCACTGCATGACACAATGAGGGGAGGCAACAAACCATCCCCCATATCCTAACCCAGTACTTATTCATTCTCCCCATTACCTGAGACAGAAATATCTTCCTTCTCCAACACACACACACACACACACTGACACACACACACAGACACACACACTGACACACTCACACACACACACACACACACACACACACTGACACACTCACACACACACACACACTGACACAGACACACACACACACACACACACACACACACACACACATACACACACACTAACACACTCACACACACACACACAAACACACACACACACACACACACTGACACACACACACAGAGACAACACACACCTTTCTAATGTCACACCATGTACAGTAGTTGTATCTACTCACTTTAAGTAGACAGTGACCTGCAAACACAACTACGGGGGTAGCCGTTGAGCTGCAGGCATAAAAGGAGACATGCACAGTTTGGAAATGGTTTCCCAACAGGACGAATAAGTAGCACAGAGACACACTAAACTCTGCTTAACCTTGTCTTTAGCGCACGACACACATGAATTTACATGAATACTTTGTTCATACTGGACTTCCTGAAACTCTGTCAAGTGCCCCCCCCCCCCCCCCCCAACTGTTTATCTGATAGAAAGGACCTTCTACTAAATGCCTTGAGGTTTTTATTTTATCCTATCTGTTTATCGATTTATATGACACAGCAGATGTTACCAAAGCCCATTTTATCGCATTACCTCTTTCATTGTTCTCTCTGGCCTGTCGATGCCTCTGAACAGACTACAGTCTGTCAATTATAAATAGATATGTGCTTAAATTAGAGACATTTACTGCATTGATCTGCAATCTGTGTGTGTGTGTGTGTGTGTCACTGTCTTGTCAGCGTGTGTGTATGTGTGTGTGTCTCTCTGTGTGTGTGTGTGTGTGTGTGTGTGTGTGTGTGTGTGTGTGTGAGAGAGAGAGAGAGAGAGAGAGAGAGAGAGAGAGAAAAAGAAATAGAAATAGAGAGAGAGAGAAGGAAAGATGCTATGAGGCCAGTGACTGTTTATTGACGAACTGATGGAGCTCACAGTATTGACTGGTTGGAGGTATCAGTGATGTCCTGGGGCGCAGCCTCGATTAAACTCACACTCACACACACCCTATCTCACTCACACTCACACACACACACACTCCTATACACACTCACACACACCCTATCTCACTCACACTCACACACACACACACACACTCACACACACACACACTCACACACACCCTATCTCACTCACACTCACATACACACTCACACACACCCTATCTCACTCACACTCACACACACACACACTCACACACACTCACACACACCCTATCTCACTCACACTCACATACACAGTCACAGTCACACACACCCTATCTCACTCACACTCACATACACACACACAAACCCTATCTCACTCACACACACACACACCCTATCTCACTCACACACACACACACACTCACACACACACTTTTCTATAACCAAACTTACAGAGGCACACACAGACTAACGGATTTCTACTTCTCAGGCTCTCTCTCTACTTCTATGTCACACACACACACACACACACACACACACACACACGTCCTCTGCAGTCTGAGAGATAGTGGACAGATGGTCTATAGATTGACAGCTGCCTCGGTCATTGAAACACACGGAGGCAAACACTCTATACACACACAGGATGGAAATGAGTGTATTGATCCATCCAACTGTGCACTTGTAAGTGGGGGCAGACAGGGCTGGCTGGTGACTGACACACACACACACACACACACACACACATACACACACACACAGCTGTGGCTCCCCTCTCTATAGGCATTAGTGTTAAGCGTTAGATGACCGGACGACTATAGTGACTGTGAAACAGACACTATAGACCCCTCTCTTTCTCTCTCGCTCTCTTACACACACACACTCACAAAACGTCCCTTCATGCACACACAGAGTGTATTCACCCCAATGTAATCCACACAGACAGAAAGACAGACACACACACACACACATTTTACACACTCTATTGCAGCCTCACAACACTCATACAATGTACAAATCCATCTCTCTCTCCCTCTCTCTCTTTTCTTTGTTGTTGTTGTTTTTGTTGTTGTTGGGTTGTTGGTGAGTGTGTGTTTAAGTGGGAGTGTAATCATTGCTAGTCAAGGGCAACACAGGCTTTTGAAGAGTTATACCCAGACAGGGGTAGTGAACACATTGATGGAAGTGTGTGTGTGTGTGTGTGCCCGTGTGCGTGCGTAAGTGTGTGTGTGCGTAAGTGTGTGTGTGTGTGTGTGTGTGTGTGTGTGTGTGTGTGTGTGTGTGTGTGTGTGTGTGTGTGTGTGTGTGTGTGTGTGTGTGCGCACGTAAGTGTGTGTGTGTGTGTGTGTGTGTGTGCGCGCGCGTAAGTGTGTGTGTGCACGTGGGTGTTCGTGGGTGTTCGTGTGTGTGTACGTCAGATATCCCCTGGCAGCGGTCATCAATCAGCAAAGGGCTTAACAAACACAGGCCCTTGTAGAGCCCTAATAAAACACACACACACACACACACACACACACACATGCCCCCCGGACAAATAACCTCTAGGCTTAAGCAGCTGTTGAAATGCAATATTTTTAGCCTGAAGTGGAATTACAACTCATTTCCTCTTGAGCAGACTGAAGAGTTTCTAACTGTTACTATGAGCTGGAGTAGAAATGTCCTAAAAATAAGAATATGAGTGCAAAGCTAGTAATAGACGTAGTATGAAAGCAAGCTTTATGGTGTATGTGGGACTGTTTTGGACTGTGTGGCAGCATCATAAACCCACACGCTTTCTCCTCATTTACCTCCATTTCCGCTTTGTCTCCAGTTCAACGTCATTTTACTAAAACTGGCCTTTTTGGGCAGCTGTATATACATTTTGGGAATGTGACTCATTTGTTTGTTTGTTTGTTTGTTTGTTCATATCAGTTTATTGTTTGTGTTCTGTGGCTTTATGCATATTCTTGCTGCCCTCTCGGAATTATGGCAGCAGTAATCAGGAGTCACTGTGATGTCACAGTCAGGGGGCCATTGTGTTGTCATAATTGGTAGTCATGGCAACGTGTATTCTACTGTTCTGCTAATATGTCATCTTTATGATACTCAGTTCTCCTCTGAGATTTGTTTTATATCTATATATGCTGCAGTATACATATAAATATCCAAGTCAATGGTCAAACTAACTTCAGTCTCAGTCTCAACCTCTACAAGTCCTCACATCTGACTTACAACCCTTTCTACCTCTCACTTTCAGCACAGTCCTGAAAGGTCAGTCTGACCTTTGCACTCTCACCCACTGCACCTTCAGGCATTGACTGCCAACCTGACCCAACCTGACTCTCATTCTTGGCTCTCCTCTCATTTACCTTTCACCTGCTCACCTTTTGGCTTTCAACGCTTCAGCACTCTCCTCTGACACTTTTTTGTCCCTTCTGCTACTGATGTTTTTACCACTGACCCATATCCTCATATCCCTGTCATTCCCAACACTTATGTCTGTTGATCCTTATCTTTGTGCCCCTGTCCTGTAATAGACAAATACACAGTGAACACTGATTCTTATACCGCCCCCTACCACCCCCCACCACCCCTTCTCCCCCTCTTATATACTCACCCCTTGGTTCACAACTGCACGCACTGTATTCTCCTACAGTATCGGTGGGCTATCATTGTATAAACAGAGTTTGGCACCCACCTATCCTAATGTCTGATGACCTCTGACCCCCACCCACTGACCCTGACCACCCTTTGAGTCTGCCCCGCTCACCTGCAGGCTTCATGTAGTAGGCCTCGAGGTCCGCCATGTCGGTGTGCAGCGCGCAGTCCAGGTAGCCAAGGATGACCTTGCGGCTGTAGTAGTAGCGCGCCCCCATCAGGAGGAAGGGGGTACAGCAGGTCAGCGCGAGGGAATTGGTCACCATGTAGCACATGACTGAGGAGACAAGGGAGAGAGGTGAGCGACACCTGTCAGGAAAGAGAAACCATACCTTTATTTCGGGGAGGGAGGGGCATTATTATTATTATCACAGTATTTTTTTCTTTTTTTTCTATACTTGGGCACATTTAGGCACAAACACTTACTAGTTGTATTTAAAACCTGTGAGGACATTTCATGAGATGGGAAAAAGAAAACGTAGTTAGAAAACAAGACACATATAGCAGTTCCCTGAGGACAAACACGGCATTTACTGGACAACGGGCTGATGAAGTTTGGAGCGTGGCGCAACAGGGCAGGTTGAGGGGATGAGATTCCTTTACTGCCTACATGAGCTGTTTTCACTCTGTTTAAACACACGGGGGCGCTCCAGAGAATCGTGTCAGAGCGAAAGGCAGCATTCTAAGGTTTCCATGGCATGCAATTTTCGCAGTCCGCTGCACCACGGTGTGGCATGTGCATTGTAAACACAGCCCATAAAATCACTCACCACTCACGGAGTGAAATCAACCTCACAACTGTGTAGTCTGCGAGCGTTTTAAAAGCGATTAGTTCATCTTTGATGATACATCCCTGGCTCTAAGTTGCTAGAGGGCTGTGCAAGGTGTCTGGATCACCCACTGGAGGCATCATATGATGGTTAAAGTAACCTACGTCTTGGGATGCCCGTACTGTTAAAGTAATAAGTCGGGGCGGATATGCAGGTTGAACCCAGAACCAAGACAGATTAGGGTATGACGTGCCGACGACCCTTCGTGGGAGTTAATTGAGCGCCTAGTGTGCACTATAAGGGGAGGGAGGTTTCTCTCAACTCAAACAAAGCCGAGGTTTACGAACTGGTCTACGTTCTCTTTCAGACAAGATGTGGATCTGTACCATGGTTATTTCCAGTGTGCAGCGGTCTCTCCTTTCTCTTTTAGTCTCTCTCTCTCTTGTAAAAGACATACAAAAAGAGACGGAAGAATTTGGTGTTTTTAGAGCACACGCACATATATGGGGGAGGGAGCTGGTTTCAACCCCCTCTCTTCACACACATACCAATGTTCATTCATTCTTGCTTGAGTCAAGACGGCAGTCTACGCAAGCATTTACCGGCACAGCCAAACACACACGCACACTGCCGGCCTACCGGCAAAACTGGCTATATCCCATGCGTAGGGTCACGGTTTTTGACCACAACTCAGCACGGGAGCTTGATGCTGGCACAAGCGACAGGTCTAACCCCACAATGCAACCATGACAATTCAGTCAGTCACCGGACCGGCTGCTTGCCTGTGCGAACTGCTTAACGGGTGCAGACGCAGATGCTGCGACAAAAAAAAACCACATGCATTGGTTCTACACCTCATTTACATGTTAATGACGATTTATCGTAATGAGAATAAACTGACTGACTGACTGACTGAGAGGAGTCTGTTTCCACTACAAACTGACCAGTACCGAAGAGGTTAGGCCAGCCCGGCCTAGTGCAGTCTGACTTACGTGTAAGCATCGCGTAGAGAAACTGGGTCTGATTCTGGTGCCGTAGCCCGCGAAAGGCCGTATTCGGGATCCGCTCCATGATACCCTCGCAGAAGATGCGCCTCACTTCACTGTGGTCGGTACGCTCGAACTCCCGAATGAAGACCGCGTCTCCCCGCGGCTCCTTGCTCTCCAGCGCGCTGGTAGCCGGCGCGGGCGTGGAAGTCCACATTTGTGACGAGGAAACAATGATAGAATCTTTTTTTGTCCCGGGTATGGCATCGTGCTCATCCGCTACTATTTTAGTCTCGCAAACCATTTTTGGAGACGAACAATGCATGCAAGTGGCCTCAAATGATCTGGATCGGCGAGAAATAAAAGAAACAAAAGGGAGATGGAGGATGCTTTTTTGTTGTTATGGAAAGGGGGGAGAAGGGCAGATGCTCTGCTGCAACCCTGAGCTCTACTCGCGACCAAGACTTGCTGCTGAAATTTAAGCCGTATATAAATGTGCCATGCGCGCCGCATTCAGATTCTGGGGTTGGGCTGGATGCTGCATTGTACAGATTGGCCAGCACCCCACACCACGTGACAGAGAGAGGAGGAGAGGCACCCACAGAGAAACACCCTGACGTCTCTCTTTTTTCATCTGTGCCTTTCTCTTTCACCTAGGCTATGCCGTTTTTTCTCTGAAAAAAAAACCATGTTCCCCTATAGTCAGCCGGCGAAATTCCACACATGTGTGCGTTGGGGGAGGTGTGGCAACTACGGGGACGTAGGGCGCACGGTGGCTCGTGGTGGGGTTGCTGTGGTTTCTGTGTGTGTGGGGAGGGGGGTTGGGCTAGACTCTGTGCTGGGACCGCTCCCCTCATGGATGACTTGTGCCGGCTCATTCTGCTCTCAATTTACCTATGACCTACGCAAGTGGTTGATTAGAGGACTGCGTCAGGGCAAAGGAAGCCCCGAGCAGGGATGTCGCATGTTCACTGATTACAGGATGTCTAGCGCGATACTCTCTCTTTGGGGTGACAAGGCTTGGGGCTGGGCGATCTGTTGCCACGAGTGACAGCTTTGCTGCAGTGCAGTGCCGGGTGAGCCGGTAGGAGTGTTCTCTCACCTAACCCGCCCTCTCTCTATCACTCCCCATCTCTCTCCCCCTCTCCCGTGGCACCCTGTCAAACACTGTGTTGTCCACCGTTAACCCACGCAGCACGCCCCTCTGACGGGTTCTGATGCTTGAGCCCTGATAACCAGGTCCCCCACCGAGAACCAGACGATTTGAGACTGCGGCGAGCCACCGGCACCTGCCCGTATCCTCCCTCCGCCCCGTCGGATGGGGCACACAACAACGGCTAGACAGTTTGAAGTTTGTCCCAAAAGTGTCCTGTAGGCTATGGTAGGTCAGCTTATTAACATAGCTTACACATGTGTCAATATTCAAATGACATGTGCAATTTTGGATGCAGCACTCTCCGTGGGTGTATTATTGACCAAGGCCATGTGTTGATTTAAATACGCCGGCGCTTTGTACCAAACTAGTTTAGACCGGATCCACTCTTCTCGTGCCCGTAGCACCCCTCCCCCTAGCGAAGGAATAAGAGAAACCCCTGTCGACCTGGTCGCGCATTAAAAGGAAACCGGAGGCCCTCCACCGCTCCACGACAGATCGCCCCTGCCCACCCACGCAACGAATTTACTGCATGCGTCCGTACGCATTTTATACGCGCGACATCACCGGAGAGCATGCGGTCATTTCTCAACATCAGCACCTGCGCCATCCTGGAGCGCCACGGGCATGCGCGCTCAAAGACAGGCAGAGGCTAGAGGACTGCTCCTAAGATAAAAGCATCATAGGCTAGTTTAGTTCAGGGAAAGTATTCTTTTTCAAAAATCATATCATACATTTGGGATGTCTTAACTGACAGATTTTAAGTTATCGCAAGGCTGATACAGCCGTAGCTTTTACCAGATATGTTCGTGCTTGTCAGGTAACTCGAAAAGTAGGCTATTTCTAGGAAATCTAATGCCATGCCTTTTCACGCCAACTCTTTCAGGTTAAAGCGCTTCCCGGAGGTGTTACATGTGGATTAACTGGAACGTGTTGTGCTCTTTGCAAAACTGACGCCGTGCCTCCAAGTTTTCGTGTAAATATTGTTTGGGAGATTTCGTAGAAGAGCCTACCCTACACTATAGCAGTCTACGTACACAGTGTAAGAACACAGCGTTCGGTATTTGGGTGTGGGTCAGACCGGATATTTGTGGTGTTGAGCAGTAATGGAACGCATTAGGGCGCTACCTTGCCAACCATATCTTTAGGTGTGTGCGCGTGCATCCCTGAGAGCCCTGCTGCGCTCCGATTTTATTTGCAATTCAGAAACTTTTTTTTATCTCTTTATTATCAATAAATATATTTATGATCACTGGATAAGCCAGTCCATTACAACTTGAGGTAAATTGCGAAATATCAAGGAAGGCATGTGTTTTTTTTTTCCACTTCAGCTGAAATGTTTCTGAGAATATATTGCATTTATAGAATGTACACACACACACACGTGTACACACTCAGTTTGACCACCTCTTAGCAACATACATACTTGGAGGAGTGTATTTAACATAAGAAATTCATTAATAAGGAATACCCATTCTTACTTAGTCGTAAATCACAGCAAAGTTCTGTGTGTCTTCATTCTGCCAGACGAGAGACAGTCAGCACTGCCAGCAAATATTTCTAGTATAGTGACAAAAATAGAGCAACAATTTATGGCACACAGTTAAGGTCTCATGCCAGCTATCCTAGCGTAGGTAGCAGTTGCTGTTTATTTAAACCGTTTAAAGTTATTTAAGGTTATTTGAAAGTTTCCTTAGCTAGGCCACCAGGCAACGCCATTTGCTGCATAGCCTGAAAACAAAGTTTAATTTCTCAAAATCAGCTCACCAATAAAAGACAGTCTTGGGTTCAAAGTGAACCCAACCACTTGCCAATGATGTTAAATGGCCTGACATAGTCATTAAACAATCCTGAGAGAAATAATAAGACATTAATAGGGCAAGGGCTTACTCTGATATCAATGTAGTGAACCAAAAGGGGGCAAGTCCCTCCTCCCCCTTGCCCTTCTCCAAAACAGAATCTGGCGTGCTCACGCATTCCCACTCCAGTCGCGGCAGAAGATTGACGTTAATGTTACTAGGTTGCCAGGGGATGGATTAACAGTCTGACTTTGTCGTATTCACGACATTGACTTTCAGTGGGAGAGGGCACGTGGTGTTAGTGATTAGTCCGTCCTGTTGCTCCTTCCTTGCGTTATCGCTCAACTTCATGCTTGACCCCTGAGTTCCTCAGAAGCAAAGTGGCCTCAAAGGTCAGGCGTCATCACCTCTAGAAATTACACCCCTAACCCCCCCCCACCGCCCGCCCACCCTCCCCCCGTGCTCTTACCCCATCCCTCTGTCCTTGAAGAAGATATGTGGAGTGAAATGTCTGACCTGATGGATGATGTGTATTTATGACATGGTGCACTTCCACGGGTCATTGTAAGAGTGAGAACCAATAGTCTGTAATGTCATGATAAAGCATGGTCCAAAAGTAGTTTTTCTTTAATGATAATATCTGAAGTGTTTGCATGTCGTGTAGGGAGAAGAGAACAGAGAGAAGGCAAAACAGGAAAGGGGTCGAAAGACAGAAAGAGGAAGTGAATCAGTGCTATGTTTAAAAAAAAACATTCAGAGCTTTGTGAAGAACTATTGTAACATTACCAGGTCTAATCATAGAAAGACACGCTCATGATCAAACTAAATGTTTTAAATGCTTAAAAGTCAGTGATTTTTACGGTCATTCTTGACTGAACGCCCTCGTGGAATTCCCCACCTGTGTCTGTGTGCCTGGGCCTGCTTGCTGACCTGCTAGACAGAAGTAGAAATTAGACCAGACGAAAAGAGGCCCCTTAAGGCCTCTCTCTCTCTCTCTCTCTCCCTCTCTCTCTCTCTCTCTCTCCCTCTCTCTCTCTCTCTCTCCCTCTCTCTCTCTCTCTCTCTCTCTCTCTCTCTCTCGCTCTTTCCCCCCCAGTCCTCTCTCACTCACTGTATGTGTGTGTGTGTGTGTTAAAGTAAAACCAAGGTTTCTAGAGTGTTCTAGATTTAGAACACTCTCACTTCTCATATGCAAAACGAAAAAATTAGATACACAGGAGCATTAAGGTTCCTACTGGCATTATCACTCACCATTGAGTAGTGGTAGCCGTAAGTATTCGTATTTGTGTG
>NC_045169.1:12168854-12226354 GCF_900700415.2 Clupea harengus
CTGTGTGAGTCTGAGCCCCCTGATTTAGTGTGTGTGTGTGTGTGTGTGTGTGTGTGTGTGTGTGTGTGTCGGGCGGCGTGTGTCTGTGGGCTTGTGTTCTTGTCTGTGTGAGTCTGAGCCCCCTGATTTTGTGTGTGTGGGAGAGCACTTTTTAAGAAACACTCAGAGAAACACAGGCAAGAGATGGAAGAGCAGGAGAGAGAGTGAGAGAGTGAGAGAGAGAGTGTGTGAGCGAGAGAGTGAGAGAGTGTGTGTGAGAGAGAGAGAGGGAGAGAGAGAGGGTGTGTGTGAGAGAGAGAGAGAGAGAGAGAGAGAGAGAATGTGAAATGGGGAAACCACAGGTCAACCGAACTCACAGAGGGGCCCACAGCAGCATGTCAGCACAAAGCGATCTGAGAGGGGTTGTGTGTGTGTGTGTGTGTGTGTGTGTGTGTGTGTGTGTGTGTGTGTGTGTGTGTGTGTGTGTGTGTGTGTGTGTGTGTGTGTGTGTGTGTGTGTGTGAGTGTGTGTGTAGTTCTGAGGGTATGTGGTGTGTGCGTAGTTGTGTATGTATGTGTGTGTGTGTATGTGTGTGTGTGTGTGTGTGTGTGTAGTTGTGTATGTATGTATGTGTGTGTGTGTGTGTGTATGTGTGTGTGTCTGCCAGGGGATGTGGCTTCCCCTCTCTTTGCATAATGTCCGCTGAGGGCAGCTAGATTTGCTTGGAGGGGGTCACAGAAGCCACTGCAGCAAGGTCAAGATATTGCATAAACATGTGTGTGTGTGTGTGTGTGTGTGTGTGTGTGTGTGTGTGTGTGTGTGTGTGTGTGTGTGTGTGTGTGTGTGTGTGTGTGTGTGTGTGTGTGTGTGTGTGTGTGTGTGTGTGTGTGTGTGTGTGTGTGTGTGCAAAACACATATAGAAGTTCTTCAGACTGTCTAGACAGTGGAACTCAGCAGAAGCGGCACTACTGTCACAATGCATCATTGTTCTAAAGGTGTGTCTGTTGGGTTGGGTGTGTGTGTGTGTGTTTATGAGTGTAGCTGAGGATAGGGCAGGGCAGAACTGCAGCATCTACAGGAACCATGATGAGGTTCCCCTGCAGAAACAGCATCTAAACAACAGTGTGTGTGTGTGTGTGTGTGTGTGTGTGTGTGTGTGTGTGTGTGTGTGTGTGTGTGTGTGTGTGTGTGTGTGTGTGTGTGTGTGTGTGTGTGTGTGTGTGTGTGTGTGTGTGTGTGTGTGTGTGTGTGTGTGTGCGCATGTTTGTTTGTTTGTTTGCTTGTTTGTCTGTTTGTTTGTTTGTTTGTTTGTTTGTTTGTGTGTCTCTGTGTGTGTGCATATTTTCTGTGTTTGCATCATTACTGGTATATTTTAGCTGGTATATCAGTTCATCCCAAACAATCCATAATATTGTGTACATATTTGAAGAGACGTGGCCATAACAAATACTGGAGCCACAGGCTGGTCAGAAAACAGTTTTTTGCTGTTGGGGCAGTTTTCCTCTGTCAGTCTCACGTGTGGTTTAGTCTTGTCTTTGTTGGAGGCAACCACAAAGCAAACACTGCCACCAGACACGCAGAGGCGCAACATTATGAGAAATGTACTAACATGTGCAGCTACGCAACTTTAAGATCTGAAGACATGAGAAAGAGAGAGAGAGAAAGAGAGAGAGAGAGAGAGAGAGAGAGAGAGAGAGAGAGAGAGAGAGAGAGAGAGAGAGAGAGAGAGAGAGAGAGCTCATATACGTCTACTGAAAGCCTGGGTCTCTGTCACTGATTCTAGACAAATTCAAATAATCCTGGTTTAAGGTGAAGTGCTCTCATGCTATACTGAAGGCTCTGAAGCATGCAGAATATCTGCCTATCATGAGACATTCTTTTAATAATGTTCTGCTCTGGTCATTTGACTTTGTCCAAACTAAATAAAGGCAGGTAGAAGACTGCACTTATTACAAAAACGACCTCTCATATTTTCTAACAAATGAGTTATACCTCAACTTTAAAAACCATCGTGTGGGGGTTGGGATGGGAAATTGGTGTTTTGCTTTACTTTCAGCGCTAGTGTCTATTTCGCACAAACTTGCTGTCGCTGCAGCGCGATGCTGTCCTGAGAAGCCGCGGAGACCTACCGCATCACTGCGACACTCTCGCCGCTGCGCTGTCTGAGAGCTCTCCCTTGTGGCCAAATTAGAGAGCTGCAACCTCTTATCGACAACTAAGTAAGGGGAGGTGAGATAGCGTTTTAAGAATAAATTACAGACCGTGGGCCAGCAGAAAACTCCCAACAGCAGCATTTTATCTTAAATAAGAGAACTGTGTTTCAAGAGTTAATCCCAAATGTTGCTTAAAAACGAAGAGGACTGAAGGACTAGTGCAGAATGTCTACGCCTCTAGGCAGGGGCGGAGATCCCATTTCATTGTAGGGGGGGACAATACATGGTCAAATTTCAGAGTGTAATTCCGGGGGGGGGACATGAAAAAATTGCTTTCACGAGAGCTAGCATAAACTGCTAAATACCGAATTCTCTTATCACATTTACAAACAGAAATTCGAAGTCATTTTAGAATTATCTAAACAGCATTAAATGTACTAACACGAAATATCTATTCACAGACAAATAAGTTCAAGAGAACTTGATGCTCAAAATAAGTTATAAAACAGCTCGACAGGGAATCGAACTAGCAACCTTTTAATTATAATACGACTTCTCTACCTCCTGCGCCAAAGCTGGGGCACACTCGCACACCATGAGGGGGGAAAAAAGGAAAAAGGGGGGAAGAAGAAAAGAGAGGAAAAAAGAGAGAAAAAAGGGAAAAGGAGGGGAAAAAAGAAGGCAGGGATTTTGTATGGCCTAATCCTCCATGAGTAAAGTTTTTTAATGTTGATGTACATCATAAATTATTTTTAAAACATTTAACTTCTGATTTTGTATGCATTACTATGAGAGCAGAGGTTCAGGTTCGAGTCCCACCGTTGGCAGAAATTGAGGTTTGCATTATTTCATGCAAAGCTCATTTTCATTATTGGAAATCACAATTTGTTTTCATATTACCTTTTATTAACCTTATATTAGTGAGATATGGATAATTCTACATTGAATATTTCAATACATATATGCATTTATGAGAGAAGACCCCAAAGTTCCCGGTTCGAGTCCCACCGTTAGCATAAATTTAGCTGTGCATTATTTACTGCAAAGTTCAATTTTTACTGGAAATCACAATTTGTTTGCATATTACTTTTAATTTACCTTATATTAGTGAGATATTTATAAATCTACATTGAATATTTCAATGCAAGTTAATGTACAGTTATGTGTGAGGTACTTTAATTGTTTCACAAAATATTTGTGTTCCAATTAATACGTCCTTCTATTCACAAAAGAACAATGTATAAATCTTTGTTGTAAACAAACTTTTATTTGCAATAACAAATTCAACAACAACAACTATAGCATAATATATATATACAATATAATAATATATATCAGAAAACATATACAGAACTATATACAGAAAGTGTGAAACTGGGAGGGAAAGGGGTTGAGGGGCACTAAGCCTCTGGGGGGGGGGGACAATTTATTCAATTTATTCATTTATTTTTCATGCATTTTTTTTTTATCCTCCAACCACTGCTCCTTGGGAACAGCCTCTACAGAGGGGCAGTATATAATGTCCTTGTACTGGCTGTGTCCAGTCTCCGCTGTCCTGAACTGCCCGCATTTCTTGCACGTGTTGCGCAGAACACCGCAGGTCCGTTTTCGGACTGGAGCAGGAGCGGCAGAGGAGAGGCTGGCACCCAGAGCCTGTGGAGCAGCACCCAGCACAGGCTCCTGTGAGGTCACTGGACCCAGCATGAACAGCTGAGGGCCCGAGGGTGGAGCAGGGAAGAGTTCTCGCTGGGGGCACGAGTTCACAGCCGCCGGTGCGACGGCGGACGATACCTTTCTCTTCACCTGTGCCTGGCCCATGGTGCTGCCAGCCTGGGGGTACTGGTGAACTGGGCCTGGTTGGGGGGGGTGCAGATGGTGGGCACACATTAGCAGGGAGGAGAGGGTCAGTCGCCACAGACAAGTGGCTGGGCAGGTCCAGTCCTTGCACCACCACGTTGCCCTGCCTCTACACCCTCTTGTTGTGCCACTGTACCAGGGTGGGTGGTGTGGCTCACGTCTACAGCAGCCCGTGAGAAAAGACAAAAACATGAGTGTGAATATGTATGACAGGGCACAGAGGGAAAGTAGTAAGACAATAAATATTCCTGACCTGCTGGTTGGTGCGGGCCAGAGAGAGCTGGTGCCTCAGCTCCACCAGATACTCTGCCATGCTGTCAACTCGGTCCATGCCTGGCACCCCAGAGTCATCCACAGCCTGAGAAAGAAAAAAAAACATAAAAACTGATGAGTGACACATTTTGTAAACAGATGTGGGACAAAATGCAGATACAGTGATTTTACTTCTTTACACACAATTATGAATGTACATAACCCAGACTCATCAGGAGAGGCTTGGACACCTGGCTGCAGCATGGTGGAAGCAGTCAGGGAGGAGCTTGGAGGCAGCAGCAGTCAGGTTCCCCACCCACCAGTTCCTGCAGCAGCCCCTCAATAAGGCTGATGGCGGCCTCCACGCCGCATGTCCTCCTGCAGCAGTACTGGCTCAACTCCCTCCTACTTATTCTCCTGTCCACCAGAAGATCAGTAAGGGCTAGCACCCTTCCTGCCTGAGCTGCTCCCTCGTCATCTGCCGCAACAGAGCGAGGTCCCCTGCATCCCACTCAAAGGTGCATGCAGACAGGCAGCCCATGAAGGTGTGGTAGAGCATCGGTGGTGGTGCCGCCGACAGCCCGCCTCCTCATGAAGTGCCAGGTGTACCTGGTCTGCAGCTTACTCGCCCCCTCACTCACGCAGCGGCCACAGTCCACGTATAGCAGGACTGGGGGTGGAACAGCTGCTTGGTGGTACCGCTCCATCACTCCATCCTGTCCAGTCCCAGCCCCTCCTGCACTGTCACGACACTGGTTAGGATCTAGCCAACCTCGTTGCCAATGGAGGTCATCCAAAGAGCTGTCCCCCTGCCACGGCCAGTCAGCTTCTTTGTGATCTGAAATTTGATAACAGTGATGTTTAATATTACGCACTTTTTTCCCTACAGCAGTAAGTGTATGTAGAATAAATACACAGCACACATTTATAATAACTGCTTATAATTTAAATCAATGTTATTAGCTAACTAACTAGAACCATACAACAGGTACAATAAGCAAATAGGTACAGTAGTCAACAAGTAAACACTGAATGTGAGCATGCTTTGAACAATACAGTGACACTGCAGCACATAAACATACACTATTGTACCGTTATCGTTATCAATAGCAATCATATTATGCATGATCAGTTACAGTAGTTGTATGATATACGAGAAACGACGCTTAACACCGCTGGTCAGGCGTCATACACAGATAGCAAGCTAACTAGATGGTTAGCTTACTGATACAAGCTTTCAACAACTACTTTAATCACTGCCAATACTCGGCCGTTTGGCTGTTTCAGCTCAGAGTAACATTATAGTAGTTACACATGGCTGTTTCCATTCATAACAATGTTGTAGTTATAAGACGTAGCATAATCTAGTTCATAATGTAACCGTTACATCGGTGCACGTATCTTTAGTGAAAGCGTTAACGTTAGTTAGGCTTGTCAATCAATACAATATGGAAATGAAACGTGTGTCCGTCTAAGAGAAAAATAAAAACATGTCATGGTTACTTACTTACTTACTTTGACTTTGACGAGTTGTCGTAGCTTCAGCCATCTTGAGGAGCTTGCGTCTGCGTAACTTGGCAACGTAACGTCACACAAGTTCAAGCCAAGTTCTCGAGTATGAAGAGAAGCGCCGCTATTGGCCCAGGTCCATTCTCGTTCCGCGGCTTGATTGGATACTGAAAATGGATTTGAAAGGCGAGGATTGGCCGACGAGACCCGAAGCTGGGGCACACTCGCACACCATGAAGCTGGGGCACACTCGCACACCATGAGGGGGGAAAAAACGAAAAAGGGGGAAGAAGAAAGAGAGGAAAAAGAGAGAAAAAAGGGAAAAGGAGGGGAAAAAAGAAGGCAGGGATTTTGTATGGCCTAATCCTCCATGAGTAAAGTTTTTTAATGTTGATGTACATCATAAATTATTTTTAAAACATTTAACTTCTGATTTTGTATGCATTACTATGAGAGCAGAGGTTTCAGGTTCGAGTCCCACCGTTGGCAGAAATTGAGGTTTGCATTATTCATGCAAAGCTCATTTTCATTATTGGAAATCACAATTTGTTTTCATATTACCTTTTATTAACCTTATATTAGTGAGATATGGATAATTCTACATTGAATATTTCAATACATATATGCATTTATGAGAGAAGACCCCAAAGTTCCCGGTTCGAGTCCACCGTTAGCATAAATTTAGCTGTGCATTATTTACTGCAAAGTTCAATTTTTACTGGAAATCACAATTTGTTTGCATATTACTTTTAATTTACCTTATATTAGTGAGATATTTATAAATCTACATTGAATATTTCAATGCAAGTTAATGTACAGTTATGTGTGAGGTACTTTAATTGTTTCACAAAATATTTGTGTTCCAATTAATACGTCCTTCTATTCACAAAAGAACAATGTATAAATCTTTGTTGTAAACAAACTTTTTATTTGCAATAACAAATTCAACAACAACAACTATAGCATAATATATATATACAATATAATAATATATATCAGAAAACATATACAGAACTATATACAGAAAGTGTGAAACTGGGAGGGAAAGGGGTTGAGGGGCACTAAGCCTCTGGGGGGGGGGGGGACAATTTATTCAATTTATTCATTTATTTTTCATGCATTTTTTTTTATCCTCCAACCACTGCTCCTTGGGAACAGCCTCTACAGAGGGGCAGTATATAATGTCCTTGTACTGGCTGTGTCCAGTCTCCGCTGTCCTGAACTGCCCGCATTTCTTGCACGTGTTGCGCAGAACACCGCAGGTCCGTTTTCGGACTGGAGCAGGAGCGGCAGAGGAGAGGCTGGCACCCAGAGCCTGTGGAGCAGCACCCAGCACAGGCTCCTGTGAGGTCACTGGACCCAGCATGAACAGCTGAGGGCCCGAGGGTGGAGCAGGGAAGAGTTCTCGCTGGGGGCACGAGTTCACAGCCGCCGGTGCGACGGCGGACGATACCTTTCTCTTCACCTGTGCCTGGCCCATGGTGCTGCCAGCCTGGGGGTACTGGTGAACTGGGCCTGGTTGGGGGGGGGTGCAGATGGTGGGCACACATTAGCAGGGAGGAGAGGGTCAGTCGCCACAGACAAGTGGCTGGGCAGGTCCAGTCCTTGCACCACCACGTTGCCCTGCCTCTACACCCTCTTGTTGTGCCACTGTACCAGGGTGGGTGGTGTGGCTCACGTCTACAGCAGCCCGTGAGAAAAGACAAAAACATGAGTGTGAATATGTATGACAGGGCACAGAGGGAAAGTAGTAAGACAATAAATATTCCTGACCTGCTGGTTGGTGCGGGCCAGAGAGAGCTGGTGCCTCAGCTCCACCAGATACTCTGCCATGCTGTCAACTCGGTCCATGCCTGGCACCCCAGAGTCATCCACAGCCTGAGAAAGAAAAAAAAACATAAAAACTGATGAGTGACACATTTTGTAAACAGATGTGGGACAAAATGCAGATACAGTGATTTTACTTCTTTACACACAATTATGAATGTACATAACCCAGACTCATCAGGAGAGGCTTGGACACCTGGCTGCAGCATGGTGGAAGCAGTCAGGGAGGAGCTTGGAGGCAGCAGCAGTCAGGTTCCCCACCCACCAGTTCCTGCAGCAGCCCCTCAATAAGGCTGATGGCGGCCTCCACGCCGCATGTCCTCCTGCAGCAGTACTGGCTCAACTCCCTCCTACTTATTCTCCTGTCCACCAGAAGATCAGTAAGGGCTAGCACCCCTTCCTGCCTGAGCTGCTCCCTCGTCATCTGCCGCAACAGAGCGAGGTCCCCTGCATCCCACTCAAAGGTGCATGCAGACAGGCAGCCCATGAAGGTGTGGTAGAGCATCGGTGGTGGTGCCGCCGACAGCCCGCCTCCTCATGAAGTGCCAGGTGTACCTGGTCTGCAGCTTACTCGCCCCCTCACTCACGCAGCGGCCACAGTCCACGTATAGCAGGACTGGGGGTGGAACAGCTGCTTGGTGGTACCGCTCCATCACTCCATCCTGTCCAGTCCCAGCCCCTCCTGCACTGTCACGACACTGGTTAGG
Organism: Clupea harengus; assembly: GCF_900700415.2. Lineage (NCBI taxonomy): Eukaryota > Metazoa > Chordata > Actinopteri > Clupeiformes > Clupeidae > Clupea > Clupea harengus. Next base: position 12,177,139 of record NC_045169.1, read on the forward strand.
ATCTAGCCAACCTCGTTGCCAATGGAGGTCATCCAAAGAGCTGTCCCCCTGCCACGGCCAGTCAGCTTCTTTGTGATCTGAAATTTGATAACAGTGATGTTTAATATTACGCACTTTTTTTTCCCTACAGCAGTAAGTGTATGTAGAATAAATACACAGCACACATTTATAATAACTGCTTATAATTTAAATCAATGTTATTAGCTAACTAACTAGAACCATACAACAGGTACAATAAGCAAATAGGTACAGTAGTCAACAAGTAAACACTGAATGTGAGCATGCTTTGAACAATACAGTGACACTGCAGCACATAAACATACACTATTGTACCGTTATCGTTATCAATAGCAATCATATTATGCATGATCAGTTACAGTAGTTGTATGATATACGAGAAACGACGCTTAACACCGCTGGTCAGGCGTCATACACAGATAGCAAGCTAACTAGATGGTTAGCTTACTGATACAAGCTTTCAACAACTACTTTAATCACTGCCAATACTCGGCCGTTTGGCTGTTTCAGCTCAGAGTAACATTATAGTAGTTACACATGGCTGTTTCCATTCATAACAATGTTGTAGTTATAAGACGTAGCATAATCTAGTTCATAATGTAACCGTTACATCGGTGCACGTATCTTTAGTGAAAGCGTTAACGTTAGTTAGGCTTGTCAATCAATACAATATGGAAATGAAACGTGTGTCCGTCTAAGAGAAAAATAAAAACATGTCATGGTTACTTACTTACTTACTTTGACTTTGACGAGTTGTCGTAGCTTCAGCCATCTTGAGGAGCTTGCGTCTGCGTAACTTGGCAACGTAACGTCACACAAGTTCAAGCCAAGTTCTCGAGTATGAAGAGAAGCGCCGCTATTGGCCCAGGTCCATTCTCGTTCCGCGGCTTGATTGGATACTGAAAATGGATTTGAAAGGCGAGGATTGGCCGACGAGACCCGAAGCTGGGGCACACTCGCACACCATGAGGGGGGAAAAAACGAAAAAGGGGGGAAGAAGAAAAGAGAGGAAAAAAGAGAGAAAAAAGGGAAAAGGAGGGGAAAAAAGAAGGCAGGGATTTTGTATGGCCTAATCCTCCATGAGTAAAGTTTTTTAATGTTGATGTACATCATAAATTATTTTTAAAACATTTAACTTCTGATTTTGTATGCATTACTATGAGAGCAGAGGTTTCAGGTTCGAGTCCCACCGTTGGCAGAAATTGAGGTTTGCATTATTTCATGCAAAGCTCATTTTCATTATTGGAAATCACAATTTGTTTCATATTACCTTTTATTAACCTTATATTAGTGAGATATGGATAATTCTACATTGAATATTTCAATACATATATGCATTTATGAGAGAAGACCCCAAAGTTCCCGGTTCGAGTCCCACCGTTAGCATAAATTTAGCTGTGCATTATTTACTGCAAAGTTCAATTTTTACTGGAAATCACAATTTGTTTGCATATTACTTTTAATTTACCTTATATTAGTGAGATATTTATAAATCTACATTGAATATTTCAATGCAAGTTAATGTACAGTTATGTGTGAGGTACTTTAATTGTTTCACAAAATATTTGTGTTCCAATTAATACGTCCTTCTATTCACAAAAGAACAATGTATAAATCTTTGTTGTAAACAAACTTTTATTTGCAATAACAAATTCAACAACAACAACTATAGCATAATATATATATACAATATAATAATATATATCAGAAAACATATACAGAACTATATACAGAAAGTGTGAAACTGGGAGGGAAAGGGGTTGAGGGGCACTAAGCCTCTGTGGGGGGGGGGACAATTTATTCAATTTATTCATTTATTTTTCATGCATTTTTTTTTATCCTCCAACCACTGCTCCTTGGGAACAGCCTCTACAGAGGGGCAGTATATAATGTCCTTGTACTGGCTGTGTCCAGTCTCCGCTGTCCTGAACTGCCCGCATTTCTTGCACGTGTTGCGCAGAACACCGCAGGTCCGTTTTCGGACTGGAGCAGGAGCGGCAGAGGAGAGGCTGGCACCCAGAGCCTGTGGAGCAGCACCCAGCACAGGCTCCTGTGAGGTCACTGGACCCAGCATGAACAGCTGAGGGCCCGAGGGTGGAGCAGGGAAGAGTTCTCGCTGGGGGCACGAGTTCACAGCCGCCGGTGCGACGGCGGACGATACCTTTCTCTTCACCTGTGCCTGGCCCATGGTGCTGCCAGCCTGGGGGTACTGGTGAACTGGGCCTGGTTGGGGGGGGGTGCAGATGGTGGGCACACATTAGCAGGGAGGAGAGGGTCAGTCGCCACAGACAAGTGGCTGGGCAGGTCCAGTCCTTGCACCACCACGTTGCCCTGCCTCTACACCCTCTTGTTGTGCCACTGTACCAGGGTGGGTGGTGTGGCTCACGTCTACAGCAGCCCGTGAGAAAAGACAAAAACATGAGTGTGAATATGTATGACAGGGCACAGAGGGAAAGTAGTAAGACAATAAATATTCCTGACCTGCTGGTTGGTGCGGGCCAGAGAGAGCTGGTGCCTCAGCTCCACCAGATACTCTGCCATGCTGTCAACTCGGTCCATGCCTGGCACCCCAGAGTCATCCACAGCCTGAGAAAGAAAAAAAACATAAAAACTGATGAGTGACACATTTTGTAAACAGATGTGGGACAAAATGCAGATACAGTGATTTTACTTCTTTACACACAATTATGAATGTACATAACCCAGACTCATCAGGAGAGGCTTGGACACCTGGCTGCAGCATGGTGGAAGCAGTCAGGGAGGAGCTTGGAGGCAGCAGCAGTCAGGTTCCCCACCCACCAGTTCCTGCAGCAGCCCCTCAATAAGGCTGATGGCGGCCTCCACGCCGCATGTCCTCCTGCAGCAGTACTGGCTCAACTCCCTCCTACTTATTCTCCTGTCCACCAGAAGATCAGTAAGGGCTAGCACCCCTTCCTGCCTGAGCTGCTCCCTCGTCATCTGCCGCAACAGAGCGAGGTCCCCTGCATCCCACTCAAAGGTGCATGCAGACAGGCAGCCCATGAAGGTGTGGTAGAGCATCGGTGGTGGTGCCGCCGACAGCCCGCCTCCTCATGAAGTGCCAGGTGTACCTGGTCTGCAGCTTACTCGCCCCCTCACTCACGCAGCGGCCACAGTCCACGTATAGCAGGACTGGGGGTGGAACAGCTGCTTGGTGGTACCGCTCCATCACTCCATCCTGTCCAGTCCCAGCCCCTCCTGCACTGTCACGACACTGGTTAGGATCTAGCCAACCTCGTTGCCAATGGAGGTCATCCAAAGAGCTGTCCCCCTGCCACGGCCAGTCAGCTTCTTTGTGATCTGAAATTTGATAACAGTGATGTTTAATATTACGCACTTTTTTTCCCTACAGCAGTAAGTGTATGTAGAATAAATACACAGCACACATTTATAATAACTGCTTATAATTTAAATCAATGTTATTAGCTAACTAACTAGAACCATACAACAGGTACAATAAGCAAATAGGTACAGTAGTCAACAAGTAAACACTGAATGTGAGCATGCTTTGAACAATACAGTGACACTGCAGCACATAAACATACACTATTGTACCGTTATCGTTATCAATAGCAATCATATTATGCATGATCAGTTACAGTAGTTGTATGATATACGAGAAACGACGCTTAACACCGCTGGTCAGGCGTCATACACAGATAGCAAGCTAACTAGATGGTTAGCTTACTGATACAAGCTTTCAACAACTACTTTAATCACTGCCAATACTCGGCCGTTTGGCTGTTTCAGCTCAGAGTAACATTATAGTAGTTACACATGGCTGTTTCCATTCATAACAATGTTGTAGTTATAAGACGTAGCATAATCTAGTTCATAATGTAACCGTTACATCGGTGCACGTATCTTTAGTGAAAGCGTTAACGTTAGTTAGGCTTGTCAATCAATACAATATGGAAATGAAACGTGTGTCCGTCTAAGAGAAAAATAAAAACATGTCATGGTTACTTACTTACTTACTTTGACTTTGACGAGTTGTCGTAGCTTCAGCCATCTTGAGGAGCTTGCGTCTGCGTAACTTGGCAACGTAACGTCACACAAGTTCAAGCCAAGTTCTCGAGTATGAAGAGAAGCGCCGCTATTGGCCCAGGTCCATTCTCGTTCCGCGGCTTGATTGGATACTGAAAATGGATTTGAAAGGCGAGGATTGGCCGACGAGACCCGAAGTAGCACCAAAGCTCACTGTCACTCCATATTACGAAAGCTGGGGCACACTCGCACACCATGAGGGGGGAAAAAACGAAAAAGGGGGGAAGAAGAAAAGAGAGGAAAAAAGAGAGAAAAAAGGGAAAAGGAGGGGAAAAAAGAAGGCAGGGATTTTGTATGGCCTAATCCTCCATGAGTAAAGTTTTTTAATGTTGATGTACATCATAAATTATTTTTAAAACATTTAACTTCTGATTTTGTATGCATTACTATGAGAGCAGAGGTTTCAGGTTCGAGTCCCACCGTTGGCAGAAATTGAGGTTTGCATTATTTCATGCAAAGCTCATTTTCATTATTGGAAATCACAATTTGTTTTCATATTACCTTTTATTAACCTTATATTAGTGAGATATGGATAATTCTACATTGAATATTTCAATACATATATGCATTTATGAGAGAAGACCCCAAAGTTCCCGGTTCGAGTCCCACCGTTAGCATAAATTTAGCTGTGCATTATTTACTGCAAAGTTCAATTTTTACTGGAAATCACAATTTGTTTGCATATTACTTTTAATTTACCTTATATTAGTGAGATATTTATAAATCTACATTGAATATTTCAATGCAAGTTAATGTACAGTTATGTGTGAGGTACTTTAATTGTTTCACAAAATATTTGTGTTCCAATTAATACGTCCTTCTATTCACAAAAGAACAATGTATAAATCTTTGTTGTAAACAAACTTTTATTTGCAATAACAAATTCAACAACAACAACTATAGCATAATATATATATACAATATAATAATATATATCAGAAAACATATACAGAACTATATACAGAAAGTGTGAAACTGGGAGGGAAAGGGGTTGAGGGGCACTAAGCCTCTGGGGGGGGGGGGACAATTTATTCAATTTATTCATTTATTTTTCATGCATTTTTTTTTTATCCTCCAACCACTGCTCCTTGGGAACAGCCTCTACAGAGGGGCAGTATATAATGTCCTTGTACTGGCTGTGTCCAGTCTCCGCTGTCCTGAACTGCCCGCATTTCTTGCACGTGTTGCGCAGAACACCGCAGGTCCGTTTTCGGACTGGAGCAGGAGCGGCAGAGGAGAGGCTGGCACCCAGAGCCTGTGGAGCAGCACCCAGCACAGGCTCCTGTGAGGTCACTGGACCCAGCATGAACAGCTGAGGGCCCGAGGGTGGAGCAGGGAAGAGTTCTCGCTGGGGGCACGAGTTCACAGCCGCCGGTGCGACGGCGGACGATACCTTTCTCTTCACCTGTGCCTGGCCCATGGTGCTGCCAGCCTGGGGGTACTGGTGAACTGGGCCTGGTTGGGGGGGGGGTGCAGATGGTGGGCACACATTAGCAGGGAGGAGAGGGTCAGTCGCCACAGACAAGTGGCTGGGCAGGTCCAGTCCTTGCACCACCACGTTGCCCTGCCTCTACACCCTCTTGTTGTGCCACTGTACCAGGGTGGGTGGTGTGGCTCACGTCTACAGCAGCCCGTGAGAAAAGACAAAAACATGAGTGTGAATATGTATGACAGGGCACAGAGGGAAAGTAGTAAGACAATAAATATTCCTGACCTGCTGGTTGGTGCGGGCCAGAGAGAGCTGGTGCCTCAGCTCCACCAGATACTCTGCCATGCTGTCAACTCGGTCCATGCCTGGCACCCCAGAGTCATCCACAGCCTGAGAAAGAAAAAAAACATAAAAACTGATGAGTGACACATTTTGTAAACAGATGTGGGACAAAATGCAGATACAGTGATTTTACTTCTTTACACACAATTATGAATGTACATAACCCAGACTCATCAGGAGAGGCTTGGACACCTGGCTGCAGCATGGTGGAAGCAGTCAGGGAGGAGCTTGGAGGCAGCAGCAGTCAGGTTCCCCACCCACCAGTTCCTGCAGCAGCCCCTCAATAAGGCTGATGGCGGCCTCCACGCCGCATGTCCTCCTGCAGCAGTACTGGCTCAACTCCCTCCTACTTATTCTCCTGTCCACCAGAAGATCAGTAAGGGCTAGCACCCCTTCCTGCCTGAGCTGCTCCCTCGTCATCTGCCGCAACAGAGCGAGGTCCCCTGCATCCCACTCAAAGGTGCATGCAGACAGGCAGCCCATGAAGGTGTGGTAGAGCATCGGTGGTGGTGCCGCCGACAGCCCGCCTCCTCATGAAGTGCCAGGTGTACCTGGTCTGCAGCTTACTCGCCCCCTCACTCACGCAGCGGCCACAGTCCACGTATAGCAGGACTGGGGGTGGAACAGCTGCTTGGTGGTACCGCTCCATCACTCCATCCTGTCCAGTCCCAGCCCCTCCTGCACTGTCACGACACTGGTTAGGATCTAGCCAACCTCGTTGCCAATGGAGGTCATCCAAAGAGCTGTCCCCCTGCCACGGCCAGTCAGCTTCTTTGTGATCTGAAATTTGATAACAGTGATGTTTAATATTACGCACTTTTTTTCCCTACAGCAGTAAGTGTATGTAGAATAAATACACAGCACACATTTATAATAACTGCTTATAATTTAAATCAATGTTATTAGCTAACTAACTAGAACCATACAACAGGTACAATAAGCAAATAGGTACAGTAGTCAACAAGTAAACACTGAATGTGAGCATGCTTTGAACAATACAGTGACACTGCAGCACATAAACATACACTATTGTACCGTTATCGTTATCAATAGCAATCATATTATGCATGATCAGTTACAGTAGTTGTATGATATACGAGAAACGACGCTTAACACCGCTGGTCAGGCGTCATACACAGATAGCAAGCTAACTAGATGGTTAGCTTACTGATACAAGCTTTCAACAACTACTTTAATCACTGCCAATACTCGGCCGTTTGGCTGTTTCAGCTCAGAGTAACATTATAGTAGTTACACATGGCTGTTTCCATTCATAACAATGTTGTAGTTATAAGACGTAGCATAATCTAGTTCATAATGTAACCGTTACATCGGTGCACGTATCTTTAGTGAAAGCGTTAACGTTAGTTAGGCTTGTCAATCAATACAATATGGAAATGAAACGTGTGTCCGTCTAAGAGAAAAATAAAAACATGTCATGGTTACTTACTTACTTACTTTGACTTTGACGAGTTGTCGTAGCTTCAGCCATCTTGAGGAGCTTGCGTCTGCGTAACTTGGCAACGTAACGTCACACAAGTTCAAGCCAAGTTCTCGAGTATGAAGAGAAGCGCCGCTATTGGCCCAGGTCCATTCTCGTTCCGCGGCTTGATTGGATACTGAAAATGGATTTGAAAGGCGAGGATTGGCCGACGAGACCCGAAGTAGCACCAAAGCTCACTGTCACTCCATATTACGAAAGCTGGGGCACACTCGCACACCATGAAGCTGGGGCACACTCGCACACCATGAGGGGGGAAAAAACGAAAAAGGGGGGAAGAAGAAAAGAGAGGAAAAAAGAGAGAAAAAAGGGAAAAGGAGGGGAAAAAAGAAGGCAGGGATTTTGTATGGCCTAATCCTCCATGAGTAAAGTTTTTTAATGTTGATGTACATCATAAATTATTTTTAAAACATTTAACTTCTGATTTTGTATGCATTACTATGAGAGCAGAGGTTTCAGGTTCGAGTCCCACCGTTGGCAGAAATTGAGGTTTGCATTATTTCATGCAAAGCTCATTTTCATTATTGGAAATCACAATTTGTTTTCATATTACCTTTTATTAACCTTATATTAGTGAGATATGGATAATTCTACATTGAATATTTCAATACATATATGCATTTATGAGAGAAGACCCCAAAGTTCCCGGTTCGAGTCCCACCGTTAGCATAAATTTAGCTGTGCATTATTTACTGCAAAGTTCAATTTTTACTGGAAATCACAATTTGTTTGCATATTACTTTTAATTTACCTTATATTAGTGAGATATTTATAAATCTACATTGAATATTTCAATGCAAGTTAATGTACAGTTATGTGTGAGGTACTTTAATTGTTTCACAAAATATTTGTGTTCCAATTAATACGTCCTTCTATTCACAAAAGAACAATGTATAAATCTTTGTTGTAAACAAACTTTTATTTGCAATAACAAATTCAACAACAACAACTATAGCATAATATATATATACAATATAATAATATATATCAGAAAACATATACAGAACTATATACAGAAAGTGTGAAACTGGGAGGGAAAGGGGTTGAGGGGCACTAAGCCTCTGGGGGGGGGGGACAATTTATTCAATTTATTCATTTATTTTTCATGCATTTTTTTTTTATCCTCCAACCACTGCTCCTTGGGAACAGCCTCTACAGAGGGGCAGTATATAATGTCCTTGTACTGGCTGTGTCCAGTCTCCGCTGTCCTGAACTGCCCGCATTTCTTGCACGTGTTGCGCAGAACACCGCAGGTCCGTTTTCGGACTGGAGCAGGAGCGGCAGAGGAGAGGCTGGCACCCAGAGCCTGTGGAGCAGCACCCAGCACAGGCTCCTGTGAGGTCACTGGACCCAGCATGAACAGCTGAGGGCCCGAGGGTGGAGCAGGGAAGAGTTCTCGCTGGGGGCACGAGTTCACAGCCGCCGGTGCGACGGCGGACGATACCTTTCTCTTCACCTGTGCCTGGCCCATGGTGCTGCCAGCCTGGGGGTACTGGTGAACTGGGCCTGGTTGGGGGGGGTGCAGATGGTGGGCACACATTAGCAGGGAGGAGAGGGTCAGTCGCCACAGACAAGTGGCTGGGCAGGTCCAGTCCTTGCACCACCACGTTGCCCTGCCTCTACACCCTCTTGTTGTGCCACTGTACCAGGGTGGGTGGTGTGGCTCACGTCTACAGCAGCCCGTGAGAAAAGACAAAAACATGAGTGTGAATATGTATGACAGGGCACAGAGGGAAAGTAGTAAGACAATAAATATTCCTGACCTGCTGGTTGGTGCGGGCCAGAGAGAGCTGGTGCCTCAGCTCCACCAGATACTCTGCCATGCTGTCAACTCGGTCCATGCCTGGCACCCCAGAGTCATCCACAGCCTGAGAAAGAAAAAAAACATAAAAACTGATGAGTGACACATTTTGTAAACAGATGTGGGACAAAATGCAGATACAGTGATTTTACTTCTTTACACACAATTATGAATGTACATAACCCAGACTCATCAGGAGAGGCTTGGACACCTGGCTGCAGCATGGTGGAAGCAGTCAGGGAGGAGCTTGGAGGCAGCAGCAGTCAGGTTCCCCACCCACCAGTTCCTGCAGCAGCCCCTCAATAAGGCTGATGGCGGCCTCCACGCCGCATGTCCTCCTGCAGCAGTACTGGCTCAACTCCCTCCTACTTATTCTCCTGTCCACCAGAAGATCAGTAAGGGCTAGCACCCCTTCCTGCCTGAGCTGCTCCCTCGTCATCTGCCGCAACAGAGCGAGGTCCCCTGCATCCCACTCAAAGGTGCATGCAGACAGGCAGCCCATGAAGGTGTGGTAGAGCATCGGTGGTGGTGCCGCCGACAGCCCGCCTCCTCATGAAGTGCCAGGTGTACCTGGTCTGCAGCTTACTCGCCCCCTCACTCACGCAGCGGCCACAGTCCACGTATAGCAGGACTGGGGGTGGAACAGCTGCTTGGTGGTACCGCTCCATCACTCCATCCTGTCCAGTCCCAGCCCCTCCTGCACTGTCACGACACTGGTTAGGATCTAGCCAACCTCGTTGCCAATGGAGGTCATCCAAAGAGCTGTCCCCCTGCCACGGCCAGTCAGCTTCTTTGTGATCTGAAATTTGATAACAGTGATGTTTAATATTACGCACTTTTTTTCCCTACAGCAGTAAGTGTATGTAGAATAAATACACAGCACACATTTATAATAACTGCTTATAATTTAAATCAATGTTATTAGCTAACTAACTAGAACCATACAACAGGTACAATAAGCAAATAGGTACAGTAGTCAACAAGTAAACACTGAATGTGAGCATGCTTTGAACAATACAGTGACACTGCAGCACATAAACATACACTATTGTACCGTTATCGTTATCAATAGCAATCATATTATGCATGATCAGTTACAGTAGTTGTATGATATACGAGAAACGACGCTTAACACCGCTGGTCAGGCGTCATACACAGATAGCAAGCTAACTAGATGGTTAGCTTACTGATACAAGCTTTCAACAACTACTTTAATCACTGCCAATACTCGGCCGTTTGGCTGTTTCAGCTCAGAGTAACATTATAGTAGTTACACATGGCTGTTTCCATTCATAACAATGTTGTAGTTATAAGACGTAGCATAATCTAGTTCATAATGTAACCGTTACATCGGTGCACGTATCTTTAGTGAAAGCGTTAACGTTAGTTAGGCTTGTCAATCAATACAATATGGAAATGAAACGTGTGTCCGTCTAAGAGAAAAATAAAAACATGTCATGGTTACTTACTTACTTACTTTGACTTTGACGAGTTGTCGTAGCTTCAGCCATCTTGAGGAGCTTGCGTCTGCGTAACTTGGCAACGTAACGTCACACAAGTTCAAGCCAAGTTCTCGAGTATGAAGAGAAGCGCCGCTATTGGCCCAGGTCCATTCTCGTTCCGCGGCTTGATTGGATACTGAAAATGGATTTGAAAGGCGAGGATTGGCCGACGAGACCCGAAGTAGCACCAAAGCTCACTGTCACTCCATATTACGATACCAGCATAGTTCATGGACCGCAGAAAAAGATGACATTAATTTAACTTCAGATAATTTAACAAATCTGGAGAGGCACTGAGATGTAGACCTGGGTCAAAGACAAAACTTGGTTTTCAAGCCTCAAAAATATAAAAGTATTCAACAACTCAAAACTTTTAGTTTTTTCTGGACATTAGAGTGTATTTTCTTGAATCCTTATATTTTCTGAGCAAAAAATAGCAGACAATACACATTTTTATTCTGATTTCTAGAAGACGATCCCTAAATTGTCCTTCAGTGTAATAACATTTTAAATACAAAAAAATCCTGTCAGGCATAAGAACATTAAGAGGATGTATATGGTTAATTAAAAGACTATATTTAATGACTGCACTGCCATTCCAAAATACTAATTAATTGTAATTTGAAATATTTACACTTTGCAAATATCCTTCCAACCAGCCAAGTTGTACCCATTCGCTAGCAAGTAGTTTTTGCACCAAAGTGAATTCTGTTTAAAAATACAATATTATTTAGTGTAGTTGTGTATTCTTGTTAATATTTTAATAAACAAAAGTCATTATTAGCATTTTACTTATGTTTTATGTTATATATGCATTACACTGAATGACCACAATGTATTACCCTGAATGACGTTTTGTCAAAAAGGCATTATGCCATGCCACTATCAACACTACTGTTGTTATGATATTATTATCATAAGACTAAACTAGTTACATGACGAGTAAATGACGCAGAAGCAGATATTGCCAAAGAACAAGCATTTTTACTCAACAATTCTCTTCTGAAACGGTGCAGCCAAAACTCAACATGTAACAAACACCACAATAAAATCTGAAACACAATAATCGATATAATTTAATTATGACCTCATATGAGGTACTAAATCTTAAAAATGGAGAACATAGTAAAAACATTGGCCCTCATTCTCGAACATTTTCTGAAGTTTCTTCTGAAATGTTTCTTACGGGCTTCGGAAAAACAACGTAAGCAAAAGACATCCGCCAAATTCATGCACGCTTGAAAATGTGGTCCTACGCAGCAGAAGTTTTCTGGGCTGTGCTCCCCCGGAAGAGTTTTCTTAAATTGAAAGCGCGTTCTCGTGCTCCTGAATTTGCATACATACACGCCCTGCCAGCTCCTTATAAGGGCACGCAACCGTAGTGACGTGTGCAGTCGGAATCGACCGAATCTACACGAAAGCAACTCGTAAACGAGTCATGTCAAAGCAGAAAGCGATCACCCTCGAGTAAACGCAGATCTAACTTCAACTATATATGTCTATGACTTGAACGGTGCAGAGATGGACTGTTGCAGGATGTAGATGTGTCCATTCTATTCCACTATAGCTATATCAACGTAATTGAGTTTAGTGCTTATTTATGTATTCACTTACATTTGCAGTGTTCGTGTACATTACATTTAGTCATTTAGCAGACAATTTTGTCCAAAGCGACGTACAAGGGATAGAACAGTCAAGCTACGAGCAATAGAGACCTAGTGTAACAATAAATACTACTTTACATAAGAAATAGAAAAACGAAATAGGAAATAAAAACGAAGTGCAGGAATGTAACTGCTATAAGTGCAAGTTAAGCACTAGTCGAAGTGCCAGTTAGGAAGGGAGGTGCTCTCTGAAGAGTTGGGTCTTCAAAAGCTTCTTAAAGGTAGAGAGGGACGCGCCTGCTCTGGTAGTGCTAGGCAGTTCGTTCCACCAACGTGGAACTACTTGAAAATTCTGGATTGCCGTACTTGCACAGACGGCAGTGCCAAACGACGCTCACTAGACGAGCGCAGCATTCCGGTGTAGTGCTTTTATTTATTTTATGACATCACAGTGCCTCGTAGAATCATGACTATAGGCCTACATGTGAAACGTAATTGTTAATGATACTTTAATCCGAGGATCTGTAGAGTTGATGTGAACGCAATCACCAACGATTTCTCACAAATTCATTAACACGGAGAGTTTTCTTAAATGCGATTCCCCAAAAAACCACAAGATGGCCCACGGGGCCATCTTGTGGTTTTTTAAGGAATCGCATTTGAGAAAACTCTGGCCGAGTTACGACTGCTATTTCGAGTTCGGAAAGTCTTCTGAAGTTCAGAGCAAATCCCAGATGAGAAAACTTTCATGAATGCCAAATGTTGTCCTAAATCCAATTCCTCTTAAATTCCTCTTAAATTCTTCTTAACTGCGTTCGAGAATGAGGCCCATTGGTCTTATATTCACAAACTCTAGTGTTGGCACATTCACTTTAATCAATATTTAATTTAATTAAGGCCTTTACAGACAAACAGACAGTTTGTTGTCTAGGCTGGAACAGGAGCCTAGACAAAAGTCTACAATGTAGACAAAACATATTATCACTCACTTCAGATGAGGTAAAACTTAAAACTTAAAAACAACTACACAGAAAACTTCACCCAATCTGCACTAATTAGTTTGGACTGCCTCATTGTTAAAGGCTCTGGCTCAGACACAATAGCCTTTATGTCTGGTCGGAAGTAAAACACCTTGTCCGCGGTCTTCGGCCAAGCAAAGGCATTTTTTCCTACTGCACTCTGATGCATGCAGTTTACCTCCATTTCATTCCCTACGACCTGCACAACTTGCCCAACAAAGGGCTTGCTGTCATACATTACCACAACAAATTTCCCTGTTAGGTCCTCAGCATCTTCAATATCAGGAGAATAATTTTCAATTTCATTGTGGAATTGAATCTCCACTGATGGTCCACATTCGCATGGGCTTTTTTGTCGCGAGCAGAAGCAGGAAACTTCTCTGTGGTGGATTTTACCCGGCTCGGTTGATTCGATCTGGTGAATTTTAAATGTTCCCTTAACAGGTGGCAAATTATCTGGCACAGCCTCATCATAGCGGCTCACGTCAGTCTCACTGACCCAAAAGTGGCGGATGTTTGATGCCGTGCTTTGGAGGAGTTGGTAGAGGTCCTCTGGCTTCTGGATGTCGCCTCCCTTTTTTACATGGTCATCCGCAAGCCTCTTGATGGCACCCCCCACGCCATCTGGTGCTCCCTTACCATGGCATTTTTCAGAGAAGTTCCAGGTAAGTTTTTTGAACCCCAGCAGAATTGGAACAGTGCTCATGCAGTGCAGTGTGGTGATTGTGGGGTTCTCCTTCTTCAAGTCCTCCAGGACTGGCTTGAGATGAGCCCAGACTGATCTCTCATCATGGCGTAATGAATCTGATATGGTAGCGTAGGACTGATGGCTACCAGAAGTGTACGCTACAATTGTGTGGATGGTGGCTTGCTTCCGACTGCCACCAAAATTAAATGCCTGGATCTCCGTGGCCAATTTACATGCATAATTTTCTGAGAAGTCCATGTGGACGACAACTTCCTCCTCAGACAGAGTCTCCTTCAGGTGTCTGCACTGCTCAGCCTGATGGATCCAGTTATACTGGTGTGTTGCTAGGGCGTCAAGCTTGCTGTTAAACACTTTGACAAGCTCACTCCAGGTCCCAGATTTTTTTTTTTTTGCAAAGTGTGTTGTCTGCTTACCCCCGTCCTGTGTCTTCTCCCTCTCCCATTGTTCCCATACAATTTCTTGAGGTTCTTCGGGCAGCACAACTTGGATGTCATTATAGCAGCACTTGGGACACAGGCGGTACATGCATTTTTTAATCTTGGCATCACAGACAATTGCTGCTACCAGTTGTGAAATGCTCGATGTTTTGAGCAATCCTTTAAGTTTTAGTTTTTCCACCAGGACGCCCATGTTCTCATGGTGGATGCAAGCACATGTGTCCCTGTCACTTGCTTTTGGCTCAGTGATATGGAATGGCCTGAGTCGTAGGAACTGTCTGTAAGACATGGAGTCCTCTTTGGCCACCTCGGAGTTGTATACACAATGAAGTTCCTTCAGTGTATTTGAGAGAATGCGTCTCTGAAGTTTAACTTTGTTTTTTGTTATCGTATCTTTTCTTCCTGCAAGCTGTCTGCTGTTCTCATCTCGGCTAAGAAAACCAGATACTTTTTCTCGACGTGAGACCGACCTCTTTAGACTAATTTTCTTAAATTTTTTCTTTTTTGGTTGGACCTTTTTCTTTTCCCTTTGCAAATCCTTTCTTAGGTGTTCACTTCTTTTTTGTGATCGAGCCAGATGTTTCTTTAGTTGGAAAAGCTCTCTCTTCAGTGACTCATTTTGCTTCTTGAGTCTGTCCTGACTCCTTTGGGTTTTCCTTGCTTGTTCTGGGGTGGAGGAGGCCAGTGGCAATGGAACGGGCTCTGTTGGTGGAGACTGAGGCGGTGGGATGGGCTCTGTTGGTGGAGACTGAGGCGGTGGGATGGGCTCTGTTGGTGGAGACTGAGGCGGTGGGATGGGCTCTATTGGTGGAGACTGAGGCGGTGGGATGGGCTCTGTTGGTGGAGACTGAGGCCTAGGAATGGGTGCTGCTGGATGGAGTCTTGCAAGCGCTTCACAGGGAGGTTCCTCAAAGGACTCCGGTGTAATGTCCAGAACTGCTCTCACACATTTCTCTGCTACCCTGTGCTTTCTTTGGTTTCCCCGCCACTGTTTCCTCTTCTTCTGAGCTTCAGCATCTGATAAATTCCTGATTGGTGGGTGATCAGGATTTGCACCCAAGGCTGCTTGCTTTCTTCTCTGATAGCTTTCTCGTCTTTTTGCTAGAAGCTGTGCACGAGCTATTGGGTCTGCGTTTATCTTTTGTCTGTGCTTCGCAACCGCCGTTTTGTTGGAAGACATCTAGAAAAATCAATGAAAGTGATTTTAAAGTTTAAAAACATATAAATATTAAACACATTGTTTAGTAAAATGTAAATTTAATATTAGATAATAAGTCACAGTAACTGAATAATGATGTTTATAATAATAAAACTGTAATAATAATTATTATAATAATAATAATACTAATAATAATAATGCATTATTATATGTAATTATTATTATTGTTGTTGTTATTACTACATTACAACATTATTATTACTAGTATGAATGACACATAACAAAGAAACTGCATTACACTGAATGCCATAGCCATTACACTGAATGACAGCCATTACACTGAATGACATAGCCATTACACTGAATGACATTTTTATGCTTAAAACATATTTTACAGGCAAACAGTTAGCCACCTATATCAAACTACGTTTATTAACTAGCATGAACCTGCCCCTGACAGGACAGTGTCCTAGACTGTCTAGCTAGCTATCTTAACTGTGTTAATTACCGGCATGCGTGTGTTATCGGCAAACGTTCACGTTGTCATGCCAATCCATTAATAAACGTATGTATACTTGTGCATATCGATTGGAACTTCGTAAATGGAGTTTAGAAAAAAACTTCTTCTTTACATGTTCTTACTGCGTTCGAGAATGAGGTAAATCTCTTTACATATCGTGTATCATAGCGGCAGCGACAGGGGACAGAGTAGGAAACAGTCTGACAATCTGACCGTGTAGGCTACTGGGCTGATTAACTGAAACACGGAGCTGCCGGTAGCCCTGCCCGTTGGAAACAGCATGTGAACCAAACCACTTTGAGGAATAGGGGGAACATGATTTTTTCAACACTTAAAAAACACATTGTTTTACATCTATAATTAGCACCGCTTGTGTCGTCGTATTTTTATTTTAAAAAAAAAATTCAAAAAATGAAATTAAAATTTAAATTTCAATGATTGTTGGGGGGGACAACTTTATGGTAAGGACACGTCCCCCCCGTCCCCCCCGGGATCTCCGCCTATGCCTCTAGGAGAACATGCGTTTGCAACTTGCTCCTCGAAGGGCTGTTACACACCAAACGCGTTTCTAAAAACGCGACCCTAGCAAAACCATTGTTTCCTATGGTACTAGCGTTTTTAGGTGCGCTTAAAAGTTGAAATATTCTCAACTTTTCAGCAGAGGCTCATCAATGTCACACTCGGCCCAGGCAGGTTGCGCACGCAGCTCCGATTCATAGGCGCTGGGCAAAACAGCCTGGTGCCCCTGCGGCTGTTTTGCCCGCCGCACTTTGCCAAGGCGATTTTGAAGCGTATACGTTTTTAGAAACGCGTTTGGTGTGTTTCAGCCCTTACCTTGGTGTCAGCAAGTCTTATATGTGTGGCCCTCTTGATAATGGTGCTTTTGAGTGGATGACTTAAAGCACGCAAAGCGCAATCTTCACTGTAGCCTACTCTTCACTGCACCAAATAAAACATCAAGTTGATCAAATCATTGTGTGAGCTTTTGCTTATTTACCTATGTAGATATCTAGCTCTGTTTAGCCAATGTATATCGCAGATGCCCTATTGCTGTATCAAATTTGTTTCAGTCTGAAGAATAAAATACCCTTAATTGTCTTATATTAATACTGATTTTAGTTCAAAGTAAAAGCTGCGGATATTTTACTTTTGTCTCAAGTGCTGGGTATCTGGCCTTGACTTATGTTATGATAATATCTTGAGTTAGGAAATGCACGACTAACTGCGAGTTAACTAGAATCTTATGCATAGACACGTTTGTCATGCTCGTGTTCACATGGCATTGGCGAGTGGTGCTGCTAGTCGTATGTAACATATGATGTTACTAGAGCGTGTGTGGTTGCTGATTTTCTGAATTATGTCTCGGCTTCTCGATTTTCTGAGAAAATATTGTATCACTAGCCAATCAGAGAACAGAGCCCCAGAGTCGTGAGCCAATCAGCGACCCGGCGGGGAGTTCCCGGGCGGTCTGCTAACTTTCGCTGCAGGGTGAAAACAAAGGTGAAGTCGTCTCGCGGTACGGTGAATTCATTTCATGGAAAACCACGCAAGGTAACGTTTCTGTTGTGAACTGTGCTATCCCGTTATTTTTCAAGAGTTATTGAAAGAAGAATAGACTAGAAATATGTAAATCATTTGAAGTAACTCGAGCTATTGGACTCAATTGACATAGCCCTTGTGGAGGCAAAACGTGAATTGCTCGCTGTGTGTGTTTTATACATTAGCTATTCTGCTAAATGACGTAATCCGAAATTAATCAATTGTTAATGTTATCTTCATTACGTTTTATTTTTGCATCAGTTTCTTCCATGAAAGTGCATGTGTTGACTTTGTGCAGATGGACGGTGACGTTAGCATGAAACGTTTACGAGAAAGAATAGCTATGTGATTCCTTGATCTGAATAAGTCAAGGGTTAAGATTTGCCGTTGATTGGCAGGGTACCCGGAGGTTCATACCAGCAGCGATAGACTTTAAATAATATTTTTTATAAAAGCTGATATCTTAGCAAGCCTCTTTTTTTGTAGATAACTCTAAATCAGGAAGTAGCGTTTACATTTAGGCTGACATAGCATGCAAGTGCATGTCCCTGTTTTGATAGTTATCCAAGATAATGTTACTGTCTTGACAGTCAACAGTGTTCTTCTCTGTCTTCTTCGATCAGTATTCCCAAGCAGAGAATCATGGTTCAAGCCAAAGCCTGGATCCTCCCCAAGTACTTCGATGGCTTCCCCAAAGACAGCGACTTCGAGCTGAAAGTTGAGCAGCTGCCGGAGCCTAAAGACGGAGGTGTGTAACCTAATTCAAGAGACTGCAACCTTTTAAAGACAAGTTGCACCGCAAAATGCCAATTCCGAGGCCGTTAGCTGTGCCACTGCAGGTCCGTTATATAATGTGGTGTGTAATTGTGTGTTGCCGTGCAGAGATTCTCTTGGAGGCTGTGTATCTAAGTGTGGATCCTTACATGAGGTAAGCTTGTCAGGATATTCCCATCAAACCAGCGCTTTAGTCGGTAGGGGCATGAATCTCTTATACTGATATTGGTTTTACCATTTCACCACTAGTGGCTTCAGAGGATGTTAAAACTTGTCCATAATGTATCCCACCTGTTTGTTTACATGAGAGATGGACGGATGCTGTTTATAAGTTTAGGTTTTGATTAAGGGAAGAGGATATATAATTATTAACTAAATGTATCTGTCTCCCTCCCTTGTCTCTAGGCCTTTCAGTCGGGTGCGGATGAAAGAAGGAGATGTGATGATTGGAGCTCAAGTGGCCAAGTATGAAACATACACACACACACACACACACACACAAACACACGCAGACACACACAGACACACACACAAAACCAGAGCCGAGTGTTTCTTGTCTTCTGCATGTCAGATGTTGATGGGTCAGGATTCGAGCAAGCATCTGTGTGTCGTTAACAGCCCTGATGCCACATGATGTGGTTTGTTTGGCAGGGAGATCAGAGGGCCTTGCTGGTCAGTCACGCCCCAGTGTAGCGTGGGTAATGTGCGGGAACCGAGCCGCTGTAGTTGTTTATTGGTATAAAAAAAAAAACCTCCCACACACCTGCAGTTTCTCAAGAAATTATCTTGATGGAACATAAACACGTTGCCATGTGCTATTGATCACAGTACTCCTTTAATAGACTGAAGCTTTTGATCTCGGTCTGGCAAGACCTTATATCCTGTTTGTTAGAGAAGATGTCAACACCATATTTTTTGTAGTATTAAAATGTAAGAATAACTGAAAATAAAAAAAATTAAAACTGAACAAGACTGTACTTAAACTCAAACAGCAGTGAAACTCTTTCTGTACACAAAGACTCATACCAGTGGTATGCATATGCTACATGCTGTTTTCTTCTTACGCAACCACTGGAATGTGTGAGCGACTGATCGCATACACATATCATTGCCAACACCATATAAATCTGTGTAGCTTGAGGCGATGGCACTTCCTTTCCATGTAATTATATGTTATGAAATATGTGTGTTTTCTAACACTTCTCACGTCTTTGTCTCCTCCTCTGTAGGGTGGTCCAGAGCAGAAACCCCTTGTTCCCCGAGGGCTCTCACGTGATCAGTCGATCGGGCTGGAGGACGCACACCGTGTCCGACGGCACTGGCGTCATACTCCTGCTCTCTGATTGGCCAGCTGATGTGCCATACTCCCTGGCACTGGGCGCCATCGGCATGCCTGGGTAAGACTGGCATGAAACTAAAGCGAGATTGTGCTATCCATGTCTCTCTAAATCTCTATCTATCTATCTGTAGTATGTATAGTAAGCTGTAGATGACTGTCATCTGTGTTTTGGTTTGTCAGTTATTCCTCATCCGTCATTGGTCCCTTTCATCCACTAATGTATCCAGTCTCTCTTCTCACTTATTACTAATTCATACATCCATTTAGTCACAAGAAGGTCTGTCCTACCCCCACTTTGACGGCTGTTTGTTTTCCCCCGAGTCGCTTTGCAACGCAATCGTGCAACGTTACTTCCTATTGTTCACCGTAGTTCATTGTTTATCTGTTCGTCGATGCATACCTCTGTATATGCACTGATGTGCTCCCCCACCGGTCTGTTCGTGCTAAACCTTCACATGCACCATACTGTACCTCCTTGCATCCATCCAGTCACACGTTAGTCGACACACGCTTCACCCTTACCGGTCATGGGTGACTGGATGCTCATCCACCTTGTTTCTTATAAGAAGTTTTGAAAAAGATTTATCAATGGCCATCTAAACAATTTTTTGAATGATTTAGGCATGATGATTTGATCACTTGCACCTCTTTCAATAGCATTTAATTAGTATGTTAGCCCTGTTCACCAAGGGCGTGAGGATTGGTTATTTCAGTGCTAGAGTTTGTGATTGGTTATTTCAGTGCTAGAGTTTGTGATTGAATATCGTCAGTGCAGAAGTAATGCAATAGATGACAGCAAGGGAAAGGATTTCCACTGCATGAAACAAAGCAGACCCGAACATTCACCATCATTTAACTCACTTTTTTATGAACCACAGCTGCGTGTGTGTGTGTGTGTTTGAGTGTGTGTGTGTGTGTGTGTGTGTGAGTGAGTGAGTCCACATATGGCCTCCAGATGTTGCTGCAGAGTTAAATGAACTGTCTGCGATTGATGCGTAAACTTGAGATAATTTAACACAAAGATAAGAGGTCTCTGTTTAGCTTCCTGCCAGGCTTAAAATAAACACGGCACTTTCCAGTGCATCTGACCCAGCCAAACGAACATTTGCACCTGGTTGCGATTTGGTTGTTTGTTGTGATTGGTCGAATGTTTTGGCATTGAGAAGACTGATGTAGAGAAGATTGATGTAGAGCGTAAACAGGTAAAGGTCAGGTATTTAGCAGACGCTTTTATCCAAAGTGACTTAGGCCCCATGCAGACGGACTCTAGTTTGCCTGAACCCGGGTTCATTTTTCACACCTACCCACTTTTTACATCGCGTGCACATGAACCCAGTGAATCCGATTGACTCAGCTGTAGTACATCCCCCACGCCTGTTGGTGGCGCTTTGGTGCTACAGACAACTGAAGAAAACGGAGAAGAAGACAGGAGCATGCTATCAAAATAACATATGACAGTAGTTGAGCTCCAACTAGCAACGTTTAGCTTAGCCGCATAGCCTACATTTAATCTGCACAGTAACACGTTATGGTGGTTTATAAAATCAGTGGTAAGAGCAGACTGTAGGTTAAGCGAAAAATAATTATATTTGTTATTGATAATAAAGAGTTTAGAACAGTGCAACAAAGCAATGTGCAACATGACATGTCTGAGTTGTTTAAATGCCTGTGCTTTATGGAGATGCTGAGCTTGAGCAGGAGAGACCACAATGCAAGTGCTGTGGATCCTGAATGTTTCATGGTTTACAATTGCTTCCAATTTCATGGTTTTATTACTAACAACAAATGTAGGCTATTGTTGAGGGCTTTGTCCTTCACGTACTGTAGGCTACCTCTGAAGTAACGTTAACGCTAGCTAGTAGCTATCGCTATCGTTGTCTGACAGGACTAAAGCTAACGTAACATTCATCTGTTTTGAAACTTCCGTCTATAATAAAAAATATTTTCACGTCAGATTTGCTCATATAGGCTATTGCTGACACTTTTAAAAACAGTTTTTTGAAAAATGGTCTGATGCAAATAGATTAAACAGTGATAGATTAAAGTGTGGCTTGTTAATGTCATCCCTTTCCTAACAACAGATAGATAGATACATTTGTATTAATCCCGTTAGGGAAATTCACGTGGAAAAGGAGCAAGGTAATAGGACGAATATTTTTTTTTAAACTGGAGAGCTGTTATAACTGGCTGCCAAACTCACTGCGCCATGGCAAACTATTCAGTTATTAAATAATGCCGGTTGTGTCCGTTGTTCTGGCTGGTCTAATGATGCGATCACGTGGGGCAATCCGATTAGGTATGCGGATAGCGTGCAGACGAACACCAACAGCAATCGGATTCGGAGGTTACTCACTTTGGACCCCCGATTCGAGGGAGTGCGGATACAGTGTGCGGATACAGTGCGTTCGTCTGCACGATAGGGCTGTCCGGACTCGGGGTTCACCGGGTTCAGACAAACTAGAGTCCGTCTGCATGGCCTCTTACAGATAACCTGCAGTGACTCGAGTTGAACCCCCAGGGGACGTTAACCACTGCACCACCACACCCAGATGTGAAGTCAGCGCTGGTTGATGCAATCATGTTTTAGATTATGTAGTAATGTATTGTTAGTTTCAACATTTGAGGTGGAATTTTTGCAAACAGTGAGGGTTTGTTGGGTGAGGTGTTACTTGAATTTATAAATGTGCAAAATGTTTGTTGTGATAGATAAGTGGGCATCGTGTGTGTGTGTGTGTGTGTGTGTGTGTTTGTGTGTGTGTGTGTAAAGGATGCAATGTTAAATAACCATATATGTGTGTGAGAGAAAAGTTTTCAACATAAGACATGCGGGGATGGTCATGACATATCACTCATCATGCATATCACTCGCCAGGCTCACTGCCTTATATGGTCTGGAGGAGGTGTGTCAGCTCAAGGCCGGCGAGACGCTATTGGTCAACGCGGCGGCGGGTGCCGTGGGAATGGTGGTGGGGCAGATCGCCAAGCTGAAGGGCTGCCGTGTGATTGGCTCGGCAGGGAGCGACGCCAAGGTGGCCTACCTGAAGGAGCTGGGCTTCGACCAGGCCTTCAATTACAAGACTGTCCAGTCACTGGAGCAGGCCCTCAGAGAGGCGGCGCCAGAGGGATACGACTGCTACTTCGAGAATGTGAGTGTCTCTGTGTGCATGTGTGTGTATATTTACTAGTGTGTGTGTGTATGTGAGTGAGTGTATTTACTAATGTGTATATATGTGAGTAAGTGAGTGAGTGTATTTACTAGTGTGTACGTGTGTATATGTGTGCGTGCAACCCTAGTGAAAGTGATTGTGTGGAAACTAACATAGTTTGGTTTGTAACATCTTGTGGTTCCCTTGCTTAATTGAAAACATATCTGTGTGTGTGTGTGTGTGTGTGTGTGCACCCTGGCATGCCACAATGACCGGTCTCCAAATAAGACATCGAATTATTCTGGAGTCTGACATTCTGATGCAGTTTAGGACCTCAGTCTATTTCTGAAATGCAGGTGTGTGTGTGTGTGTGTGTGTGTGTTTGTGTAAAGGACCAGATTAACAAGTGTTTTTTTCTGTTGTTGTTTTTGCTTTAGGTTGGCGGTGCTTTCTCCAGTGTGGCCATCCCCTTGATGAAGCCCATGGGCCGCATCGCTGTGTGTGGAGCCATCTCTACTTACAACGACACCACTCCACAGACAGGTCTGCCTTTCTCTCTCTCTCTCCTATTTACTCTCTTTATTATGTCTCCCTTTTCCTCTCCCTAAATGTTTGTTCTCCAATTTGACTTAACCTGAACTAAGCTCCTTCTGTTAACTCCCTACATATATATGTGTGTGTGTGTGTGTGTGTGTGACAGGACCGTTCCCGCACCTGACGATGATCATGAATCAGATCCGTATGGAGGGCTTCCTTGTGGGTCGCTGGGAGCACAAGAACAAGGAGTCGCTGCGCCGTCTGCTCGTCTGGAAACAAGAGGCAAGTCGTCGGTCCATAACACAGACCACCAGAACTCATACAGGGCTCCCACGGTCCATAACACAGACCACCAGAACACATACAGGGAGTCGTTCGTCCATAACACAGACCACCAGAACTTATACAGGGAGTCGTCGGTCCATAACGCAGACCACCAGAACTCATACAGGGCTCCCACGGTCCATAACGCAGACCACCGGAACTAATACAGGGCTCCCACGGTCCATAACACAGACCACCAGAACTCATACAGGGCTCCCACGGTCCATAACGCAGACCACCGGAACTAATACAGGGCTCCCACGGTCCATAACACAGATCACTAGAACTCATACAGGGCTGCCACGGTCAGGGGAATCCTGGAAAAGTCATGGAATTCTAAAATCCCATTTTTCAGGCCTGAGAAAGTCATGAAATTCAGTAAATTCACTGGAAGTGTTGAAAAAGTAATTCAATATTTTGTCGTATGTAGATATAATGAAATTAATTGTTAGTGTACTCTTTCCTGGATAAATTTTTTGTTGTGCAAATTTCTGTAGCATTACACAGTTTCCACTTGAATTGACATAAGCTAACTAACATAGAAAAGGAACGGAAAAGGTTTCTGTTTAGCTTTTAACTCAAAAATCAGGCCCAACATGTGGAGTAAAGTACAACATTTTATTGATTCTAGGTTGCCAAATTTCATTAAACGTCCTTAGAAAAGTAATGGAAAAGGTTTTAAATGTTGTGAATCAAAATGGGTGGGAATCCTGCTAACAGTAACACTAAGTTTCAAAGGTAGTGTGTAGCTTTTAGTGTCCTCTATTAGTAGAAATGGAATGTTTTCGTTAGTTTAGAATGAGCCCTTCGTATCTAAATAGTGAGTGGCTCCTCTTCGACAGAGTTCGCCATGTTGCACCGTCATGTTTCTACGGACAAACCAAAACACTGGTTCGAGACGGGGCTTTTTCATTGACTATCACTACTACATCTGCATTTTTAGTCTAAGGTCAAGAGAATGTGTTCTTAATTCGGTCTTAACGACTGAAGTATTTACTGTTTTAATGGCCAATGATAACATGAAAAGCCTTTGGGCTTCGTGCCAACACTTCTGTCAGAACCTTTCACTTCTGCAGGATGTTTTGATGGCTCTGTCGATGACGTCTGTGTGGCTGACCACGGAGGTTTCAGTGCAGAGCCTGTGGGGGGAGTTCAGTTTTGTTTTTCATGAAAGCGTCTCTACTTTGGTTGGAAACAGTCGGGCAAAGGTCGAGTTTGAAGTGCCTGTTGAAGAAGAGCAGGCCTGTTGTTGGGTCTGTGTATTTTTGAGTGTCAATGGTTGCTAGACTGCTAGGCAGGAAACGGGGAGGCCTCTTGCACAACTCTTAAGTTCAGATTGCCCAGCTCGCTCTCTGTGAGCGGCTGCGGGAGCTTTTTGAGCTCTTTGGAAGGGCTGGTTTGGAAAGTTTGGGGAAGTTAAGGGAAAACGCTTTTTTTTCTTCCGCCTCCCTCATAAGGTTAAGAAGATGAGGGAGGTGGGTTTGTGTTGGGTTCAGCATGATTGGCCATTTGGAGATGTAGAAAAAATGAGTGATTGGAGAGGGGTTTGGTTCAACTGAATGCGTGATTGGAGAGGGGTTTGGTTCAACTGAATGAGTTACTGGAGAGGGGTTTGGTTCAACTGAATGAGTTATTGGAGAGGGGTTTGGTTCAACTGGTCCTGTGGAGGTTTTTAGGAGGAGGGGGTACAGGTGGGATTAAGATTGAATATGATTAAGATTGAATATGCTTATTACAAGTTGATAAATCAGATTGTTGGATTTAGCACTGGGGGCGTTGTGTGAAGTTGGAGAGGATGGGCAAGTAGCTTTTAAAATGTGAGTTTCTGAACAGCATTTTTGTAAAAGTCACACAGCCAGGGAAACCAGAAAGTCCCTACTGTGTTTAAAGTGCATTTAATAAACACACACTTTGCACATGTAATAAACAACTGCCCTCTTTGCCTCTCTCCACCTCCCCCCCCTCCCCCTCCTCTTCTTACCTCCTCTCTGCTTCTCCCTCTCCTTTTTTCCCTATTACTGTCCTTCCATTACATCTCCACCTGATCGCTCTGTATTCTTGTCTTCCTGTTCCTTTTCTCACACTCATTATCCCCTCCTGTCTTCCTCTCTCCTCTCCTCCCTCCTTCCCTCCTCTCTTTCGTCCTCTTAGGGGAAGCTGAAGTGTCCGGAGCACGTGACCAGCGGCTTTGAGAACATGCCAGCTGCCTTCATGGGCATGCTCCGTGGGGAGAACCTTGGCAAAGCCGTTGTTAAGGCCTGAGCCCACCCCCCTCATCCCACACTCCACCCTACCATTGCCCTGCCTGGGTGACAGACAGTGCTTGCAGCCAATCAGATGCTTCAAAAGCCACTTTGGAGCTGTTTGGACTAATGGAACCACCCGCCCCCGCTCAAGCGCTCAAAATCCCGTGCTGCCTTGAAGTGCCATTTGTCTTTATGTCCACCAGTAACTTGCGGTTCAGTTCAAGCAAGTCGGTCATCAAAAGAGGAACAGGACATTTCCCAACTCCCAACTCTTACACTTGCAGTAGCATTAATGACCGTATTAACAACAACAAATGTTTTTTATGAACTTCTTAGCCTTACCCTGATCGTCCCAAAGTAATCATAGATCATGGGTGTTTAAGCAGATATGTGAATTACACTAAGTGAGGGAGTGTGTTCCTGCTGGTTTGGACTGACACTGAAATGGCTCCTGTTTTTTGGGGAAATAAAGATTGATTTTTCTTACAAGTCTTGTAAAATGGTGTGTTTCTTTTTTAGTTTTTCAGTTTGAGGTTTGGCTAGAGGAGCTCTAGTGATTAACACTATTGTAAGCACTAAAACACAAGTTGTGTGTGTGTGTGGACACACAAGTGAAAGTACAAAAAAACAGAAAATAGGGAACAGGATATCTGAGCTGCCAGGAAATGCCCTGAATAGGCAGTGGGACACATTGAAGCGGCCCTTATTTATTTGACATTGCAGTGGAACCAAGACAACGGAGGTCCTTGGGAAGGAGCGCGAGCAAGCCATTTTAAAATGCAGTTTATTGAGACGCTCAAGCAGCTGACCATCACAGTAGGATTGGTGAACATACTTTCCTCACACAAATACATATGGTTTCTGACATTTTATGATTTAAAATCAGGTTAAAAAGTGAAATAATTGATCTTAATTCAGTGTAACAATCAATGTTGAAATAGTAGAAATCACTTGCTTCATTCTGATTAAACATGACTGCAGAAGCTTCCAGTAAGTCGCTCCTTACTCCAAGAGCACCTGGCTCTTCCCACAACGCTTTCGCAGCCCAAAGCAACCTCCTACGCTGTCTGCGCCCCCCTGGACTACATTACCCAGCTCCCCGTGCCTCCGCCAGTGCCTCCGCTGTTGCTTCCCGGTGCTGTCTTTCTCAGCAGGTCCCCCCTGGCTTTCGAAGGCGTTCTCCAGGATGGCGTAGCCCTGGGAGGTGTAACCCATGTCACGCCAGCTCAGCATATTTCCGAAGGGATAGCCCCAGCCCTGGTTGTAGGAGCGCAGGCCGGAGAGAGGGAGGACCTTGTCCCACATGTGAATGTCAGTCACCTGACCTTCGAACCCTGATAGAGTCATCGTAGCGGGGCCGTAGAAATTCTGTAAGGCAGAGATGACTGAAGTTAACTTGTTTACTGGATATTATGAATCTGCGTAAACCTGAGTGTGTACATGAACATGAGCCCATGTGTAAAACAATAAACACTGTCTGTTCAACAATCTGAACTAAATCACTCCTGCATCTACACAAATAGCAGTGGTGGAGGAAGTACTGAAGTTTAGTACTTAAGTAAAAGTACAAGTACCCAGGAAGATAAAAGTAAAAGTAAAAGTACTACATCAACAATCCTACTTAAGTAAAAGTAAAAAGTACTTACTTTTAAATTTACTTTAAGTATTAAAAGTAAAAGTACTCACGCAATGGGTTGTCTCTCAATGTCTAGGCTGTGCCATTTTGATAAAGAAATAGCTACTGGTAATCAATGCCTCTACAGATGTCACTACTAGCAATAATTATAAGCAACAACATTTGTTAATTGGAAAGGTTGGTGTACTTATTGTGCCTACCATCTGTAATACTGTTCACACTATATCTTAAAATTCTGCGGATGACAAGTTATCTACCAGGGATTATTTGCAAAGTTAATACCATTAAGCCAAACGAATAAAGACACCATGTGATATCTTTAAATCTTTTATTTAATTGTAAACGTGTAAAAAAGGGAAACATGGAACATGAAAAACAAATGTGATTGTAAAACTGGACAGAACAAGGCACGCTAGCTTGACATAGCTAACCTACCAGCTTTATCTTACCACTACGTTAAATATATAATGAAGGTCCAATCATGTTTTTTTGATGCTATTGCTGTATGTCAACATGCATTTCGCTAGATAACATTATAATATCATGTCAGTAAACAAATTAAATACATATATCAATATTCAAAAGTCAGGGACATTAACTTAGCATAGCCATCACCCTGCTTACCTCGATATGCTACTTTAAATTTGAGGGCGAATTATTGAAGGCTAGCAACTCCTTTTTTTGAGGGAGACAGGAAACGCATTGAAACCTCCAGGAGTCATTCTTGGGGCCTTTGAACTCGAACATATCTTTTAAATAGGGCCAAGGGTGGCTCATATCAGAGGGCTCAGTTCAGGCCGACTTTGGATCCATGTTGAATAGGCAGTAGTCAGGCTGAATGTTCAACTATAACAGGCAAAGCTACCGCTAGTGCTGCTGCCAAACGCGCACTCTGATATCATTGGAGTTGATAGAGCCACCTGATTGGTTTAAACTTCCAAAACAGCAACGCAATCCATAGTTTTGTGTAGGCAACATTTTGGCGAAACTATGTTCATAAAATGTAACGAGTAACAGCACATATTGTAGAAATGTAGCGGAGTAAAAGTATAGATAATAGCTAAAAAATGTAACGGAGTAAAAGTAAAAAGTATGCACTATTATTTTTACTTAAGTAAAGTACAGATACGTAAAAATGTACTTAAGTAAAGTAACGAAGTAAAAATACTTCGTTACATTCCACCACTGACAAATAGCCACTGCACATCAGAGAGGGGGAGAGAGAGAGAGAGAGATAAAGAGTGTTTTGTGCGTGAGAGATAAAAAGAAAGAAAGCGTGTGTATGTGAGGGAGAGAAATAAAGAGTGTGTGTGAGAGAGAGATAGTGTGTGTGAGAGAGAGAGAGGGTGTGTGTGTGTATGTGTGCCTCACCTGCCCCCTCCACATGCCTTTCCTGACACTCATCTTCCCATCCTTCCACATCTGGGTCATGCCTGTGTTTGAGTCCCAGGTCACGCACAGGCTGGTCCACGGCCAGAGCTTCCCAAACGAGGGGATCGCTGACACGGGCTGGAGGTTTTTGGATGCCTGGCCCACCGTCAGCTCGTACCCCGAGGGCATCGACCTCAGGGTGAGGGTGGCGCTGTTGCTCGTCGTCAAGGTGAATATGGCGGCACCCGGTGTGGCTTCCGCAATGATGCGGAGGCAGACGGTGAACGCATTGATGTTGCCGTAACGGAGGGGGCCACGGAACGTGACGACACTCCCGGACATCACGCTGAACATACGCCCAGTCAGGTCTGTGGACAGAAACACACACACTCACATACAAACATACATGTAGGCTACCCATGCATTCACTTATGTACAACAATTATACACACACACATACACACTTTTGGGAAACGCAAGGTCTGTGATAAGACACAACCAGACACAAATAAACATGCAAAAAACACGTGTGCTGAGGACTATACTAGTTTTGTGTGTGTTGCTTTTTTTTTTACCTTGGCCTGGGGAAGGGCTTGATGTCCAGTACCCCCCACGTGGGGTTGTCCAGTACCACTCACGTGTGGCTGTCCAGTCTGGTTTTTTAACAAAATAGATTGTATCATAGAAAACCTAAACCATAATATTACCCTCTAGCCATCATTACAGTTAGTTTAATAAACAGGTATTAACAAGAAAGGTAACTTTGAGGCGAACAAATGTGAGTGACTTACCTGGCCACCTGTGAGTGGTATATTGTTCATAAGGATTATCTGTGAGAAGAATCACAATTCAGATATTCACAAGCTGAGTCAGATCTCATCTTTGATGAAATGTTAAAAAAATGCCATTAATGCCCTCAGTGACCGCTGTCGGGTTGACATCTACACAAGGTTCCCATTTACATTGGCAACATTTGTAAACTTTTTCATGACTTTTCAAGGACCTTTAATGAAATTCCCATGACCCAAACCCCAAGCTGCCTCCTTTCACAACCTACAAGTACCCACAATTGCGTAGGAATCATTTAGTTCATATGTTGGGCCTGATTATTGAATGAAGATAAAACAACAACATGTTCCATCCCTTTTCTAGACTAATTAGGTCATAACTCAAGTGGAAAATGCGTCACGCTACAGAAACAAAACATTATCTACGAAAGAGTACAATAACAATTAACTCCATTATATCTACATACGACCAAATATTTCATTACTTTTTCAACGCTTCCAATGAATTTACTGATTTGCATGACTTTCCCACGCCGTCACTATAGCTAGGAGCCTACGCGCTAAAGCAACACAACAGAAGGCTGAATTAAAACTAAACTATGAGCAAAGATGAAACTAATGCAAAATCGAACCTACCCGTCACCATGAAGCTGCCCGTGGTGCCCGTTATCATGCACACCAACACTAACCCGTAAACCAGTGAGTTAGCCATCATTCAAGCCTCCTCTCTGTCTACGTCCAAAAATTGACCTCCTAAACGAACCCCCTGCGCACTTCCTAACAGTTTTGTTTCTGCTCTGCGCTAGAGTTTCGTTTCTCTGCAAATGCGCCAAACGCTGTCTAGCCGTCTGTCCAACCCACATTTGGGAAGTAGCTTATCAGAACGTCAACTCAAATTTTCTGTTTGTGTTAGTAGTGGCCTCATAGGGAGGAGTAGTTATAGTTTCTTGTATATGCATACTTACGCATGACATCCGTAATTTACATGTAAGGATTTGAACAGTCAATGTTGGGAGGTGAGACGAGCAGTGCTGTACCTTTACAAACATTCCCACCCCCTCAATTAAGATGAAATATAAGACATATTCAAAGTGTGTGTGGTGTCTCTGTGTGTGTGCATGTTGTGAGTCATGATTTACTTCTGTTTTCTCAAGACTCTTGTGAGTGCTGACTTCCTACTCTCCTTGAAAGTTCTGGAATGCAGGGCACTTGATTTTGAGATCAACAACTGGATGGAGGACAGTGAGGACAATTCAACAGATATTCTAGAAAACCCTCGGAAATCCTGCCAAATGTTACATGAATATAAATTATAATGTTGTATTATGAATAATATAATGTCTCCTAGAGGTTATCACTAATAATAATATTAATAATAAATAAACCTTCACGCCAAGGTATCCAGGCCTCTGCAAATGTTTCAATACCAGTTCATAGCAATGTATTCATATGTTATTAATGGAGGAGACATTTATGCTTCTAAAGCCCAAGTAGTAAGTCACAGTCCTAACTACACCAAGTTCATTGGTTCAGTTCTCACTCAGCAGACTCTGTGTTTATATATTTATATACCCCATAGGGAGATTGTGTGTCATTGGGGGAGGATGATGAAAGCAGGAAACCCCGCCATTTTGTGAAGTGGGTTCAAGCATGTGTGTGGGTGTTTGTGCAGATGCACATTCTTGAAGAAGATGGAGACGAGGATGAAAAAAAAAAAACTGTCCTCCTGCTCCTGCTAGCTTACGGATAATTAATTTAGCTTTTTACTTGACTATCAATTGGTTAAAATTGATTGAAAGAGTTTTTACATGTTGGAAATATTGCCCATTTCAGTGTTCCAGTCCTGATATCTGACATTTCTTCAAGTCATGTCTTCTCATCTGACTTTGCATGTCGTCAAGTGTTTAAACATGGGTCAGCTACATTCAGAATCTCAGCTATATTGTAATGCAACTGGAAATGGGTGCATTATATTTGATAAAGAGAATAGACAGACAGACAGTGAGAGAGATAGATACAGACAGACAGACAGACACAGACAGACCAAATTGTCTTGTACACATATGGTCTTGTGCACATATTGTAGCCTAATCCATACATCATTGTTACGTGGTTTATATAATATTTTTTAAACCGTTTGTAAACACATATGAGTCAGGTAATTATCATTATCATCATCAAGTGCAAACCTGTAGGCCCTACGTGAGCAAATACTCCAAGTGAGATGACTGAAAAAACAAACACACTACAAAAACAAGCAGATATTGAGTCATTCCACTTTTGATTGGTTGAAATCATAAACTAGAATAGGCAGGATTTCATTGGATTGTGTGTGGGCGTAGGAGTTCTGGTTTGGGCCGTGCTTTCACTGAAAAGATACCAGCGTGAAGGAGGAAGTCTCTGCCCTCGTCGTGTCTCCTCCTCACGGACGTCCGGGAGTTTCTCCTTGTTCCATTTGTGGTGACAACCTGGCTGAACGTGCTGTGTGCTTCCTCGGCATCAACTACCACTCTGTTGGCATAGCGTTCAGTTTTGCTTCCACCAGCTGGTGGCGCTAGAGGGCTCTCAAACACCCCCATGGCTCAACTCCACTCTCATCTCCACTCCATTCCAGTCTGTCTCACTGTGTGGATTTGGGCCCTAGTTCCTGTAATCTTATCTTCCACCTGGTGGTCTCGTTAATAATGGGCCTGGCTGGGTTAGACATTGTTGTAACAATAACATGCCCATCTGATCAGTCCTTGAGAGTGCTCACTGTAGCCCTATGCATGCTGGCTTTCCCTTACGGTCCATATATTTTATGGTCTAGCTTAATAGCCACAATTGGCCCCATGCTTGACCCGACACAGGTGGATATAAAACCTCTCCACACCGAAGACCAGGACAGTTTGTTTAGAATAAATATCTTTATTTATTGCCCACACCGAGCAACATGTATAAGGTCTCCCACACCCTCCCCTACTCAGCTCTCATGGGGCAAAGAACCTCCCTCACCTTGTCAATGGGGGTGGGCATAAGCTTGGAACCCGAGCAGGACAAGTCACACAG
The DNA here is from genome assembly GCF_900700415.2 of Clupea harengus. Taxonomy (NCBI): domain Eukaryota; kingdom Metazoa; phylum Chordata; class Actinopteri; order Clupeiformes; family Clupeidae; genus Clupea; species Clupea harengus. The sequence goes on from NC_045169.1 coordinate 12,209,993, forward strand.
CACACGTGATAAACATTAACAACCTCAAACAATCAGGCAATGCAGACAGTCTACCTAGGGCACTGCGAGGGAAAAGTGAAGGCACTCCACTGCACTCAAATACTTGGGCACTGCAATCTATTTCCAAGACCCACGCTAGAACCTAGCCCAACCCGCACCCCCTTAACTTGTGACCCCCAATGGCGATGGAAATGCAGGAGGGGCAAGGAGACACACACACAACAAGAAAGTTCAAAAAGTGGGGATCGACCCTCGAATCCCCACAAATAAAATAAAACAACAAAACTGTCCATTAGTGGCTGCCCGCAATGCCACTTCCCTCTGCTAGGCACGGTCCTGGTGACGTCACCCACTGCTCCGTGTCAGCGACCAGGGAAGAAAGAATCCGGCAGTAGATCCGGTGAACTGCACAGCAGAGAAGCCTGAGGAGTGCACAGCCTTCAGTGTGGACAGTAACGAGAGGCAAAAAAAAGACTATACAACAGCGGAGTAGAATGGGACACGTTCCTTACTGTTTGGAGCTTAGCGCCAGTTGCGCGGTGTATAGCCCCGTCGTCGCCGATCTGCCCAGCGGTCACTGCCTCCTCGTCCCAATCACGAACCGGGAAACCAGCCACGCTCTCTCCCGTGGAATCGGCAGGCGAATCGGCAGGCACATCGGCAGGCACATCGGCAGGACACATAAAACCAGCACAGAAGCAGACGTACAGCGTGCCAAACTGCACCTAAATCCACCAACCTCCCGCACACCAAACACAGGGCCTTTTAAAAGAGGATCAACCTATCCCTACCATGCTCTACCAATGAATGAAATGGGCAAGAGCTGTGTCTCAATCACTGCCAATGCCAATCACTGGCATGGGCAACAGCTGGGCCCAACTCACCAATTCACCCTGTGACAGTTACAGACCCTTTGCTGTGTGTGCTAGTGTGCAGGAAGACGCAGAGCAGCGCTGTGGTGGACGTTAGTACTACTAGCCACTCACTGGTGTAGTACGGATCTGATTGATTGACTGATTTGATTGATGTAGCCTGATTATTTTCAGTTTCATCCAACTCTGTTTATATATAAACTCTATTTATAAAATATATTACATCGACTTGTACTGTTAACAGCAACCGGTGTTTCAACCTGTGTTCAACCTGCTTTTATAATATTGAAATTCTCAGGATGAAACATGTCATGAGTGAACGTGTTTGTGTGGACATCATCCTAACTGCATGCCATTAATTACAATGAAGAGTATGAACAAATGGTCCCACAGTCCAAAGGGGAAGTATTCATGTTGAACCTGAGTTCAGTGATAACAGTATGTGTTACCTGAGTTCAATATTCATCCTTCCCCTAATTTCCTTAATTTATTACTGGGCAGTGACTAACATTAAGCGTCATATTGTGATTTTCCACTTGCCCCCTTCACCTGGTAGGATAGTGTGACTTATTATCAGTACGCTAGTTGATATGGCAATTACTATAATACTTCATGGACATTTTTGTTCAGTTTTCAAACAGGATTAAGCCCTCGAAACATGTTTTGTGATTTAGAAGAGCAGCTGACCCCAATCCAACAATTTAGGAAAGTGTACTGAAGAACAGAAGGTGAGCTATTAGTCTAGTCACTGGGGTCATAAAGGCAGTAATTATCAGAATCTGAAGTGCTTTCAAATTAATTGTTGAATTTGAAATGTTAGGCTGTGCCCTTATCATTTCAAAAAAGATACTTTATCTACAATGATAACTTGTCTAGCTGTCTTAAACGTAATTTCTATTTTAAATGGCAAACTCGTGATTAAATCAGGGAGTCAAGTTGCTTTGCCTATTGGTTTTATTGAGAAAGACCAGCCTACTATGATGTCCCACATGGCTCTGTCATTCGGGATCGGTGGCCAAGTGTGACAATTTTCTTCCCCTGCAGGCCCTCGTATTCCTGGCAACCCTGGCAACCCTGGCTTTGCGCTTCCTGCGGGCTGAACGAGGAGCACGTCTGCGTCGTCTGGCCATGATAAAATGTGAGGAGGTTATGAGCTTTTTTATCGCTTTTATAGCCTTTCGTATGAGGTCACAGCTTCAGCTACTGTGACGTCATTGTTGTTATCAGTTTGATGAGTGAAGGCGAGATATTTTGCCACATCTGAACAGTTGAGTTTTGAGTAAAACGCTTTTGCTTATATTAAACATGTATGAAGTAATGACCACACACAGTGACTCACATCTGGGTAGAACTCCAATACAGACTCCACCGGTGATAAGAGGGCAATCAAAAGCATTTAGCAAAGTGTCGATATCAATTTTTATGATAAGATACTTGGTGCAGGTGCTGCACGATACTGTTGGGTCGGACATGTTGCCTAATAATGCAATTAGAACACGTTCGAATTCATTCCATTAATTTTGCCGACTTCATGGACTTTACGGACTGTGCATTTATGAAGGCTTTATGAACATCAGTTCATATTAGCCTGCTGGTATGCACTCTAACAATATGTGTGTGCCGCCATTGACTTGTCTAGCTTGGTAATGATGTTGATGACGGTTGACGGTTGTTTATCCTATGGAACAATTACCTTGCTGACATATGTCCTGGAAACTCCATAGAACAATTATTTTCCCCATGTCTTGAAAATCCAAATAACCGACTTATCAGATGTATCCCACTTCTTGTTGCTATGGCATAGCATATCCTTCATACCTGGCCGATGATATTCTGTAGGATGTAAAAGCCGCATTCGTTCACTTAACAAAAGTTAGCATAGAATCAATTGCCTACTAGCGGGTTTTTTTTCGTGTAGGGCTGTCATAATGTCATAGGACTAAGCTTGTTTTATTATTTCTAGTAATATGCTATCTCATGTGTTATTTGATATTATTCAACAGGCAATCAAAATCAGTAAACTACTCTTTCACTGGGGTTTATTCAGAAAAAGGAACATTGGACAATTTCATAATTATCTCGTAACTTCTTGAGATAACTAAACTACAAAATTAATCAATGGTTTTGTAAATTACTTAGGACAGAAGCATGTTCTAAATACCTGGGGCAGGTTTCCCAACGCTTTCTTAAAGTTATATCTGTACCTTAACGTTTCGAGGTGTTTCCCAGAATGTCTTAAAGTCTGGACCATTCTTAGGTATAACTTAACACATTTTTCAGTGAACCATTTACTCAAAGTTTATCTAATTTTTCACATCATTAAACCTATATCCTATTTGCTTAATAAGGCAAATAATAAAAAAAAACATCTGGCAAAATGAAATGGCCTTTGCACAACCAATTAATGATATTCCCTTTATGACATCTCCCAGAAACTGACGTCAAAATGACAAAGAGAGTAGTTTTGTTAAATCTCAGGCAAAAAAAATGAAATTGGTGATGACGTCACTGGTCTAAAACATATAAAAGGCCTGCGCGGCTGCTCAGAGATCAACATTAGCATCACACAACCATGGCACGACGACGACGAAGCTCTTCCCGCCCCATCCGCAGGAGGCGTAGGCCCAGGAGGACCACGCGGAGGCGTAGGGCTGGCAGGAGGAGACGTTAAACTACATGTACACTCTAAGCCCCTATAAGGAGCTCTTGTAGTTCGTCAGTTGTTGTGTGTTGCCCAGGTATCCGGCAACGGTGCCTGAATATCTCAATAAATATTGAGAATTTAATTGGAATTTCTGTCTTTGGGTTGTGATTATAAAATAGATGCATCGTGTTTTGCCTAGTTCTATAATCCACAATTATAATATCACTAAATCTTGAATCACAATAGACTGTTAATTATAGGTTAAATAAGTCAAAATAGTGCAGCTTGTTGATATTCTTCTGTGGACATAAAATAGTGCATATTTAACATATTTGTTCGTCCATTCAGTTTGAAATGTATAATCGGAAAATAGTATACAAAAACAAACATATAATTTACAATTTACATCTCATAGTCTGTTAATTAACACCTGCACTCCGATCTGAGTCATGCCCATCATACTCTTCTCACACATCACCTACGTGAATAAAAATAATCGATTCCAGAAATATGGATTCAGCCTCTTAAGGAAGGTGTCTCTTAGGGGAACTCTTAATCTATAATCTATACCATGGTAAAATGCTAAGAGACACCATTATTGGAAAATCCACCCCTGCAGTATACATCGCTGTAATTAACCAAAACTATGTATTGAATGCAAGACCTAAATATCCAGCAAAACACTTAACTATTTAATTATTTTAATGACTCTTTGTTTCATTGTGTTTATCATATATATATATAACTTAAAACAATGCTCAACAACAGTGAATACGGTTTAAACCCCATTTTTATTTATTTAGAAAGATCATTGACAGATGCCACGTTCATTTGAATCAATAAGACACCATTTACTCAATTGGTTGACATATGTCATCAAGCATTTGTCAGTTTTTTTTATTTTTGTTTGCATGTTGATGGCAAATAACAAATACATTAATTTATGTCCAGGGCTGATTGCCTTTTTGTGTTTTAGTATGTCTTTGCCAAGTTGATAGAGTAAAGTCAAATGGATACGTATTAAAAACTATGAAAAAATAGCTTATTACTTGGGCTCATTTAGGCTTTGCTAATATAATTTCCCTATTTCTTTCATGGTTCCTTAAGTCAATTAAGAAATACTGTGGTTATTGCATTTTATCATTCATTTATAGTGATTTACAGTGCCCGATAAGGCTGGTTGTGCAGTGTAAGGCTAGTTATATGGAAAGACTTATCATTGCTTCCCATGAATGGAACACTGTTCAAGTGGAGTTGAAACTAACCAAGTATTTGTCTGTCAACCAATTTAAGAGCCTTTTAGATGCTAAGGATGTGCCTCAATGCTGTTGTTTTAAATGATTCTCTGATTTAATTTTTTTACTTCATGTTATTTTTTTTATATACTTAATTTCTAAGTTGTTTAATGTGTTTTGTTTATTTATTTTGTCTGTTTTGTTTTGTTATGGTTTGTTTATTTATTGTTCTTCTGTATTATGTAGCCTCAATCAGGGCATTGCTGCAAAGGAGCCCTGTGCTCAGTTCATTCTCCCTGAATAAATGATGATGATGATGATTAAAGGCATTGCCATATCTGTGACTTTGTTCAGGCGTGTGTCATTATTTCCCCCTGATTACATTATTAGCTTCTGATAACTAAACTCGGTCTTATAGGTAGCAACCCCGAATACTCTTTTGTAATGACAAAAAAACACATCAACAACAGAACATTTGGTTTAAAACCCCTTTTTTGTTTATTTAGAAAGATCAAACACCGGCCTTTCAGGCTGGTGGCATTCTCTCATGCGGGGATGTGAGGGTACAGTGAGGACAGTTGAAGCTAACGCCTCCTCCTGGCCCTCCTGCGCCTGCTCACCCTGGGCCTGCGCCTCCTGCGGACGGGGCGGGAAGCTCTACGGGATCGTCGTCGTCGTGCCATTGTTGAGATTGTGAGATTGTCTACTGAATCTGCGTCCTGGACCCCTATTTATACGTCCTTGCAGTGACGTCACGGATGTGGCGTGACGTCACCTCACGTTTAACAAAACTAAGGACTTATCTTCAATAGTTTAGTGTCAACCGGATTGGCCATGGCTACTGCTCTAACCAAATATTCACAAAGATCAACAACATCTCCAGTTATTGTAGACTACAAGAAGACACATTTCTAAGTAGTTAAACATTATCATTTTTCTCAATTTAGTTTAGTTAGTAAGTAGGCTAATTCTTAACTTCAGAGATAGCTGGCAGATAGGTTTGTTGCTATATCGGAAAGTTTCAAATAATTTACTTTTGTGCTGAGAGCAACATGAAAAGTAAAAAATAATGGCAGGAGGAACAAAGTGAGAATGGCAGAGTAAAAACAAGATGTTGGGAGTAAAAAAGGATGGTTGAGAACTGAGAATGTCTGCCCTCTCAACAGTAAGATAACCTGCCGATAAAAGCTTAGCTTGATTCTGTGTCATTGTTTATCCACCTTATAGAAATTCGATTATTTGTCCATTAATCTAATCGCAGCACATTTTTAAACGTTTAACCAGTTTTAGCCATAACAAGTGAAGTAATACACAATTATTTATGTAACATGATAATGATTGGAACAAACTCAAGCGCGGTAGACACAGCATCAAGCATGTGTGCAAATAGAGTATTAAACAATCTGGCAGTGGAGTAAACTACCGCTACATTTTCCAATGTATCATAATGGCATGGAAGGTGATTGCTTTATGCTTTACACATGAGTCAGTCACCATCAATTAACAGGCGACGGTGTGTTCTGTCACCTGTTAATTGATGGTGACTGACTCATTTTTTTATAGGACACCTAAAGGTGTTCACCTAAAAATGACATATGTCAGAAATCAGCAGCTGGAGGTGTATAGAACAGAACAGACCCGGCAACCATCAAAAATTACGCATGGAAATCTCCGTGACCAATTGTCTCACCCTCCTACTTCCACTCCACTTCAGCAAAGTTATGCATAACGCATAGGCTATGTAGGCTTATTAGCCTGTAAACGAAAGGAAGTTTTAAACATGAACACCATAAGCCTGCATTGAATATTTTTTCTGTTCGATACAGTGAGGAATGTTATTATTTGTGAAACGCCAACACTGCTTCTTCAAAGGGATAACATAGGTTCAGTCAGGGGCGGACTGGCCATCGGGGATACCGGGGGAATCCCCGGTGGGCCGAAGAGGTTGGGATGGTCCAAAATACCAGGCCTCTTCTAACACCAACCGGCCCTCCTCACTTGCACCGTCGGCACCTCCACCCATTTACAATACTACTCAGACCACGTTGAATTTCCTCTATTAACTATAAACATTGGAATCACTGACTGATTTTTATACTCCTCCTCGCGATCTGTATTCACACTCATGGTGCCTATTTTTCGAAAATGTTCTGAAGTGTCTTCTGAAATGTGTTCTTACGGACTTCAGAAATTCAACGTAGGAAACGATTTCCACCTTATTAATGAACACCTGAAAATGGGTTCTTACACAGCCGAAGTGTTTTCAGCTGTGCAGATTGAGGATGAGGATTCTTAAATTAAACGCACCTGGATTTGCATACACGCCCCGCCAGGGCACGCAACCATAGTGACGTGTGCCGTCAGCCCTTCTAACACGGAGCGGCCCGTGGGGCATCTGGTAGTTTTGAGGAATTGCATTTAAGAAAACTCTGGGCCATTTACGACTGTTATTTCGCGTGACAGTGACAGTGATACAAGGTAAGTTGTGGCGTTGACTTGGCCAATGTTAGCTTGCTTTTCACAGATGAGGTAACGTTCTCTACCAACTAGCCTAGCTAACGTTAGGTAGATAAATGTCCAAAATTGAGACCGTTATGATCTGGTAAAATAAGCAAGCTGGCGCTGTTGTCATCATCGAGATGATCTGCTTTAACATGTTAGCTGTCACTTGTTTACAATCGATGAGCAAGCTATCCATGGTGGTAGTTGTAAAGAGGGCAATCTTATAATTTTTAATAACTTATGTAAAATAAGTTAACCATCTAGCTTGTTATGCTAAAATCACCGTGTTACACACAACACTAACATTATAAACAATGTTAATATGTTATCTAGATTAGATAGTGAGGTCATAATAACACATGAGTATACTGATATTGTTTTTTATTATCATGTGACTATAATGCACCCGGGCCAGCAGAGTTAGTTTAGGTTCTGTTACTTAACTTATTGTTTTGTTATGCATCTTCAACACCCCTACACACACACACACACAATCACACACCCGCATGCAACACTACTGATACCACTGATGTTCACACCCCATCGTATGTTCTATTCTGTTCATTTCTACAATATAGTTCATACTAATTCTACCCTCTGATTCCAGTTTCTTTATTGTGTGGATATTCATTCCTTAATGTTCTGTAGTTATACGTATAACCATCTGATACTAGCCCAGAGTTAAGCCTATTCATCTAGCAAACTATACCAACCTTGGAGTGTTACAATAGCCAGTATCATTTTATTCCATGTGTCCACCCAGGCAAATTGGTGGATCCAAATGTTATTAAAAAAAAAACATATATGATGTAATTTCTTTGTAATCATCCAAAATAATGTTAAATGTATGGGTATTTTTCCTAGTAGGCCACTGACTGGTCGATACGTGCGATGCATTGAATGGGCAACGCGCCGTGTATTGAGTGGGCAGCGCGCCGTGTACTGAGTGGGCCGCGCGCCGTGTATTGAGTGGGCCGGTCTGACAGTAACTCCCGGGCCACTTTTTTCCCCCAGTCCGCCCCTGGGTTCAGTTCCATCAATTGGTGGGAGTGTGTTAACAAACATCTATGAAATACACATGAAATGAACATCATTCTCTTAGCGTTCTACGAAGACTCAAAAGGTAGGCATACACCGTAGTAAAGATGTTTCCCAAACAATCTCTTAACAGTTCCCTTAAGAGAAACCTTCTTACTATACCTTAAGAGGCTGAGTCAGTATCCCTGAATTGATTATTGCCATGCCCGTATGTCTGAGCCTGCGTGAGACGAGTGCGATGGACACAAGTTAGATTAGAGCACAGGTTCTCACGGAAAAAACATTCCTGACTGATAGTTCATGGATTTGTTGACAGCTCAGAATACCTTTTTTGACGCACATAGTTAGGCCTATACTTCAACGGACAATGAATTTGTTCCCTATACTCTGGCCTGCATGGATTAGCTGTGATTGGCTGCATGACTGTTGAATCAAACTGGACCTGTGTGTGCGTGCGTGTGTGTTTTCAGATACGGAACTCCTACGCTGGAGTAGTATTTGTTTGGAGATTTAGTTCTGTTTAATCCCACAAGAAGTGTATGTGTATGTGTTTGGGGTGAATATAATCCTGTTTCAGCTAAAGTGGGGGTGTTTCAACACCCATAAACCCCCCGCGGTTGCAACTCCCATGCTATATGCATTGAAACCTGACAATTATACAATTATTATTATATTATATCCCATATAACATTGGCTACGTTTCAAGAAAACAAATATATAATTTGACTGGAATGAATGGAAAAATAAATTAATCATAGAATAATTGTTTTTAAATGAGAACGGAAAAGTTATAAAGTTTGTCTAACTTCACATCATTGAACCTATTTGCTTAGATAAGGCAAATTAATGAAAAAAAACATCTGGCAAAAGGAAATGGTCTTTGCACAACCAATTAATGTTCCCTTTATGACGTCTCCTAGAAACTGACGTCAAAATGACAAGAGTAGTTTTGTTAAAACTCAGGCAAAAAAATGAAATCGGTGATGACGTCACTGGTCTAAAACGTATAAAAGGCCTGCGCGGCTGCTCAGAGATCATCATCAGCATCACACAACCATGGCACGACGACGACGAAGCTCTTCCCGCCCCATCCGCAGGAGGCGTAGGCCCAGGAGGACCACGCGGAGGCGTAGGGCTGGCAGGAGGAGACGTTAAACTACATGTACACTCTAAGCCCCTATAAGGAGCTCTTGTAGTTCGTCAGTTGTTGTGTGTTGCCCAGGTATCCGGCAACGGTGCCTGAATATCTCAATAAATATTGAGAATTTAATTGGAATTTCTGTCTTTGGGTTGTGATTATAAAATAGATGCATCGTGTTTTGTCTTGTCACAATTATAATATCACTAAGTCTTTAATCACAATAGACTATTAATTATAGGTTAAATAAGTCAAAATAGTATAGCTTGTTGATATTCTTCTGTGGACATAAAATAGTGCATATTTATCATATTTGTTCGTCCATTCAGTTTTAATGTATAATCGGAAAATAGTATACAAAAACAAACATATAAATTACACTTTAGATCTAATAGTCTGTATATGTAACGAACACGAAAATAGTTTATAAGCCTTTAGCAATTTATGACTACAAACCTTGTGCCAGCATTAGGCTCTAAAAAAGGTTTAGGCCTATAAGTAATGGTATACGGCTATTCACCCACTGCCTCTTTTGTATTCAATACAAATATGTATGTATGTATGTATGTATAACAGAAAAGACTATAAGTTTGTATCACTATATTTATATTATTTTTGAAAAGATGTGGATACTTTTTTCAAATAAATATATTTATTTTTACCACCATTCCCGATTGCAAGTGTTGTCATTTAACAAAAACAGGACATATTTCATTTACTTTCATCGTAATTCTTTTTCAAGCCTCTTCATCTGAAGCCATCCAAAAGCAATTATTGATGATAATCTCAAATTAATAGGCCTAACTATAGGTGATAAGGTCTGTATTGATGAAGATGTTAAAATAGCTGACAGGGATTGTAACTGTGCAAACTGACTTTTGAAAAGTTAAAAGAAACATGCATTCTAAGATAGACTAGTTATCGTGCTGTACAGCATGTTTAATTTACGTAGAATGTTTCTTACTCGTAAGTTAGAGGGGAGCCAGGACGTCCCCATGACCGCAGTTAGTTTGCGTGCTAATGTTTCGTTGCGAAAATGTAGTTATAGCCTAGTTTATAGTGTATGTATTATTTAGGATAGAAGCCTATATTGGTATATTAGTTGAGGTCATTTGTTTACACGTCCATGCACCTCTAAGTCTCTATCTCTAACATCACACTGAAGAATGCCTTTAGACTTTTCGGGCCCTAGTTTGACGGCGAAAACGGTTCGCGGAAACAGCAGTGAGTGTACACTGTCGCACTAAAAATGACATGCTTCAGAGGGATTGCTCAAAGGCACTAGGTGGGCAGAGCCAGAGGTTAATGAATGAAAGGTTTGGTTAAAGCCGACCAATAGCAAGGTTAGCAATACTTATACAGAGAATGCCTCAGACCAATACAAAAAAGATCAAGGCAATATCAAGTGTTCTGGACAGTGCTTCTTCGGTTGTTCAAAATAATACAATTTGTTGACAGATACTTGTAGCTTGTCAGACCTGTTTTAAATGTCCTAGCCAGATCCGTTGCAATTGACTCTTATATTGTTAACCAGGGTATGTTATTTTGAGTAGGTGCTTTGCTCAGTTCTATGACAGGCAAAAAGTTATTTTGTAGAGATCATTATAGCCCATCTCATGTCCATTCAATAATATAAACATATAACACATATAAATAATCCAAATTCTTAATGGAACACATATGCAATTTCAAATCTTGGTACTGAAACGAAAAATGTATAACAGAGGCCTACATCTTTGCTGTAATGTTAAATGTTTCAACAGACATGCTGGCACTTGCTGCATTGCAACTTGTGAGAGCAGAAGAGGTCAGCTCTTCTATAGAAATAAACGTTTTCTTAGTAGGCTACTTTCACTCCTTTCCCCAATAGCATAGCCTACCTAGGCTTATGGTATGGTGATGCTAAAGAATGATCTTAAGTTTGTACTGCAGCAGGTTTAGGTCTGTCTCAGGTAACTATGGTATTCCAAGTTAATTAGATTGAAATGCTATCCTTTACATGGCTTTTTAAATAAACTTTTTACAAACTATAGGCTATTTAGTGTAGCCAATGCATCCGGAACATCAGCAGAACCAAACAGCTGAGTGAAAGTCTGTTTAGCTGAGCATTGAATCAACGGACAGAGTGAACATATATTAACACAAGGCTACTGCTGACTATATATTTAGATATACTGATGATGATATGGGATATCCTGGAATATCCAAATAACCTGATTTGTAGAACGCAAGAGCAGCTCTGACTAGTAGCCAGCATAGATGGGGAACCAGTAAGATATGGGAGGTTGAGGGCTATGCTTACGTTGGTGAATTTGAACACCTGGACCAACCTATGCCAGCTCTTTCGGAATTCCGTTGTGGCCAAGTAAAGAGATCTTTTGTGAAAAATGTGCTGGTGTTGTAGGGCATTTCTTCTTCTGCCTTAGTTTAATTAGACTACAATAAGTGAATACAAATAGCAAGATACGTCATTATTGTGTATGACATACCCTTGTTAGTGACAGGATATGTTTTTCACAATGAAGGACACTGTTACCAGGGGCCTCATGTATTAACGTTGAGGGCGCCATCTTTCACGCTCACGGTCGGATATATCAGTTGGCGATACTTATGCAGCAGCGCAAGTACGAAAATTACCAGTTTAGGGTCTGTAGGCCTTCACAAATATTTGGACAGTATTGACACACGGGCCCTATTTCAAATAATAATACATCAAGGTGAATACAGTTTAATACATTAAAAGGGATCGTGTATTTAGAGACAGCGCCAATTTTTGTTCCATAATGATGACTGTCTTATCAACTGTTTCAGATTTCCAAGAGCTATCCTCTTGGAAGTCTGCGTAATTGGGTCCGGCTTTAATGGCCGAAATATATTTAATATTACATGTTTAATATATATATAGAGCTATCCTCACTGTGCGCAATTGGGGCCAGCTTTAGAGCGCGATGCTGCAAGGAGTCACGCTTTCTTTACAAGTGTTTACCACGCGGGGCTTCTTGACAACATGGGGCATTCCAGAGGCAAGAGACAGACCGGTCAGGATGGGACGGGGTCATCTGTGTGTCAGGTGTATAGTTCCGATGTGATATGGTTGATCTGGCTATCAATAAAGCGCAATATGCAACAAAAGCCGTGTCCCCCTATGTGAGCGGAGCCATTGACTGCACACACATATAGAGGTAGAATTTGACTTTGAATTTACTTTGAAAATTTGAAATGTATCTTGCGCACACAGCTTTTCAGCTTCAAGCATATGTTTTGTGCATGAGCTCCCTGGACACCTTACTCTTACGTTAATCTTAATTAGTTGGATAGAATTTATATCCATATTAACAGTTTTTTTGCTGAACATTGTAAAATTGGGGGTTTATGCCCTACATAGTGTTTATATGCTGACATCTAACGCTTACTGAAGTTACCTCGACCAACGAGGCTTACAGTTTCCGATAAAGGCTGTCCTGCCTCATAGGCTATTACTTTCAGGGACTTGCCCTGTCTAGCGACATTTCTACCAAAACCTGCTTTGCCATTAACCGTACAATGAAAAGTTTTCATTCGAATTGAATATTAAATTACTCAAGGACAAAAATAAAACCGGGCTCAGACCCAGACAGAGTTGAAAACATATCTAGAGTTTTTCAACAATTAATCAATCAATTAATCATCCGGTATGATCCTCAACACCAAGAAAACAAAGGCAAAAACGGTATTATTTTATCGAATTCACTGACTTACTTTGGTCAATTCCTCATATAGGTTGTCTCGGTTAACACTAAACTGCAGTTGAGGTTACCAAAGGAACGCTTTACCTAAGTCCTCAGTTTTGTTAGCTGTGGGGTGACGTCACATAACACCACTGTGACGTCACTGTAAATGCGTATAAATAGGGGTCCAGGACGCAGATTCAGTAGACAATCTCACAATCTCAACAATGCCACGACGACGAACCCGAAGAGCTTCCCGCCCCGTCCGCAGGAGGCGCAGGCCCAGGGTGAGCAGGCGCAGGAGGGCCAGGAGGAGGCGTTAAGCTTCAGCTGTCCCCACTGTACCCTCACATCCCCGAATGAGAGAATGCCACCAGCCTGAAAGGCCGGTGTTTGATCTTTCTAAATAAACAAAAAAGGGGTTTTAAACCAAATGTTCTGTTGTTGATATGGTTTTTGTCATTACAAAAGAGTATTCGGGGTTACCTATAAGACCGAGTTTAGTTAGTCAGAAGCTAATAATGTAATCAGGGGGAAATAATGGCACAAGCCTGAGCAAAGTCATAGGTATGGCAATGCCTTTAATGATAAGTCTTTCCATATAACTAGCCTATACCTTACACTGCATCAGCCTTATCGTGCACTGTAAATCACCATAAATGAATGATAAAATGCAATAACCACTGTATTTCTTAATTGACTTAAGGAACCATGAAAAAAATAGGCAAATTATATTGGCAAAGCCTAAATGACCCCAAGCAATAAGCTATTTTATCATAGTTTTTAATACGTATATATTTGACTTTACTCTATAATCAACTTGATAAAGACACACCGACATGGACATAAATGAATGTATTTGTTATTTGCTATCAACATGCAAACAAAATAAAACAACTGACAAATGCTTGATGGTCTATATTAACCAATTGAGTAAATGGTGTCTCATTGGTTCAAATGAACGTGCCATCTGTAAAAGATTAACAGTAACAATGATTGTTCAATGTATTTAATCTGCCTAAGGTCTATTAACTCCGATAGTTTACTGGATACTCGAAACATGAAATATCCTGTAGCTGTAATAGTAATAGTTGTAGCCTACTGTAATAGTAATAGGAGTACTGCAACTGTAATGATATGCAGATAGGCTGGCTGCCACTACAATTGAATACACTCTTACAATAGATAAGGTACTCTATTTCCTTTTACAATGAATTCAACTGAATGATATACAAATTATACCAAATTCATTATTATGTCAGAACAATACTCATCGGCTAAGCAGTGTTGAATTGAATGGGCGTCTAGTACTGAGCGTCATCAGACCACAAACTACATATCCCATCATCCCATCCAGTTGGCAATCCCTAAATAGGTTTAAGTGCGCTTGAGAGAGGATAAGCGCAGAGAAAGTCGGAAAGACGGAGCGACAACGAGCCGTCATGCCGCTCAAAAGAGAAGGTGAGTTTCTTTTGTTTTCTATTTTCCGCTGTTTGGTCTGTGATAGAGCTTGTTTTGTGTGTAGTGGAAAGAAGACTTATTTAGACACGTGCTATCCCGTGGCTGTGATGTGACTAAGGACGCGCGCATAGTAATGTAATTGGTCCAAGCGCTATCCTCACTCGTCATGTTTCTACAAATACAGACACACACACACGCACGCACACACACACACACACACACACACACACACTCTCTCTCTGTATATAGTGAGACTTTAGGGTGTGCTTTGACTTAAATTATAGCTGGGGGTCAGCGACCTTAGTGCATTATTGATTGCAAGTGTTACTGCCTAGCGTTTCGATTCACCCTTGTATCAACCTACCAGTCGTTCTTGTACGACCAGTGTGTAATGCAGCAGTTGCTTCAAGTAATAGCCTAATGCACGCCACCGGCGATGGCTTTGGTATCCGCGTCACTACGTGAATCCCGACTCCCGAGCCGCCAATGTAGTTGGCCCGTGACCACCGCCCGTCACCTCATGCATGCCAGGCCGAAGCAGCCAACTGTAACAGACTGGCTTGGAGCCTAAAGCCGTAGCCTTTCCTCCTGTTGATGGGAACACGTTGATCGAGCAGAGGGGAAGAGGAGAGGATTAGGCTCAAATACCTCAAAAAAGATATTGAAAATATTAAATAAATAAATCAAAACAAACGCACTTGGAAATCTTCGTTTTGTGCATTGCTGACAGTTGTGCATGAATAGCTCTACAACACTTCATCCGCTCGCTCCTACTTCCACTGACATTGACACACAGCAACATATTTTTATCACAAGTTTATGAGAATGGCCTTAAAAGCGTTCCAATTTTGTTGTTGTTGTGGCACAATGATCCGTGACAACATGTTTTATCACTGAATTAAATAATTAAGTACACGTTTTTCCCTATTTCCTGTCCCCTTTTGTGTGTGTGTAGATACAGAACGTGCCCTACAGGCGATGGAGGCATGTCAGTCCGTGGCTGATGAGGGCTTCAGAGGTAGAGCAGAGAAACTGCTGCACATCTTTCAGAGTGACCTGTTCCAGGCCCTGCTGGGTAAGTGACACACACACACACACACACACACACACACACACACACACACACACACACACACACACACACACACACACACACACACACACACACACACACACACACACACACACACACACAGGTCTGACTAACATGCATGCATATCACATAGTACAATTGACACAAAGAAACACAAAGACATGTAAAGATGTGTAGCACAAACAAATGCAGAGCATGATACACTATTGTATAGTGTCAATCAGTTAGTTTACACACTTTTGAGAGAGAAAATTAGGCTTTTTGAACCACTCTTTGAGACACCAATAGTAACAGAGTGTCCCGTTGGCATTACAATCATTGTTGTGCACATCAACCAATAGCAACAGAGTGTCCCGTTGGCATTACAGTCATTGTTGTGAACATCAACCAATAGTAACAGAGTGTCCCGTTGGCATTACAGTCATTGTTGTGCACATCAACCAATAGTAACAGAGTGTCCCGTTGGCATGACAGAAGAAAATCCAAACAGGCGCACAGACATAGAGTGATGCAGGGGGAGGCTAGACTGAGAGGCGACAAAATTGGACAAACTCTCCTGAGTCACCTGCAGATTATTCCATGGATTATTGCTTGGCACAATGTACAGAGTGATCCTCATTAGGTCTTAGGTCCCAGTATGCAGGGAAGACTGTGCGATATCATTATTTCTCT